>NW_003852549.1:2840783-2938606 GCF_000181295.1 Otolemur garnettii
TAGGGCCTACACACAGGACTCAGGAGAACAGCATACCAGATCAATGAACACACCAAGCACACAGATCTTGGTTTCATGCCATCCTCTAATAACAGAGTGACAGAAGAAATGACAGGTTATATGAAGAAATGATTGATTCAGGACTTGAGCCCAGAGCAGCTTATAATGATGAAAAAATTAAAAGCAAACAAACAAAAAACCTCAACCAACCATCCAACCAATCAACCAAACCACGCATAATGATGACAGTGTATCATAAGAACAGACGGGACAGCTAAAAGATATGCCAAAGGCCAAAGCTGGAATAATTTGAGCAATAAAATAAATAAAGCATTATTGGATCACAACCCAAAGTGTGAGATGAACATGCAGGAGTCCATACTGATCTAAACGAATGACTGGATAAATAAATGATGGAAAGAAGAGCCACGTTTGATCCCCTTGCCTCAGCTCCCTGAGTAGCTGGAACTACAGGCGCCTGTAACAATGCCCAGCTAATTTTTCTATTTTTAGTAGGAATGGGGTCTTGCTCAGGCTAGTCTCAAACTCCTGAGCTCAGGCAATCCAGCCCCTTGGTCTCCAGAGTGCTGGGTTTACAGGTGTGAACCACCATACCCGACCCAACCCTCTTCTTATGTGTGGGTTACACATAGCGACTTCCCTCACAAACGAACAGTATGGCAAGGAGAACAAAAAATTACATTACCCATAGAGAAACCTGACAAGCACCACTTCAGTCAGGCGATCAAGATTAACACTGACAGTGAGTAGTCACGTTGATGGTACACACATGGGCCCTCCATAGATGTGGTGTGGGTGGCACTGTATTTTTGCAAAATTTTCCCCTGGAACTCATAAGCCCGCTCTAATCAGGAGAAGTAGATGAGGCAAACCCCATCAGAGGTGCGTTCTACAAAACATCTGACCAGTCTTCCTCAAAATCCTTGAGGTCATCAGAAACAAGGGAAGTCTGACAAACTGTCCCAGCCAAGAAGAACCTAAGAGACAAGACAACTGAGGGTGGGTGTGACCCTGGAGACGAGACGGGGCATCAGGTAAAAACTAAGGAGATTCGAATACAGTATGGACTTTAGTCAATGACACTCTATGAATATTGGTGCATTATCTGTGGCAGAGGTGCCACACTCACACAGATGTCCACGGGGGAGACTGGATGGTAGGTGTGTCATGCTCCCTGTATTACCTTTGTTACTCTCTATGAATCCAAAACTGTTCCAGCATACTAATTTTACTTAAAAATATATGTAGATGTCTTTTGATGCCATATGCAAGATCAGAAATTATCACTAGTTATTTGGATTGTTTTTTCAAGTAGAAAATTGAAATGGAAGGGGATGTTTGTTTCAAACAAGCATGAGTAGAAATTAGAACGGTATTTTCAGGACCAGTCGGAGGAAGGATAAACTCCAAAGGAGACATGCATACACGTGTCCTTGGAAACCAGTTAAACAGCTATGAAATAAACCAGCACAGCAGAGGAAGGTGAGGCAGACCAGCTCCGGCTCCCAGGCCCTGACGTTGGCATCTGCTCCCTGGGGTCTCAGACCCTGTCAGCACTGCCAAGGCAGAGAATGACAGGATAATTTCAGTGGTCACAGAGAATGGTGGCAAAATCCAAAGAGCCCAGATCTGTGCATTTCCACTCAAATTCTTCTCATTACTCTCAGAGAAAAACTTGGAAAATCCTAGCATTCTCAGAAAAATCAGATAAAATATTCAATTTTAACTAGGAGCTCTAAAATCTTTGCTTTTCCCATTTCTGTAATTTCAAAAGGAAACACACAGGAAAAAAAAAAAAAACAGAGTTCTTAGATTGCTCTAAAAATTAGAACCTGGGGCAGCACCTGTGGCTCAGTGAGTAGGATGCCGGCCCCATATACCAAGGGTGACGGGTTCAAACCTGGCCCTGGCCAAATACAACAACAACAAAAAAATAGCCGGGCATTGTGATGGGTGCCTGTAGTCCCAGCTACTCGGGAGGCTGAGGTAAGAGAATCGCCTAAGCCCAGGAAATGGAGGTTGCTGTGAGGTGTGACAGTACAGCACTCTACAGAGGGTGACAAAATGAGACTCTGTCTCTCAAAAAAATAAGTAATTAATTAATTAATTAAATTTAATTTAATTAGAACCTGAATTAGAGCAGACCGTGTGTTCCTTTGCAAGTCTATGTTGTATCATCCACGGCCTCCACCTTTCAGGGCTGTTCTCAGGCCCAGATAGTGACGGGTTATCACTACAAATAGCGACGTGATGATTCCTGCACTCCAGCTTATCCTTAGGCACCCTGCTGGTGAAATCTGAAATCCCAATTAGGACATTTGTGTTCAATTTAAGTAAATTTGGGAGAGTACTGTTTAACCCCACAAGCTGATTACTAAGTATCTGTTATGCAATGAGTGAAGACCAATCTGTCCACGAATTCAGTGCAGCTTAGCCAAATGGAGCCATGGGAGGGTTTCAGGTGTTTTCCTCAGACATCCCAGTTAACCACTGAACACTGCTTCAGCCTGATGCACGCGCCGATGGCTTGTGCAATATTGCCCGTCATGTCCTGGAAAGGAAACAAAGCCCTGGGGACGGGGGTGGCAGAACTCCTGGGCTCTGGCTCTGGCGTTGCCACTAACTGAGCCTATTTGGACCTCAAAATTTTTGACTATAAGTAATGGGTTTGGATCTAGATGGACTATGAGAGCTTAAGAAACTGCACCTTCTAAGAGGAACTTGGATGTTTATTCCCAGGATCCCAGAAAGGAGGATGAAGTCTTTGAGTTTTTAAATTTAACCTGGAATTTTTGTGTACTTTATGTACTCCTCATAGTATAAATCAGTATTTTTAATATGGCAATGTTTTAAATTAGTTACTAGTAAATTAGCATCATTAAACTAATCACCATTTTCTTTCTACATGACAAAATAAAATCGATACTTGTGAAAGATCCCCACCATCGCATGCCCTGTGCTCCTCAGAAGCTCATGGCATTTCTATTCCAGGTCATGAATCAGCGGGACCAAGGTCTTCTCTGGTTAACAACGTTCAATGCACAAAATTTAATGATTTAGTACATTCTGAAATCATAACACATTCAGACTTGCAAATTACAGCTGTGCCAAAGCACAAAAGAAGAGATGTCATGTTCTCCCATCAGAGGCAGTGTTTAGTTTGAGTCTCAAAAGCTCCAAGTCCCTCCCTACCTTAGAATGGAAATCACGGGAGCTTTAATCAACTGGTGGTCAGGGCATTACCAGCTTGATAATTTAAATGAAGTTGACTAATTTATTTGAAGCAAGTACAAGTCTGAATATTTGATAGTTATTAAAGAGTCAGAGAACTCACGAGACCCATTTATCCAGTCACCACATTCCATGACATTATACCAGGCACAACATTGAATTTCAGAATTTACTATTCCTGTTTTTTTAAGCAATAAATAAATAATAGGTAAATAACAAAGCATCAATAATTATGTGTTCAGGAGTTATGCAGGGTGCTCCCCACGGGGAGATCGAGCATTATGCTGGTGGCCCTGTTCCTCTGAGTGGCGGTAACAATGGGATAATAACATTAATTATTTGCAAAACTGTTCAAGTCCTGTTTAGAAGCCCTATCTCCTTCTAAACCTTACAATAGCCATAAGTTGAGTTGTCTTTCTTTTCCTAAATGGTTTGTAGGAGTTCTCCATATTTGGGGACAGCCTTTGGAGGAATAGAAACAAGCATCGCCTCCCCGTCCACAGCTGGCTTATTCATTGTCTAGCGGACCCATTCTCTTAACAAGGAGAAGTCCTCAATGTTAATAAAGTCCAATTTACCTATTTTTTCTCTTTTATGATTAGTGCTCTTTATGTTTTATTTAAGAAATAAATCCTTGTATATGACAAATTCATGAGCATCTTCTGGATTGTTTCCACTTTCACATTTTCAGGGCTGCAGCCCGTTTTGGGTTAAGTTTCGTGTCTGGGGCTCAGTGCCTGCCTGTAGCTCAGTGGGTAGGGCACCAGCCACATACCCTGGGGCTGGCAGGTTCAAACCCAACCTGAGCCTGCTAAACAACAATGACAACTGCAACCAAAAAGTAGCCAGGTGTTGTGGCAGGTGCCTATAGTCTCAGTTACTTGGGAGGCTGAGGCAAGAGAATCATGTAAGCCCAAGAGTTTGAGGTTGCTGTGACCTGGGACACCATGGCACTCTACTGAGGGTGACATACTGAGACTCTGTTTCCCCCCAAAATACATTGAAGATTCATGTCTGGTGTGAGGTGGTATCAATATTTCTTTTTCTATATGATCATCCAGTTCATCTAGCACCCTTTATGAAAGATACTGTCTTTTCCCCACTAAGTAACAGTGAAGCTTTGGTAATAAATCAAGGGACTGTATATGTGTGTGACCCTCTGGCTGGGAACTTCCCAGATTGGCAAGTCTTATCACTCTCCCCACCCCCAAGTCGTGGCAATTGCTTGAGGCAGCACCCACCTTTGTCCCTAGGAAGGTCACAGGTCTTCACTATCTACCTAATATCTCGGTCAACTCTTCTTGGGAAAGGCACAGTGTGTAGAGTACATATTTTGTCACCATTGCTTTACTCATTACCGAGTGATAAGATTATTACATTTCTTTTTTCTTCAGCTAGACAAATGCTAGTCTTTAGGACAGAGTTTGTGGCAATACTTTAGACTGATTAATGCATGGGCATATGTCACTGTCTCTAAGGTAGGACAACTGGGAATGTCACCAGGGCTCCGTGCTTATTATGGAGAAGTTTGGAGAAATTATAACTTCTTATTTAAGTTTTATAAATAACACATTTCACACATTAATTTTATAAGTTTAGACATTTCTATCCCAAAACACACACACGCTAGTTAAGCTGTGTCAAGCTCACACCTTTGCAGGGGCAGACTGTACAGATGCAGACCTGTAAATTTGAAACCAGTGAGTATTTTAAAGTACAAACTAATCTAGAGGGTGACTGCTGCAGGACAGGCTCTCTGGGGGGACAGTGAGCATGGTGTTGCTTAGGGAGTGGCCTTGGTGTCACACCTGGGGAAGGAAGGAGGCCGAGGCCCGGTTGGGAAGAGGGGGAAGTGTAGCCCTAATGGTTAGGTGACCTTAGGGGGGAGCTCTGAAGGTCAATGGCCCCTGAGAGTCATTTTGGATTGGGTGAAAATGGATAATCCTTTCTACGCTGCCTCAATTAGTCATTAGATGGTGGCCACCTAGAAGAGGGATTTGACCTTGGGTGAGGGGCCTTTCAGCAGCCAACAGCTAATCTCCGAAGAGCCTGACAGGCGAAAGCTGTCAGCTAACAGTACATTGAACAGGGGGAGAAACAAGCCCTTCCCTGAAGTGGGACCCAGGCCATGTACCACGGTGTCCAGTGGAGACGAGAGACAGATGCCACCAACTAGCAAGGAGTCACCTGAGACTTTCCTTACAGAGAGAGCAGATTGGACCTCAGTGTTTCTCACTGGCAATGTAATATGCCAAAAAGAGATCTCTTATTCAAGCCCTCTTCTTTACTTCCTTTGAAAAACAATATACAATCTTGAAAAACTTCAAATGCAATAAATAAAATTCAGTGAGTGCCATGGAACCTGCAAATCTGAGGACGATATGGTGTGACCACTGTATTGTACAAGTAAGAACTCACTCACTGAGATCAAAAACCAGCTGTAGTCTTATCTCCCCCCAGCTTTCTCAAACTCTTTTCCTACCTCCAGGAACAGGGTCTACATTGATCCCACCTCATCTCTTCCTTGATTAGCTCACAAATTGGAAGTCTGCTCTCAAGGAAACAACACCCCAGGTGTGCCACCTAACCAGTCAGAGTTCTCTCACCCTCTAGGATGAAGTGAACCTCTCTGTCCACAACAGGCTTTAGTTTTCCCAGGCAAGAATCAGGTCTTAAACTTCTGAGGTTGCTACCAAGAGGAATGCAGTTTTAAGCTCTCCAAGTGGCTTTCCTAAAGCTGTCCTGTGGAGCTGAACTGTAGTACTCATTGCAAAGCCCAGCAGGGCCTTTTCTATCCCAAGATTCCCTCTCGTTGCCTCCTCTTAAAGTCCTCTGTGGGACCCCTACAGCCTGGTCAGCTGAGGCAGCTGAAAGTTTTGGAAAGGGCTCTTGAAGTCATTTGCTTTGTGGGTGAGTATATGCGTGGTGGAGGCCTGCTGTATTCCGACTTTGATATGCTACTGTTAGTCAGTCAGATGTGAGCAGGGTGACAACAGATGCAGTTGGACCTTTTTAGACTTGTTTGGGTCAGGCTGACCTGCCCTATTACAGGAATGGGGTTCATCAAGACCTTGAAGGTGGGTTACTTTGAGATAGAGACTGATTAACGTCCTCTGGATTTTCTGATATGGTCAGACAAACACGGTCATGCTAAGATAGGCAGTTTTGGAAACAGAGTTGATTAAGATCCTAGAAAATTTCCAGGAGGAAGCTGGTAGCTCTCAAAATTGTGTATAAAATCCGAAAACTATGCTTCCACAGAGCCCGCAGCCACTAGGACAAGGCCCGGCCTGCTGCACAGCTGTAATAGCTAGTAACCTTTCCTTTCCTTGATAAAGATTTACTCGCTCTTTTCAATGATTTCGGTGACTCCTCAAGCCACCACCACACCTCTGTAGGACTAAGATCTACCCTGTGATGCCCTGCTATCTCCTGAGGCAGAGCCCCAACACCGTCTTGTTCTGCGCCAGAGTTGCCAGTGGGGCCTGGTGGTGAGTGGGGCACCACTAGCCAGGCTGAGAGCCTGTGTGAAAAGTCAGCCTCACTTGCAAAGAGTTCCTCCTTTGCAGTCTCCATTCTAAGTACATATAGTTCTTGGCTTCCACGTGAGCCAAATAACCTCCCCCCCAAAACTAATCCAACTAAATTAACATAAATTATCAAATAAATCCATTCATTGTTTTTAAAAAATTGGTTATGAGTTTTTAAAAGTAAATATCTTCAGGACTCAAATGTACATTACTTGAGTCATTACAAAAATTTTGAGAAACACAAAATCCAAAAAATATAAAATCCTCCAGGAAAAAACAAATGAAGCTTTCCTGGCAACACTGATAAGCCAAGCAAGTTGAAACTTCCCCGGGTGAATCAGAAAGGACGCTGTTGATGATGTCTTGTGGAAGTGAAATAATGGAACATAACACAGTCTGTCTCAAAACTTCCATAGTGACCCACCATTACACATGTGAGGCATTGATTATACATCTTTATTTTATAAATCAGGAGGTTGGTATCCCAAAAGTTTTTAAATAGTTACTCATTTATTCAAAGATATTTATTTGGGGCCTACTCTTTGCTGGTTGTTATATTGTGACAGAATAAGAAATATATTTGCATGAGTGAAATAATGCAATACTTCTCTTTCTGTATCCAGCTTACTCTACTTAGGATAATGTCCTCCAGGTTTATCCACGCTGGGGCAAATGGGAGGGTCTTCTTTTCCAAGGCTGAATAATATTCTAGTTTGTGTGCATGTGTGATATATACCACATATAGATCACATTTTATATATATACATATATATATCACATTTTCTTCATTTGTTCATCAATCAATGGGCAGTTAGGTAATTTCCATATCTTAGCTATTATGAATAATGCTGCAATGAATATCTTCATAAGGTGGTAATTTTATCTCCTTTGGGTATATATCCAGGAAAGAGATTGCTGGGATTTTTGTCAAATAAGTTGATTTTAGCTGCCCTTGTCACACACAAATAACTAAATCATAGACTTGTTAATCTGCTTCACTACAGAAACAACTTTACCATCTATATACAAGGTGTTCATAAAGTTCATGTGCAATTGCACACAAAGTTTACAGGCATCTTGTATAACCCATATCATCATGTTTTACATCTCAAATATGCACAATAAAATTTAAAGAATAAAATGATAATAAGGAGGAAATATGTATATGTATATATAGCTACATGTGTAATTATATTAAAATTTTTTTTGTCTTGGTCTTCAGCTCCTGAACAGAACTCTTAAAACCCTTGTAGTTTGCCAGGCACGGTGGTTCTTGCCTATAATCCAGCACTCTGGGAGACTGGGTGTCAGTGCCGCTAGGTCACCCTGTCACCCTTGTCAGTGCCACTTTAGCACCTAGTCACTACACGCAGGAACGAACTGGTACACGGATTGTAAGTATGAGCTTGCAGGAGGTGGCCTCCCCATAGGTACAGGAGGGCCCTGAGTAACCTCTGCTGTGGCCTATTATTGAAATAATATACAACAGGTGTGGGGCGCCCACGTACCAGGACTAGGGGCTTACTGATTGCTACGTGCTCTTTCCCCATGGGCTTGACTCCCACCCTGTTGCACCACAAATGTCAAAGTCCAACACCTGCTTACTAACAACCCATCTCATCTCATTAATGCCTGCGGTTGCTTGAGGGCTTATCTCTGGGCTGCAAAACATCTCCACGCTGGCTGGCAGATTGTCCAGCTCCCGGCACCTCCCTCAGGAACCCGTGGCTGCTTCTATAAGCCTGGTGCTTGGTCTCTTACACTGAGGCAGGTGGAGTGCTTGTGTTCAGGAGTTCAAGACCAGCCTGAGCCAGAGCAAGACCCCATCTCTAAAACTAGCCGGAAGTTGTGGTGGGCACCTGTATGGAGTCCCAGCCACTCGGGAGGCTGAGGCAGGAGGATCACTTGAGCCCAAATTTAAGGTTGCTGTGAGCCCAGCTGTTTAAGGTGCTGTGCTGCCTCGGCACTCTACCCAGGGCAACAAAGTGAGACTCTGTCTCAAAAAAAAAACAAAAAAAGCCAAACTTGTACTTTTCTAAGCGATAAGGGTAATGGGAGTATCTTTTGTTATATTTGTTTTGTTTTTGTCTCTTTAATTTCTGGAACAGTTCTGGAGAGAGAAAGGTGAAAGGAATTTCTTTTGTTATTCATAGCAAGCCCCTTTCAACTATATCAGAGTTATCAGGAAGGGGGGAGCTGGTTGTCAGAGGAATCAACATATTGATTAGGGAGCTAGAACTTTCATTTCCACCTGCTGACCTTTGTGAGGAGAAAGAAGTTGAAAGTTGAGTTGGTCATTAATAGCCAATAGTTTAATCAAGCACACCTATGTGATGAGGCCTCCATAAAAACCCTAACCACAGGGGTTCAAGAGCTCAGAGCTGGTGAGCTAGAATGTGTCGACATGCCAAGAGCAACATCCTCAGATCTGCAGGGACAGAAGCTCCTGTGCTCAGCACCCCGTCAGACCACGCTCTACCTGGCTCTTACCTGGCTATTCATTTCTTCTTCTTCTTTTTTTTTTTCTCGACAGGGGCTGGGTTTGAACCTGCCCCCTCTGGCATATGGGGCCAGCACCCTACTCCTTTGAGCCACAGGTGCTGCCCTCTTGTTCTTCTTTTTTCTTTCTTTCTTTTTTTTTTAATGAACATCCCTGGGTGCACAAGTCTAAGAGGGTTTTATTGGGGGCAGCATTTTTCCAGCAGGTTACAACTCAGTAGTGGGCTGTTAAATTAACTTAGTGGGTCATAACCATCATTTTAAAATAAAATAGAATAAAATAAAATAAAATAGAAGATATTGTATTTGAATAAAAAATGCAATGCATTGCAATACTGAGTGTTCCATTGCATATATGTGTGTTTAAATGTTGCATATAAATCTTGTGTAGATGTATATGCTGGTGTTGACTTGTTTTATTTTATTTTGGGGAGAGTGGGGGGAGGACAGAGTCTCACTCTGTTGCCCTGGGTAGAGTACTCACAGCACTGACTGTTCATTTCTATTTTTTAAAATTTTTCTTTGCAGTAAGTTAATAACAATAAACTTTCTCTGAATTCTGTGAGCTGTTCTAGCAAGTTAACAAACCAGAGGAGGGGGTTGTGGGAACCTCTGATTCGTAGCCAAGTTAGACGTAAGTTGTGGGTAACCTGGGGACTCACTGCTGGTAACTGACGTCTGAAATGGGGAGCAGTGTCATGGGACTGAGTCTTTAGCCTGTGGAGTCTATGACATACCTGGGCAGTTAGTATCAGAACTGAGTCAAAGTGTCGGGCACCCAGTCAGTGTCACCGAGAATTGGAGAATTGGCAGGTGTGGAGAAAACCTCCACATATGTGGTGTCAGAAGTATACTATTTTTATACTATTCAGAAAGTATTAAAAAAAATAGTTTTTACTGTCTATGAGGTATCACCAAAATGCTTGATAAGGCATTCCCTGCCCTTCACAGAATTTATTGTCTAGTGAGGCTAACAGTCAATCACATAAATAGGCTATTACAATACATTAAACTCAGAAAGTTCTTGTCGGAAGCTGCCTCTTAGCCTGGATTCCTTATTAACCCAGGGACTTCCCCCAGTCAACTTGCTGAGATGATTAGGATGCATTCTGGAATTGACTCGTTAGTAGGTAAGGCCTTCAAAACGCTGGCCTACTAATAAGAAAAAGCTGATGCTATTAATCTCCACTGCAGCCTATCTGTAACCGCCTTTAAAATGTGAGTTACATGGAAGCATTATAATCTTTATAGAGAGATTTAAAACTATTGCGAACCAGCGTAGTTTTACTTTAAGCTTTAAAATTAGAGCACTTTTTGATAAACTTCTGTTTAGATCATAACAGGGTATATCTACTAGAAAAATTCTTGATCTGTGACAGGAGGCTCAATTTACAAAGTACAGTCCATCTTCTCCTTTGAAAATGAAAAAAAAAAACCATGTAAATGTTAAGAGGAAATCATTTTAGAAAACTAGATACTTTGCAAAATAGATATATATATGCATGGGTACAGTAAAAGCCCAAACATCACCACGATACAAATATACATGTAATGAAATTCAACTTGTACCCCCTAAATCTATTAAAATTTAAAGAAGAGGCTGGGCCCAATGGCTCAGTCCTATAATCCTACCACTTTGGGAGGTCAGGTGGGTGGATTACTTGAGCTTAGGAGTTCAAGACCAGCCTGAGCAAGAAAGAGACCCCATCTCCACTAAAAAAAATAGAATCAACAGATTTCTACACATTGCCACTATCTATTAAGACATCTAAGGAGAGCTTTGTTAAAGTGTTTTGTTCGACTTAGTATTGTTAATATTAGCTGAGACTCATTTCAGTTAAGTGCCAGTCATGATTATGTTAGATGAAGGTGTAAAAATATCACTTTATAAGTGATAGAATCAGATTACTGACCCACCCAGGTAGAATTGAGCTGCCCAGGAAGAATCAAGTGTGTATCCCACCCAGGAAGTAATGAGTGTGCCAATCCTTATGCCTCTGACCCTTTAAATTCCCACCTGCTGTAACCCAGCCCTCTACCCCCACCCCAGGGAGAGTAAAAGCCACATTGACCACACAGAACCTGTTTTCTTTTCCTCTCCTGCTTTGGAGTAATGTTTCATCTTTGAGTCTGGAACCTCTCATGTGGTGTCGTGACTCAGGTGGGGAGAAGCCCCCTTGGGGGTCTGAAATATTTCCTTCTTCTGACAAGATGAAGGAAAACAGGAACCCTCTCCAACCCTGCCTCAAATTCTTCCATTTAATGGTGAGGTGAACATTTGTCTAGAACTCCTTTTCTAAACTTTTTAGAACTTCTCTTCCCAACCTCACTCTCAACTTCTCTCCCCCCTCCCCCATCCCTGGAGCTCCTAAGCAGTTGTATATAACCCCTCCCTCAGTTTCTTTTTAAATTCCAGTGATCCATACCTGACCCAGGCTCACCATCCGGGCCGTGTTTGGGCACACTCTCCAAGGGCCTGGGCCACTTTTCCTGGCTGCTTCCCCCCAGCCCTCAGCCACCTCCTTCCTTCCTCCCCCTTACAGACTCTCCTCACATTCTCATTTTAACTTCTTTTATTTATTCTTTTATCTCTAGTTTCCAATATGGGGAACCCTCAGTCATGGATTCCCCCTTCTTCACCTTTAAGCTGCCTTTTAACTTCCCTCAAGCCTCTATGGCTCTATCCTGACCTTAAACCCAAACACCTCATCTCTTTCTGTAATACTGCTTGGCCTACGTATAGACTGGACAATGGCTTGCAATGGCCTGAAAACGGCACATTTGACCTCTCAGTCCTCTCTGATCTCAATAATTACTGTCAGAAATTAGGCAAATGGTCAGAGATCCCCGACATCCAGGCTTTTCTCCTCCTCTGAAATATTCCTCCTCCTCTGAAATGTTCCTCTTGTGAACAAAAATGGTCAGAAATTTCCTACATCCAGGCCTTTCCCCTCCTCCCCCATCCTCATTCCTACCCGCAGTATTCCCCCCTGCAGAATTCCACCCCATCCCCCCTCTCTCCACTCCCCCCCACCCGCCTTCCAACACACATGATAGAGAGAAAAAATGGTGGAAGGGGAGAGAACAAAAACAGGGTGGAACTCCAAAAATTCCCCCAAGGCCCTCAGACCCCCCAGCAAGAACCCACTAATCTGGCCTTCGAGGTGGGGCAGCGCGGCTCAGAGCTCCAGTTATTGGCTTCCGCCATTAGACGAAACTTGGGTATTTCTTGAAACTCATCTGGGCGGTCAAAAAAAAAAAAAAAGTGCCCCCCCCACCATGTTTCAAATGCAGTAGGCTGGGACACGGCAAAACAGTGCCCAAATCCTAATCCTCCCCACAAGCTGTGTCCAGTCTGGGAAGTCCTCACTGGATGTCCGACTGCCCAGGTCTTTCTGAAGATCTGGTTTCACAGTCACTCTCAGGACTTAGCAAAAATTCCCGACCTCCTAGGCCTACCTGCAAAAGACTGGTGATCCCTGGAAAATCAGGATGCCCCCTGGACAACATTCTGGGAAACTAAACTCTGGATGTTGTTGCTAGTGGAAGTTGTAGGCCAGTAATTCCTCACCTTCTCTCTCCTTTTATTAGCCAGACAGTCACCTGAAAACTGCTCATAGCCTCACCCTACATGAATATCAACCAGTTTAAACTGAAGGGCCAAAGTGCTCCTGTAAACATCATTCCCTCCCCCGCATTCTCTTTACAGGCAGCCCCTCCCCTCTGCAGGAAGCAGTCATAGAGATACCATGCCTGTCACCCTGCCTCCTTATAATAGGTTAGAAAGACCAAGATGATAGAATCAGATTACTGACCCGCCCAGGTAGAACTGAGCTGCCCAGGAAGAATCAAGTGTATGTCCTACCCAGGAAATAATGAGTGCACCAATCCTTATTCCCCCGACTATTTAGATCCCCGTCCACATAACCCACGTGTGGTATTCTTTACCAGTGAAGGATTTCACCCCACCTGCACCCAGGTAGAATAAAAGCCACATTGACCACACAGAAGCCACATTGACCACACAGAACCAGGACTCTGTTTTCCTTTCTTCTCATGCCTTGGAATAATCTTTCATCTTTGGGTCTAGAATCTCTCAATAAGTTAACTGTGAAAAGGTGTTATATTTCAGAAGCAGCAGTGTCTCATTATTTTCTTTCTTTTTGGAAATATGAGTAACACAATTTTCAAAGTTTTTAGTGGATATATTTACATCTTCAGCAGATTTGTTGGTGATGGAATTCTTTCCTCAGGATGAGCAGGTGAAAATAATAAGAGCAAAAGAAATAATAGAAGTACTTTTCAGCTAATGGTCTCTCTTTGGGGAAATCATTTCATGAAATACTAACTATTGCTAACTATACCACAGTTAGCAAATACTTTTTTTTTTCTTTTTTTTTTTTGAGACAGAGCCTCAAGCTGTCCCCCGGGGTAGAGGGCCATGGCATTACAGCTCACAGCAACCTCCAACTCCTGGGCTCAAGCGAGTCTCCTGCCTCAGCCTCCCAAGTAGCTGGGATCACAGGCTCCTGCCACAATGCTGGGCTGTTTTTTGGTTGCAGCCGTCATTATTGTTTGGCGGGCCAGGCTGGATTCGAACCTGCCACCTTAGGTGTATGTGGCTGGCGCCTTAGCCACTTGAGCCACAGCAAATTCTTAATACTTCTGCACCCTCTCTGTTTTAACTCTACACATTTTTTAATTTTTAGTTATTATGGATACATGATATTGTATATATTTTGGGGAAACGTGCTGTTTTGATGCAGGTATACAAGGTATAATAATCAAATTAGGGTATCCATCACCTCAAGCACTTATCATTTCTTCATGTTAGGAACATTCTAATTCTATTCTTTTAGTTATTTTAGAGTACACAATAATTTACCAATGTGTTGCTAATTACAGGTTTGGCTGCCCACTACCACCAAGTAGTGAGTGTTGGTGACAGTGGCTTTTCAAGTGCCAGCAACCTGAGGAGATGATGAACTATTGTCTCAAAAACCATCTCATCTCCTCTGCCTATTGAAGGAGTAAAGGGAGTTGATGGCAGAAAGAAAGCTGTACACAAGTCATGACTAGCTTGACCTGTAACAGCAAACCATGGGTCATCTCGTGGATTTGGTCATTAGCTGTCTGTTGGCCTATTCCAGATTCTTGATCTGTTTTTCTTCAAGGTGATGAGTTATTTCTCTAATCCTGTGCCCAGCAGCTGTAAAAGCAGGAAGCAAGTTAATTCTAAACTTCTAAGACAGAACAAACCAAAAGCGCTCTAGAAGCAAAATGGCTTCCCTTACCTGGCCTACTGCTATCATCTGAATAACCCTGGGGTGCACTTACACCAAATTGAAAAATAATTTGGAGGAATTAGGTAAAAAGATATTGAACCAAAATTAATTGTAGTGTAAAATTAAGGGTCAATTTAATATTGAATGGCTAAAGATGTACCTAAAAACAGAGAGTCCATTGTTGTGCAGAGAAGATCATTAAAATGTACCTGATGACATTAATAGGGCCTTTTGCGAAGCACAGAGGATTACTGTCTGCTGGAGACTGAGGGGCCCAGAGGCAGGGCCATGTGGGGAAGGTGAGTGTAGTTCCCTCGTGCTCCACACTCCACACATCACCCATGTCTGCAGAGTCAGCAATTCTGAGACACAAAAGAACCACCTTGCCTCTGTGCTGAACTTAGCAATAAACATCCTTATTTATAAATCTGCTTTGCACTTCTATTTTCACCTGAAGATCCCAAATAGCTTTCTGGGTAAAGAGACACAGTTAATCCCACTTCACGTGATTGGGTCACAGTGTCACCAGAACCCATCTTTCCCCACACATTTCCAAGTTAAATTTTTCAGCACAGAAAGAAATATGTTGAAGAGAATTGTTCTTTCAGGAGACTGAGACTGAGCCCCCGGAATCCCATCCCTGCTTTTCCCCTGACGGAGTCACACGCGTTCACTGGGTCAAGTCTAATAGTGCGAGTCACATCAATGAGACTGTTCGGAAATGCACGTTTTCATTTATTCCCTGAATTGGCTGTTTTATGAAACAAGAGTATCCTGGGCAGGTTCTATGCAACACGTGCTGACTTGATAAAACTGGGCAGTGCTCACTCTTTTTCAAAAGAGATATTTTAGCCAACCAGAAAGGGAAAACTATATGTGCCATAGGGATCATGGTGAAACCCATCCTTTTCCCTTGGTTAGTTTGCTGAAAGATCAACTCACAATTACGGCAGATTAATAGGAGAAAGGTTTATTTCTAAATACCATATGCATGGGAGGAACCACAAGAGTGATTACCCAGTGTCTCAGTGATAGTCAGACACCTGCATAGATGCTTTTTAGAAGGGAGGGGAGAAGGTGGAGTGTGGGTACAGTAAGTGGATAGATGGGGAAAACAGATGGACTTGTAAACTAACCTGAGAGACAGGTGTTGTGTGTTAAATGATTTGTGCCAGTTCTGCTAGCCTTTAGGGGAGGACAGGAAGTCATTTGTCCCTTTGATTCCCTGGTCTACTCAGCCTGGTTTTATGCAAATAGAGGAAAGCCACTTCTTATGCTTTCTGACTATGAATGGCCTTTAATTCAAAATATTCTTTATATGAAGTAGTCATATTTTGGGGTTAAATTTCCTTAGCTCTTTCAGTAACTATGCAAAATTATCCACATTTGTGCTTTTAAACAGATTGTTTCCATGATTCTGACTCAGTCCAAGAACACATCTACGTATTTGGAGATGTTTTTTGAAATGTGTGATTTCACTGGTGGGGCACTTGGTCTGAAGAAAATGGCTTAGGGTTTTTCACAAATCTCAGTGACAAGCACTGGGGGAAGGAGAGGATCTTTAGAAATTTCTTGACCATGTCCAAGAAGTTGAAATAAAAAGGCCTTAGAGCCACCAAAATATCTGGCCTCTTCAATTACAGAAAAATGATGGCTACAGAAAATAATATTTAGCAATATTTTAGTTTGAAAAAAACATTTATTTATTAATTAAAAGTGAGGAATGTGATTTTTTTTAAGACAGAGTTTTACCCCTTCACACTCAGTAGAGTGCTGTAGCATCCCAGCTCACAGCAATCTCAAACTCTTGGGCCCAAGCGATTCTCTTGCCCCGGTCTCCCTAGCAGCTGGGACTACAGGCACCACCACGACACTCGGCTATTTTTAGAGATGGGAGTTCTCCATCTTGCTCAGGCTGACCTTGAACTCCTGAGCTCAGGCATTTTATCCCTTTGACCTCCCAGAGTGCTAGAGCCCCCATGCCCAGGCAAGGAATGCGATTTAAATATCTGGGCCAGTCCTACATTACTGGTTTACATTTTATTCATAATACCTTATGAAAATGGGTAAATAGGCCATCTCACATAAAGATGTCATTTCCTGACACGAGAGGTTTCTTTATTTACTGTTGGGTGTTTCAAGGCTTAAAAATAGAAAGCTAGAAAAAGGAACAGGACAGAAGATTTTTATCCCTGTCTACATGTATCCCTGTCTACATGTCACAACACAATACGATTTCACCTACATGGTGGTCAAGTGAAATCACCACTTAGTTGAGGTCCCTCGGATGGTGCATTCCATTTTTATTTTGTTTCACTTTATCTATTTCCGGGGAGCACACTTGGTCCTACAGGGAAATATAAAAGCTGCCTCCCTACTATCATAGGAAAACTGAATAATCGTGCCTGGGAACACTGATCTTATCCACCAAGTTTATTGGGCAGACATCTGTACCATTGCATTAAGTAGATAAGAAAGCTCCAGTTTAAAATGTGTAAATATCATCTGACAAAGGCCTTTGGGCTCTCCTCTCTCACTTGCACCTTAGAGAAAATATCTGCTAGAGTTAAGATGCTGATTTCTTGACAATGGGATGGGAATAGAAAGAAACATGGAGGTGAATAAGAGGAAATAGTCCCCAAATAAAAAGAACCTGGGTTTCTGTGAATATTTTCTAGGACCAGGCCTTCTGGGAGGAAGCCAGGCTTAAAACTTGCTCTGATCCAGACCCATCCTCAGCTGCAACAGGCACAAGATGAAGATGGGCAAAGAGGGGAGAAAGGGTTTGGAAGATGCAAAGGCGAACCATGAATGGGGAACCTGCCCCATGCTGCAAACCGCAAGTAGTGCGGGGAGCTTCCAGAAGCTGCGGTTTCCTCTCTGACTCTAGAGAGGAAGAGAAGAACATTTTAGGAGAAATCAGAGTATTCTCCCATTTAAAAATGATGTAGCAGTTGCTAACTCTCTAAGAGATTTCTGAGAAGATAATAATGCTCATTTGCCTCAGAAACAGAGAGATGAGTCTAGTAAGCCCAATAATAAGACCCCACACTGTTTTAGTTCCTGCATTCCTTAAATTTTATTTCATTCTTTAACAAAATGTCGTTGAACATGTTGTCTATTCAGAGTTCACTGTTATTTTTCTGACAGAGTAAACAGAAATCATTAGTGAATGTTTGTAATGCAACTACATTATGTAGAAGAAAGGTCCCAGGCTAGGAGGTTACCATCGATGACAACCTGTAACTTTTTGTCGTTCATATAAACTCACCAAGTCCTCCATAATATGAGGAAAATCATTTAACATATAGGAAGCATTATATAAACTGTAAAGTATTAAGCATTTTTTATCCACATCAAGGGTTTTTTAAATTAACAACAATTGGACCTGGCATTGAACAGAATATTTCATAAGTTAAATATATGTTATAAAAATTGGGTCCTTCCTACCATAATGCAGCCTACAATCAAAGGGGAAAATCAGTTCCTGACTCTGCATTTAATCTACACGCCTGCCTAGCGTGTGAAGTGACACCAGAACGGTGCTAATTCCTCCAGATGGCTGAGAATAACAGAAACCCCCACTTTCAAAAATGCCTTTGGAAGGAAAAACTTCACATAGAATGATATCTCTGTCTTTGATGGGAAATTTTTCCTCTGCATCCTATTCTGAACAAATTAAGTAATAAAAAGTAAGGGAAATCAAGTAATAAAAAGTAAGGGAAATCAAGTAATAAAAAGTAAGGGAATCAAAATACCACCTTTTTAACAGAAAGTAAAGTTGGGAAAAAGCACTTTAGTGGGAAAACCTGATACAATAGAACCTCCGTAGTTGACCACCTCTCTGGATTGACCACCTCCTTAAGCTGACCTAACTGTCACAGACCAGACAGGCACCCCACCTACATCTCAGGACAGTGGTCGTAGTTTCTTATGTTAACCACCTCCACATGCTGACCACTTTGTTAAAGTCTCTTGAGTGGTCAATTTAACAGAGGTTCTACTGTGTGTCTGCTAGGTGAGCCCCAGATTGGAAACACCCACCCCGTCTAAAGAGCCGCCCCGGGGGGTGGTCCTCTTGCCCTCCCAGTCCTCACAACGGAGCACGTCCCAGGAGGAGCAGAGCCGTTGCACATCCCGTGCGAATCGCTTGCCCCCAAGAGAAGGATAAAACCGGGCTACACGTGCCCAGTTTAAATCTCCATAATTTACCAAGGGCACAAACCACCACAGCACTGCCACCTTGGGGGCAAAATGAGTAAAAGTCGGATATAGACCAGGAGTGAACATTCACATTCCTCCTAACCTTTCCTGTTTTGATTGCTTGATCCATTTGGCTTAGCTCTCAAATTCCCATGGGACTAGTAATTTTTCAGGATATTTTTGTTCCCATCTTTAGGCTATTACCCCAATCACAGCCATAGTTCCTCCAATAATAAAATCGATAGGCCCATTTCAGTAATAAAACTCAGCCACATGTATGTGTTAGTCTGTGGGGCTGCATAACCAAGCACCACAGATCAGTGACTTCAACAACAGAAACTGAGTTTCTCCCAGTTCTGGAGGCCAGAGTTCTGAAATCAGAATATTAACAGGTTTGGTTTCTTCTGTGGCCTCTCTCCTTGGCTTACAAATGGCTATCATCTGCTTGTGTTTTCAAACACAATATTCAATATTGGTAAAAGTCTATTATCTAATTGAAATTCATGTTCAAATGTTATCAACTATTTCGATAATGTCTTTCATAGCTTATATTCTCCTGGTTCAGAATCAAATCCAAGATCATAAATGTCTCTTTCACAGTTCTTAATCTGAGGGAGTTCCTCAACCCTTCTTTGTCATTTTTGCCTTTGATCTTTTTGTTTGTTTGTTTTGAGATGGGGTCTTGCTCTGTTGTCCCAGCTGCAGTGCAGTGGCATCATATCTCACTGAAACTTCAAACTCCTGGGTTCACACAATCCTCCCACCTCAGCCTCTTGAGTAGCTAGGACTATAGATGTGAATGGCCACATCCTCCTCCTTTTTTTCTTTTTATAGTTATGCAGAGCTGGGATCTTGCTGAGTTTCCCAGGCTGGTCTCGGAATCCTGGCCTCAATTGATCCTCCTACTTTGGCCTCCCAACTCCTAGGATTATAGGTGTAAGCCATAACATGTGGCCTGATATTTGTGAAGAGTATAAACTAGTTACTTTGTAGAATATCTTGCAATCACGGTTGGCCTCATTTCTTTATGATTGATTCAGAGTATTGAATTTTTGGCAGGAACATCCCTAAAGTGATGTTGTGCTTTTGTCAGGAAATCTTATTTAAAAGTATGTGAGCATGATCATGATGTTGGATGTCCCCAATGTCTCCCAACATTGGTCATGTTAAGTTTAATAACTTGGCTAAGATGATATTCAACACATTTCCCTTATAAAATTACAATTTTCATTTTTGTAATCAATAAGTATTTGGGGGAGAGATATTTTGTAACTATGTCAGTATCATGTTATTTGTGAAGCTTCCAGATTTTGCCAGTGGGAGATCCTTCAGATTTACCTTTGTGCCCTTCTGACATAAGTCTCTGAACACCTCTTTACTTTTGGTATGGTAAAATATTCCAGGCTCATTTTATATTCTCCCCACCCCAGCCCTGGAATCAGCCATTTCTCCAAAAAGATGAGGTCTTTTTTGAGGAAAAATGGCACTAGGTAGGCTCATTTCTAGTGCTGTGTCATTGCCTTTCAAGCTGACAGACCTAGGTAATATGCAATGTATATCTAGCCATACATACATTTAGCTATAATGATAGATATGTATGTATGTATGTGTGAGCATGTAAATAAAACATACACACCTTTATTTTGTATCTATCTTAAAATCCATTTGTTCATACCAATATCTCTAATTCCAGTCCAACACAGGAAGTTTCTTTCCATCCTTCTAACTCTCCCAAGAGAGAAACTTGACCCTCTTTATATTCAATGTATTTACTCATTGGCTCAAGCCTGGAATACAGAGATGTCCTTTCAGGATGGTGAACCCAAAGCACTGTAAAAAGCAAACCAAAACTTCAAATTTGTTTACAGTGTGTATAGACAATATTTACAGAAACAAAGATGCACAAATCGTTTTTGATTTTATATTTTCAATTTCTACTCAAAACTATTGCTTCTTAAAGGATATCAATTAATTATACCACTCTTATTGGCCCTAATTCTGAGTCAGTTGAGAAATAAAGAGAAAGGCAAATGGAAGATCAACATAGATTGGGCTTAGTGATCAAGACAAAGGGCCTGCCAGAGGAATCCCAGAAGTTGCTCACCCAGCTGGTGCCAACTCCACAGGCAGACATCCTGTCCTGGAAGAAAGGGAGCAGAGTGCCTGCTCCTGAAGGGAAGAAGAGCTGAATCGGGGTATGCTTGCAGAGTTAGTATCCCCAAATCTATCAGTCAGTAGATCCATCAATCCCACCTTCCGCCTTGCTTTGGGATGAGCAAAGGGGCAGAGAGAAACTAGAAACTATATTATATTCCTTTGCAGAAAGGAAACTAGGAAAAAAAATTCCCTCCAGCATTTTAATATTGTATTTATTCAGAAATTTTATTTTATTTTTCAAATTGCAATGGTAATTCATGTTATTTGTAATAAATAAAAGAATATAATATAGCACCATAGAAGGGCAAAAGTAATCAGTGCCACTTCCAGGAACTACTACAACCCTTCTGCAGACACCTTTCATCAGCCTTTCAATATGCATATTCTTCCAAGGATTCTAGTTTTTCTTTTTTGAAAATATATATTTTTTAAAGTTTGTTAATATTCTTTCTCCCATCTCTGAGTAGGAAATGTAGGCTTTTTGATTTTCTTGCAAGAAACAACAGCATTTATTATCTCATGGTGTCTGGAGGTCAGGAACCCAGGCACACTTGAAGGGGGATGCCAGCTTCAGGAATTCTTGCCCACTGCAGTCATAGTGTTGATGTGGGCTGCCACCACCTCAAGGCTCCAGATGGGGAGAGATCCACTTTCAAGGTCGTTCAAATGGTTGTTGGAGTCAAATTTTTGCAGGTTGAAATATTCTTAATCCTTCTGAATATTTGCTCTCTGAATGTTGACTAGAGGACTTCATTAGAATAAGCAATCAAGAGAGTAAGAGTTCTAGCAAGAAAGAAAGCACCATCTCTTGTAACTCATCATGGAAGTAATAGCATCATCTTGGCAATATATTATTCACTAAAAGCAAGTCACAAGGACCAACCCATACTCAAAAGAGGAGGCTGCACAGGGAGTGAGCTCCTGGAGATTGGGATCATTAGAGGCCGTGTCTCTACAACAGTGTTGCTTACTGTGATGACAGCAGGTATCTTGGGCTTCTGGTATTTGTGTTTTGTCTTTTAGAACATTATTTGTTGTTTTTCTTTCAGAATAGTGTCTGTCTATTCCCACATAACTCAGAATTTTAAAGTTAATAATACTTGTTCCATTTTCTTAAATAAAGTTTCAGTTGGAGGAAAATTTCTTCATCTAATCCTACTCCTATGCTTTTGCTTTTAATTTTAAGAAATTGAATGAGGTTGGCAGATTTCACCATAATTAAAATAAGCCTCATATTCTTGGAATACACTCTACTTTGCCACAGAGTGTAAGTCTTTTAATGTAATGTTGAATTTTATTTGGTGGCATTTTATTTATAATTTTTCATAAACATTTAATATAGATGATTGTTTATGGCTTTTTATATATTATCATTATAAAATTTGATGTTAAACTTAAACGGGATTTATGAAAGAAATTACTGAGTTTTCCATTTTATTATGGGGTTGAAAATGATAGAATCATTCATTTTTGGATGCTTATGTAAAATTCAGCTGTGATCCCATCTGGTTCCAGAATCTTTCTAAAGGAAGTTCTTTAAATGCCTTTTCAATCTCTTTTGTTGTGATTGGTCCGATCAAGATTTTTATGTCTTAATTTAATTTAGGTATTTTGTGTTTCATCAGGAAGTCTTCCACTTCTGTATTTTTCAAATTTGTTGCCCTGGAATTGCATGGTGTTGTTTTATAACTCTTAATCCTTCTGAATTATCATATTCCTACTTGCTTTTCTATTCCCCCTATTATAATCATATTAGATGCCTAGGTTCCTTTGGAATAAAGTATGGGACAATTACATACATACACACACAGATGACTAAATGCATTCATGACTCAGCTGCAGCCCCCCAGGTACCTGGCACCCAATTCCTAGCATAGCGCTTGGCACAGGGCAATTACTGAGACCTACTGAATAAATAAATCCCCTCATCCCTGCTGAATAAGTCACTGTAGGCTGCCACAACAAAACAAAATTGTAATTAAAAACCAAGAATGTATTTCTCACAGTTTTGGAGACTGGGAAGGTGCTGGCTGACTTGGTCCCCTAGTTAGGCCCCTTTTCTTCCTTGCAGCCTTTTCTTTGTGTCCTCACACTACAGAAAGACTGACACAGAGAGAGAGTTCTAATGCAATGACTAGTGTTCTTCTAAGAAGAGAGAAATTTGACACAGATGTAACTAGGCAGGGAGCACCCTGTGGCCATAAAAGCAAGATGGGAGTTCACAAGTCTATAAGCCAAGGAACACGAAGGATGCTGGGAGCTGCCAGAACACACAGAGGTGTGAGGCAAGTCCTCCTTCAGAGCCTGTGAAGGAAGCAACTGTGCAGCACCTTGACTTTGGACTTCCAGCTTCCAGAATTGTGAAAGGATAAATCAGTGTTGTTCTAAGCCACCTTGTTCATGGTGCTTTGTCATGGCAGCCCTAGGAAGTGAATATACCTCACATCTATTGCCATTGATTCTGATTGTTTTATCCTTGAACCAGTTAGCTTAATTATGACAGGAAAATATTTATTAAATATCACTTACATCATGTCACCTCTCTGTACAAAAATGACCAATGCCTTATTTTTAAGGTCTCAAATAATTATACATTTTTCATAATCTTTTCCTATTTTTTTTTTTTTTTTTGAGACAGAGTCTCACTATGTTGCCCTGGGTAGAATGCCATGGCGTCACAGCTCACAGCAATCTCAAACTCTTGGGCTTAAGCAATTCTCTTGTCTCAGCCTCCCAAGTAGTTGGGACTACAGGTGCCCGCCACAATACCCAGCTATTTTTTGTTTGCAGTTGTCATTATTGCTTGGCAGGCCTGGGCTGGATTCGAAACCACTAGCCCCAGTGTATGTGGCTGGCACCCTCGCTGCTGAGCTACAGGTGCCAAGCCCATGCTTTTCTCTTTTTAATCAAGCCTAACTCTTCACTGTCCCAGAGCATCCCATGTCTATTCTCTTTCCATGGTTTGCTTCCCTCCTGCAGCCTTGCTACCATCCTTCTGTCTAAATCTCAGGATTTCTTCAAGGTCAAAATAAAAATAAAAATATTTTCATTCATTATGTCAACACTTCTTATCTTTCATTCCTCTGAATTTATAGAAAAATTATGATATACATCATAAAATCTGGATCTTTATTGTATATAATTGTAATTGTTTTGTCTTTGTGTACCTTGAAGACTACTATTTAAGGTGGATACCATTTTATACTTATGAACCTGCCTTAGGTCTTAAAGAGTGGTAATATATATAAGAAAGAGTGTCTAATTACAGAAGAACGTCTGTAAATGGACTGTGTAAGGGCCTGTAGCAAACTGATCAATATATGCAACACATAAGGAAGTCCACATATTTTTTCACTGATATGTACATGTACTTTACTTTCTTGTATAAATTTTAATAGAGAATATCATGCAAAAACATACATAGTCAAAACACAGTAAAACCATATGCACATTATCATAAAAAAAATTAATACATTAACTGTTTTCTCATGGTTATCATTCTTTCAGGGAAAAAAGTCAATCTTAGTCAGTTTCTTATTCTTATAACAAACATAAGTGGAGAAAATGCTCTCAATGCTGACTACACCACACAACACAGCTGGGCATTTTTCCACAGCCAATGACTTCAACTGTGTTATCAGGTGCCTGACATCCTCTTCTTTTGGAGCCTCTGCAATTTCAGGGTCATCCTCACTTGCTTCTTCCACTTCGTAAGCTGTGTTATGCACATTTTCATATATTTCAGTCAGTACTGCTTGGAAAATTGCTTCTGAGCCAGATTCATTACAGGTTACCAGCTCTTCATCCATTGCAACATAAACTTTAAAAACTACTCCTTTGAATTATGTCATGGGAGATGGACTGTCTGATGGGGCCAAACATCATGTGTTGGGGTTGTGACAAATCTAACTTTATTCCAACACTTCCGTATCATTTCTGGCTGAACTTTATTCCAAGCAAGAACCGACCCAGAGCACACCATCCAGAGCGTTAACTGATGCAGCAGATGAGGTTGCTTCCACAGGTGGACCACAGGTGTGTGTTTTAGTGATGACCCACAGCAGGAGTTGGCCTCAGTGGTGCATTTTAAATGTTTTGATGGTGCTATGGTCAAGAGGTTGATTCTTTGAGGTCCTGTTTAGAGGCAGAAATTTCAGTGTCATGTTCATGAGATAATTCACTTGCAGGTGACTTATCTATAATTGAATTGTAGGTGACCAGGACAATTTTCTACTATCAGTTGCCTTCCCTCAGAAACAGTTGACTGTTTCTTCTTCATTTCTTAGTTGATACTCTTTACCCACTCCTCAAATAGGACACCAGTCATCTACACTCATTTCTTTGATCTTCAAGTGACAGGGAGGTCTCTGGGCTTCAGGTTCTTAAATGTGTGTGGCTTTGTTTTTTTACTAGTCACCAAGAGTGTTAGTTTCTCTCAAGTTGAGCTAGTGCAATGGGAAATGTTCTTTGGAAAGTTTGCTGCTCTTACATTTGTCACCCTTCATGGCAAGGCTTCCGTCAGGCATTGCCTTGAAAAAGAGTCCACACTTGTCAGTGTTAAAGCTGCCATCATCTCTGAAGATTCTGGCAAAGTCTGGGACTTTTTGATGAACTCTGCCACAGCTTCTACTAGAACTTCATTGAATTCACCACACAAGACTTTCTGGGACATCTCGTGCCACAGTATAAATTTCTTGAGCCAACCATTGGATTCCTGGGAAAAATTTTTAGCAACTTCTTAGATCATTGGCCTGGAAATTCAGGTGTTAACTGCCCTAATTTGTTTAAACCAGATTCATGTGGCTTCATTGATTTCATTCAGGGAAGTTTTCCTCTTTTCCATTGTAGATCTCCTTTTTCCTTGCCATATCTCTTTAAGTACTTGTGTTTATATTTTTTGATTTTCTAACTGTGATCTTGCTAATAACACAATGTTCCACCATCTTTCTTTGGCTACTGCTTTCTAAAAACTGTAGAATATCAACCTCTTCCTTCAATGTCAGCTCTTTAAGTTCTTTCCTTTGGGCCATCATGTCTCAATAACTATAAAATTTTTCAGTAATTGTAGAATGTACCTACAATTCAGACCAGTCCTTCATGCTGAAAAAAATCTTCTGCAACATATGATAAACAATAGGACATTAGGCTTAGCCCAACATGTGATGATAATAAAGTATGAAGAAAGAACTTAAGTAAAAACAATGCCACTAAGAGACAAAGCCCACAACTTTTGCCCCTTGGTGTAAAGTGGGTTCAACTGCTCAAGTTATGGAGGGTAAGTTGATATTGTGTGTCACAGTCTAAGTGGTCAAGATGCAGTTTACAGAGACTATCAATATATGGAGGTCAGTCTTTCATTGAGTACATGTGGTACATACTCCGTCTATGAAAATTAGGTCAACTTAAGGAGGTGGCCAAAATACAGAGGTGGTCAACTATGGAGGTTCTACTGTAATTTGCACCCACTATTTGCATATCAAATATTATACCTACCGCATTCATAATAAATATTGCATTTAAAAATATATGCATAAGTTCTGGTCAAAAATTACTCTGGTATATCCTATTCCCTAGTAATGCTTTTAATCTAAATTTTTCTCTACAGGGAAATTAGAAGGGAAAAAAAGCTTCATTTTTCATTTAATCAAAATCAGGTCCCAGGGCATAGGGATGATCCTGCAGGTCGTTTTGAAAGTGCTCTGGTTTGAAGGAATGTAGTGCTTCTTTCAGAATTCAATGCAACGATCCATTATGGTCAGAAAGCACAATAAAGAAACAAAATTTCTCTTCTGTCGTTCATGGAAGTCAAGAGCTGCCTTGTGGGAGATTTGAGCCATCTGCTCCTATGTTCGGTGCTAGCCCCTGCTTTGACAGTAGTTCCTCATTCTCTGGAAAAATAATTCCATATGTAGATTTTTTTCTTTGCCTCTCCCCACTGCCAGTCTGATTACCAGTGGTCTTCAGGGAACTTCCAGTGCCTTCCCTCATGTAGGTTAGCTACAACCACCTTCTTCCTGGTGTCTCTCCTTTGCTCACTCAGCTCTGGTCACATGGCCAGGCCAAGCTGCTGCTCCTCAAACATGCCCATGAGCACATGCAACTCTCTGTGTGCAGTGTTCTCTCTCCAGATTCTACATGCCTCGCTGCCTTCTTCACTAAGTTTCTCTTCAGATATCACCCCCTCTGCTTTCAAATACAGTGCATTAATATAAATTCTGAGGTATTGTAAGTCCACAGATCAGGAGACAACTTGCATTGAAAAGATAATTTGTTACTCACAGTTGTTGAGGGTGCGGGTCTGGTGGACTACAGTGGACCATGAGGGGGACACCAGGGCAGATCAGGAGGCAGAGTGTGGGGGGAATGGTGGGCAAGAACCTCAATATGATTTCCATGGGAAGGTGAGCAGGTTTAGGGACAGTTTAAGTAATTTTAGAAAGTCTGTCTGTCATTATCTGCTGCCTGTCCCTGGGGTGACTATGGCAGGTGGTTAGTGACCTGGAGTATGAGAACCCAATAAAGAAGGGGGTTGGCTTCTGGGCTCCAGATTAATCAAGAGAGTTGTTGACTATCTCTAGGAGTTGGCTGCCCCTCAGAGAAGCAGTTCCTCCACCATCAGCCAGACTCCAGAGGTCAAAGCATCAGAATACAGAAAAGACATAGTGACTACAAACCTCAGAAAGGCCTTGCACCTTGCAGAAGCATTAGTCTGCACCTTGCAGAAGCATTAGCTATTGATTTCATAGCACTTTATAGAACATACATGATGTACACTTTTTGTATGTCTAAGCCCCAGGAGAATGTAACTCATCTGAACTCATATGCCATGAGGTTCCTACTGTACCTCTAATATGAGATTGGGACAGAGCTCTGATCCCATCCTGCAGTATAAGCTCAGCAATACTAGTTGGATAAATGAATAAATATAGCTTGGAATGGAATTTTCAGTAACAGCATCACATGTGGATTCCATATCAAAAAAATTACATGACAGTGAAGATGATATATTCCAGAAAAAATGCATTTGATGATACTAAAACGTCTCTAGTAATGACAGAGATTGTTATAAAAAGTATGTGTAAAGGATTGGAATAAATGTTTTCAGGAACTTCTAAACTAAATAACATTGTGAGATACATACATACATATATATATATATATATTTCAGTGTTCTTGGAGTTTATAATATAGACATGCATTACATAAATAATATTCTGGTCAGTGATGAAACACATACATTATGGTTTTCCCATAAGATTATAATACTATGTATTTTTAAATCAAAGATTCAAACTAGAATATAAATACTACATATGACTTAAGTGGATTCAGGCATAAATAAGACATCTTAATGCTCCTTGTTTCGTTTTGGCCAAATTAAGACCTAGGATGTTTAATAGTTTATCCTGTTGACATACAGTGAAAACCTAAGCTGGACATTATAGACCTAGAAGGCTTTATTTTTTTAATCATACTTTAAGTCATTTCCTTTTTTATTTGTTTCTTTAACTGTTTTTATTTTAATAGACTGAAGGGGTGCAGGTTGAGTTCCATTACACATATACTCCTATAATGTAATGCCACACTTCTTTATGTTTAGATCTATTTAGATTCATAAATACATACCAATGTGTTATGACTGACTACAGTGTTCAGTACAGCAACATGCCATACAGTTTGTAGCCTAGGGGCCGGAGGCTGTACGTACAGCCTGGGTATGTGTGAGGCTATAGCATCTAGGTTTGCCTGGGCACACAGTAGGATGTCCATATGAGAATGAAATAGCCCAGTGACATTTCTCAGAACATGTCCCCATGACTGACACATGATTGTACATATTAACTAAACATTATATCATGTATAACTAACATGTGTAACTAATTAACACATTAAATATTATAAAAATGTATTTGTTCAAACTGGTCAAAATAGTATTCTTGTGGAATTACCTTAATATCAAAATCGCTTTATATTCATGCATATAAAGTATTCTTTGAATCTACTTAACTCAAGATTACGTTACTGTCAAAGCGTGGTTTTAAAGAAACTTTGCTGGAGAGCCACTAAGCCAAGAAGAGACAAAGTCCTTCACAGAGTCAATTGCTGTCAGTCACAGAGACGCAGTGTGTGTGTGACCAGTGCCAGGTCTCCTTTTCTGCTCTCGTCAGGAAGGAGACATCATCAGTTCTCCTTTGCAGGGCAGCAGAAGCAGGAATCACCGCAGAACAAACTGGACTGCAACTATGCAAGTAATTAAAGTCTTCTTGAAAGCCCTGGAGAAAACAAGAAGACCCTAAAATCTGGAGACTCAGAGAAGCCTGAAAGAATGATGGTCCTCCTGGGTGAAGCCGAGGGAAGGAGGGAGGCTTATCTGATAACTTGATGATATACTTCGAGTTTGAAGTGGAACAATCAAAGAGCTCTGAAAAGGAATGAGTTGCGAAAGAGGGAAGGCACTCGAACTTGAATCCAAGAGGGAAGGCACTCGAACTTGAATCCACCTTAGAATCATTGGCAGAACTTTTAGTGGAACAATCTATTCCCCTTCACCAGAAGGGGAATTCAGTTGGTCTAGGGTAAGGCCAGGGCATTTTTTTTAAAGTGTCTTAGGTTAGGAATATGAAGCTCTCAGAGATATGAATCAGGTTCAGTCTGCTCAGGTTTAGTAATTATTCCTGGCTTAAGTCAATGTGGTTGGTTGAAAAGAAAAGTGAGATCAGGTTTACATCCCCATTTTACCAACTCCTAGGTGTAGGATGAGGCCATTAACCTGTCAGAGACTTACTTCCCTTTTGTTCTATATAGGTAATATCTTTTATCTTAAGATTTATATGAGAAGATAGAAGGCTCCTGGCTTGTAGAAAGCCTTCAAATATTTGTTATTATTTTCTGTATTGAAACCTTGACAACTGGTTATTTTTAAGCCACTTGCACAATTACTGATTTGCAGTATGCACTAACTTTTCTATGAGAAAGAGAAAAAAAAAATAGAAAGAGCTAATGACTAATTACAATCTTCAGTGTTGCCCAAGTTGCACTGGCTGCCGAGGGGGCCGTGATGTCATAGCCGCAGTGCTGAGTTGCAGAACCTGTGACAGATGGTATTCATTTAAACTTCTGAGACAGACAGTAACTGCTTACATGCAACAACGGAAAATCTGCATGAAGATCCAGATGGGCGACAGAGCTTACTTTTAGTTATGCTTGTCTTCTATATCCTTGTCTTAAACATGCAGACCCAGACCTATCTCTGTGGCCTTCATGCATATCTGTGAAGACTCTTCACTTCTTTCATACATCATGGAACCCAAAATTCTTCATTTTCCAAGTTATACAGAGTCTTAACAGGGAAGTAATAATGTTTCAACCAAGAAATAAAGTCCATGAGCCTAAAAAAAAGGAGGAAGGAAGGGAGGAAGGCAGGCAAAAGGAACAGGAAAAGAAAAGAAGGGAAGAGATGAGCAGGGAAGGGAAACAAAAGGAAAGAAAAGGACCCAGTGAACTGGACTAGAGAGAAATATCGAGGATACCTGTAAGGTAATCTGTGCTAATGATGTCATTTGCAAAGCTGGCAGAATTAAACATTTAATCTGGCTGTTCCCATTTGGAAAAGTTTCTATTGATGTTGGTCCTTTGAAAAACATCCATTTTTTTCTCAATAGTTAGAATTTATCAACTACAGTACCAAGAAAGAGAACCAAACATGTAAGGCTACCAAAAATGCCTTCACTATTAGCCATCCTCAGATAGTAGGCTACAAAATTATATCATTCAGTAATAATCATTATCATTGTGGTTTTCAAACTTCACCTCTAACTCTTTGTTTTTATTTTCTCTGCCTTGAGTTCCAAAACTGCAGAGATAGAGATAAAGGTTCACATGAAATTGATTTACTAAAGGAATGTTTATTGGGAGATAGTTCTTCATGGGTCTCTCTTACCTCTATATGTTTTATGAGCAGAGGCACTGACTGCATTCGTTCCAAACTATCTTTTCAATTTTATTTATGTAGCAGGGCCATGGAAGCTAGAGATACTGACTCCACCTGCAAGAAAAGGTGGGTTTATTTTCCAGTATAATAAAGATGATGTTTCCTTTCAGAACAAAGGTCAGGCAGCTTTGCTCACTGTCCAGTATGAAAGATGGAGAAGCCCTAAAGTTTTCTCTCCTATAATATGATCCACCATTGTATCTAAGCATCACTCAGATCCCTCTGACCGTTTTGTGGGCAATAGGGTTTGGGGAGCTGACGCCAAAGTGCTGGCTGCTGTTCCCAGGTGTGACAAACTATTCTTTGTCCCTGATACCAGACACTCCCTTCTTCTTCCAGCATCCCTGAAACTGTGGCAGGTTAACCCGGTGGTTTACAAACAGAAAAGAATCTCGGAGGATTGAGTACTTCCAATGATGGGATTTCTAGAAGAAAATGAGGATTTCTTGGGGCAACTAAGAGGATTTGAAAGAAATTCAGGGGAATCTGTAGTGAATATTGCCACGAAGTTTTACCATTAACCAGGCAGTACGTTGTCCTCAATTTTATTGCCTGTTAAGGAAGATGACTGGGAAGGTAGTTACAAATCTGGGCAAGTAGGTTCCAAGACAGCTGCCGGATGATGCCTGGGTTGTTGCTTATCCTCCTCTGGGTGGAGGGATTTCCATAGCAATCCAGCCGTCAGGTCTACCCAGGTCTACCCATCATAGCAACTAGACCAAAAGTGGATGGCAGAGGTTTCCAACATTCTACATACAACAGCTACAAAAACGAACGCCCCCACTGAGCACGAAAGGAATAAAATTCACACCCAGAAGGCAGAAATTGGGTGAATTGTTAGAACTTTGGTGTAATGGTGGGAGATTTTTCCAGATGCCATTGAAAGATTATTGTTGAGTGATAATTCTCAATGGATCTATCACACCTTTCCACATCCTGTACTGTCTTGTGAAGGGTGTTTGTGTAGTGAACAGCCTTGGAGACAGAATGAACACCTCCACAACAAAGGGCCGGATTGTTTACTTCCTGTTAGAAAAGATTCAGTGTCCCGAAGCTCAGGCCGTTTCTCCTGTAATGCAATTGTTTTCTGGCCTCTGAAAGTAAGGGCTTAGCGCAATCAGTGCCAAAATGATGAAACTCTGGCTACAGCCATTGCCACGTGCAGGAAATTGTTCTCTGCCTCCGACATAGAATCTTCTATCTTCTTCCAACATTGATATAAAACTGTGGCAGGCTGACTTGCCAGCGTGAGTCCCAAGCAGATCTCCACCCCTTCGTGGCCCTTTATAGCAATCTGGGAAGAGACCAGATTATGGAGAAGGAGACCAGGAAGAGAGTCTGGAAAGAGAGAAAGCGGTGGGGGTGGGGGGCTGGTATTTAACAAGGCAGCAGTTTCAGGTGAGGTCTATGCTTGTCTTGGTCTCATGAGGGAAAAGTGAAGTTGAAATTGTATCTCAGGGTCTATCCCACTAGAACCAAGAGGGGACTTTTTTATCCCCTCTCTAGGAAGTCTATGGCTCTGGCCCACCATGGTGATGGTGGGGAGGGCATACTACCCAGGCACCTCCCAACAAGAAGGCTCCAAGACACCCAGGACAATCCTTCAGAGACACTGGATTATTGATCAGCAGCAGCGCCCACAACAGCCTGTGAATGAGATTCCTGGGGGCATCCGTCGTGTCTGTTACACTGATGTTAATTAAATGCTTCCGATATGGATAGCAGTGATCCAAGGCCAGTGGAGTTCCAGCCCAGGCTGCGCTATGGATGGAAGCAATTCTGGGTTAGTGTGATGGTCTGAGACAAGGGCAAATGGAGGTAGAAGCAATGACCTAGTCGCTCTGGAAGCTGACCAGCAGCCTGCTCACAGGCACAGTCATCCCGGAGAAAAGGAAAAACTAGAGAAATCTGAAGCTTTGTTTTCCTGCCCATGCCTTATCTTTCTCCCCTTCAGAATATAGTCCTTGTAAACCATCAAGGAGAAAAAGTGGCCTCTCTAGGCATTTGAAAGAAAGCCAAGAAATAACTTATAAAAAGAACATTTTAAAACTACATCAAATACTAATAAATTGCTAGCATCAACTGTAGGGTCACTTCTGCAGCGCTGTTTCATTACGTTAGAAAGAAGTTTTATAATAAAAAAAAGACAAAGAAAAAAAGACATAAAAAATAGGAAAGAATAACTAGGCAGTCAGAGAGATAGATAGTTTTTGTAATAGCTTCAGAGCTACTCTGGGGTAGCACTCCACTAACTGAATAAATCATCCCTCCAGAATAAAATAGCATCACTGGGACAGAGCAGCCCTCATGCCCAACACACCATGCCTCTCTCCAAATACCTTTTGTCAAACAAAAAACTGCCCTTCGATCACACTGGTACCTAGCAACTCAACTCCCGCAGTTACACGAGATAAAAATGAAAATGCCAACAGCGAATGTCTCTACTAGAGGTGCCTTCGTATGTGCTCAGCCTGATGATGCTGTGAGAGGCAGTCTACACTTCAGATCTGTCTGAGGCACCCATACTGGCCCAGCAAAATATGATCTAGAAAATCCTAGCTACTGGCCGGGTGTGGCAGCTCACACCTGTAATCCTAGCACTTTGGGAGGTTTAGGCAGGTGGATTGCTTGGCTCAGGAGTTCAAGACCAGCCTGAGCAAATGTGAGACTGTCTCTACTAAAAATAGAAAAACCTAGCTGAGCGTTGTGGCAAGTGCCTGTAGTCCCAGCTGCTCAGGCGGGACTACTAAGAGGATCACTGGAACCCATGAGTTTGAGGTTGCTGTGAGCTGTGATGACTTCATGGCCCTCTACCCAGGGTGACTAGCTACTGTGGAAAAAATGAGCTGAGAATCTGAGCTGTTAGAGCAATATCCAGAAAACTCTTTGTATTATAAATCCTAAATTAGATCGGGTAGACATCCCTGAGGAAAGATTGCAGAAACCTCCCACTGACCTTCTTGTACTCGATAGGATCCACCTGAGTAGCTGAACATTAGGGGAGGTTCTGAGCAGCAACAAACTGGACAGTGGACATTTATTACCTTGACTCCTCACCACGGCTGGTATGGGCATGATTTATCAGCCTACAGTGTCCCTTTCCTTCACTGTTTTATGGGGAGATGAGGAAAGATGCAGATAGCTTGGCCAAAGTTTCTGGTAAGTTTTTGAGTGAATACAGATGCATTTTCAGATATATTGACATCTTGCTGTATGGTGATAAATGTGTCACACATAGGGAACTCGGAGTGGAGTGTATTACACAAAACAGCCTGGCAGGTGCTGCATTCTTTAAAAGAATAATAAAGGCTGCACCTTGCTCCAGGGGCATGTTTATTTGGGTGTTTTGTTGACGCCACAATATTTTAAGCAGTTATTAAAGATGTCATAAAAGCTTCGCAGTCTTGCCCAACAGCATGCCTCTTTATATATTTGTGCAGTTTCCTGGACTCTGAGAGTTATGTGGGTTTAAAACCCTGGGGCTTCCATTCTTTTCAATGTCAGAATTAGGTGAGTAGATAGATGCTCATCAATCATCTCAAATGGATAATGTCTGAATGTCCTGAACATTCTACGGCCCAGATATTGTGATAGTTGTCATCAGGAATAAAAATACATGATTTCACAATAAAAATAATTCTTATGGAAAAATAACACATGCAATAATACATTAATCTTTTAGAAAATATTTACCATTTTCTTACCATGAAATATTACATATAGGTGGAAAAATATATATGCAACATATATACACATAAATATATATACACACATAAATATATATATACACATATAGCATATATTTTAGCTTAATAAATATGCATAAAGCAAATGTCCATGAAAAAACACCGAGGTCATGAGAAGACGTTGGCACGACCCCATAGAATTGCAGCCCACAATCACATTCCCCAGCTGCCCCACCCCATGTGTAATCACACCTCCACATTTTATGATAATGACACCTTACCTTATTTTTAGTTCTACTATATACAAATGGCATTCATGCTTGGTTTTTGCATGTTTCTGAACCTCGCACGAAGGAACTCACACTGCATGCATGATTTTATGTCTTTTTTAGATTAACATCATGTTTGTGTAGTTCTTCCATGTTGATGTTGGCAGCTCTAGTTTAATTGTTCAGATTTTACATTCATTTTATAGATATATCGTAACATACAATCATATGTTGATATATATGATGCGTGTGGTTTTCAGTTTGGAAATAACGTCACAGATACTCCAGTGCACATTCACATGACATTGTTCAAGGACAGACTTAGACTGGATTGTTAGATCACAGCCCAGTCCTCACTCTTACTCGCCAGTGCTAGTCTGTTCTCCACCAATTAACAGCAGTGAATGAGAATTATCGTCCTACATCATCACCAATAAAAGGTCGTGTCAATCTTTTTCATTTTACAAATCAGTTAATTGTATAATACAGTGGAACCTCCACGGTGGGTCCCCTCCTTACGTTGACCTAATTTTCATAGACAGGACATGCACCACGTGTATGTGTCAGCACAGTAGGCTTTGTTCCTGATGTTGACCACCTCTATATATTGACTGGTTTGTCACAATCCCTTGGGTTGTCAATTTACAGAGGTTTTACTATATATTTAAAATACATAATAAGCTTATATAGGCAGAAATGTACAAATTATAAATGTACAGCTTATGAATTGTGAAAAGTAACTATACAAGTCAAGAAATTGAACATTAACCCCAGAAACCTCCTCCTTGTCCTTCCTAAACACCAGCCCTACATTCCCTTCATATCTGGATTTCTGACACTAGAGATTTGCCTAATTTTGAATTTTGTATAAAGAGAAGCTGAGAGAGAGAAAGAGAGGGGGGAGAGAGAGTGTGTGTGGTGACTCTGACTTTATTCACTCATCAGCATACTTGTGACATTCTCCCCTGCTGAAGCATATAGCATCCATTTGGTTATTCTACTCTATAGCAATCCATTATTTGAATAAACTACTATGTATTCATTTTACTTTTCATAGATATTTGGCCTGTTTTTTATCTTTTTACAAAACTGCTATAAACATTCCTATACATGTCTTTGGGTAAATATTTGATGTGTTTCTGTTGGGCATATACATACATGGAAGTATTAATGCTGGGCCATAGGATATGCATATGTTTAAACTCAGTGGCTAATTACATAGAGGATTCTAAAGCCAGCCTGATAATTAAGTTCACAAACTCATCCCAGAAAAAGTGCTACATACCTAGTTGCTGAATATCATACTGGTCACTTTCCAGGTAGTGCCTTTTGGGATGCTATGCACTGATGCCAGCACCTACTCTACCCATCAAAGCAACTTTAGAAGGCTCTTTCTGAAATTATCATCAAACGTGTTGTCATACTATCCTTTATGTCCTGAATATCATCAAAATATCTTCCTTTCAATGTTTTGTTTATCTTTGGGTAAAGAAAAAAGTCATTAGGGGCCAGATCAGGTGATTAGGGAGGGTGTTCCAACACAGTTATTTGTTTAGTAACTAAAAGCTCCCTCACAGACAGTGCTGTGTGAGCTGGTACATTGTTGTGATGCAAGAGCCATGGGTTTTGGGCCAAGATTTTCAGTTGAGATTTTCTTGTTTCTCTATAGATGTTGAGTTGGCCTGCTGTGCTTCTCACAGTCAGTCAATGATTTTGATACACAATTTGATGAAGTTTTATAATGTTTTCATCAGCTCTGCTTGTTACTGATGACCCTGACCTCTCTTCATCAGTGACACTTTCTCTCCCCTCAGAAAAAATGTTTCATCCATTTGTACACTGCCATTTTCTTCATCAAACTATCCCCACAAACTTACACTAACAAGTCTCTGATTTCACTTCCACTCCTGACAAGTTTAACAAGAAATTTACAAATGTCTATTTGTTACTATAATTCAGGCTCTGACATTCTCACATGATAGCACACAAAAAAGGCACATCAACAATGAACGCCCCTCAGCAAGACACCATCACACTTCGACAGCAATATGTTGTGAGACACTGATATACCAAGGTTATGAAACTTCGCCAAGTTGTTTGTACAGTGCTGGCAATGTAAGCACATGGTGGCAAGTTTGTGAACTTAATTATCACACCTCAGATACAAATTTTTATGCTCTTCAGTAAAGGGTTCCTGTGGCTTAATGGCCCATATTTTGTATCAGTTCTCTGATTACCATGTAGCCCTTGTAGTGGATATGAAGTGATGTCTCATCATGCCCTTATTTTCAGTTCCCTAATGACTAATGAGATTCCACATCTCTTCACATGCTTATTAGCTATTTCGATATTCCTTTTGTGAAATGTCTGTTCAATTTCCTTGCCCAGTTTTCTATTGGTTGTTCTGCCTCTCATACATTAGATCTGTAAACGTTTTTTATGCATTCTGGATATGAACTCCTTTTATATATGGCTAGATTCATTTTCCTAATACTTTGTTTAGAATATTTTTTTTTTTTTTTGCAGTTTTTGGCCAGGGCTGGGTTTGAACCCACCACCTCCGGCATAAGGGGCTGGCACCCTACTCCTTTGAGCCACAGGTGCTGCACTGTTTAGAATTTTTATATCTGTGTTAATAAGATAGATACAAAAATTTGTATCTTTTTTTTCTTCTCCCTGAAAAACCTTGTATAAATTTGGTCATATTTCTTCTTTAAATGTTTAGAAGAATTTGCACATGCAACTGAACATGACCAGAGTTTTCTTTGTGGGAAATTCTAACTCATAGATTTGACTTCTTTAATAGGTACAGAGTTTAGATTTTCTTTTATTTTGTTCACTTTTATAAGTTTTATTTTCTAGAAAATTTACATTTTATCTAAATTTTCAAACTTTTGAGATAAATTTTGTATTGACATAATTTTTGAGTTTAAAAAGTTTTTAAAAACTGTCTTTTTTCATTCTTAATATCGGCTATTTTTACCTTTTCTCATTTTTCTTGAAAAATCTCACCTGAAGTTTCTTGCTTTTACTATTACATAAAATGACTACCTATGTTGAAACTCTTTATCCTACTCCTGTTTTTCTTTCCTTCTTCTTTCTTTAGTTTTAAATTTTCTCTTCTCTTCTTTATTCACATGATGAGGTCATTGATTTCAGACTTTCTTTTTCTCTGCTATAGTCATTTAAAGTTACATATTCCCTCCTAAGCACGACAATAATTATAACCCAGACAGAAGAGTTGATAAGTGTTTTACTTTATAATTCAGTTAAAATATTTTCTAACTTACATTCTTCCTTGACCTATGGGTTATTTAGGAGTCTATATCCTAATTTCCAAACATATGGAGATATTCTAATTAGCTTTATGATATTAGTTGTTATCTTAAGTGCACTGTGGTTAGAGAAAACAAAACACACATGGGATTATTAAGTTCTATTGAATTTGGCATTATTGACTTTAATATCACACATGTGCCTAAGAAGAATGTTTATTTGGAAATTGTGAGTTCACGGTTTTATATATCTCTATCTGGTTGAGTTTGTCAATTTAGTTTCTCATATCTTCCATATTCTTACAATAATTTTGCCAAGATCTGTTTATTAGTTATGGAGATAGTTGTATTGAATTTTCTCACTGTGACATTAGATTTATCTATTTATTCCTTTAATTTTTCAATTTTTACTTTATATATTTTGAGGTTATACATATTTGGGGTTATTATATCTTCCTAGTGAATTGATCATTGTAAAATATATTTCTTTTTCTCTAGGAATGACCTCAGTAAAGACTACTTTATTTGATATTTATACACATGCTTTTTTTCAGTTAGTGTTTGCATGGTATATATATTTTTCATATTTTTTACTGTGAAACTTTCTATATCCCTATGTTTTAAATGTTAGATTGTAAGCAGGAAAATTGGGTTTTGTTGTTTAATCTGCATGGCCATCCCCTTTGTCTTTTAGGAGGAGTCTTTAGTCAATTTAAATGTAACTTAATCACTGACCTACTATTGAGTTGGCTCTTCTCATCATCCCTGAACACCTGCAGTTGATCATGTTCTTCAGTTCTTATTTTGATTTGATATGAGGGCTATGAGGGAATAATCCTGAGGAGGAAATGAAGAGTAGAAACTGATGCCTAACATGAGCAAAAAGTAATGTTATACAGCCAAATTATGTCTAGAATACTAAGATTCCTTTTTACAAGATACATGAAACATCATCATTGATCTTTGAAGCACCATGAGAAATAGAGGTGTTAAAAGCACATGACCTTATTTTCAGAAGAAAGTAAGTTATTTTGATCTTGACAACAATCTTGGGGAAAATTCTAAAATCGATGTTTTAGAAAAAATGGTTTATATCTTCAGAGAAGGAAACAGCTATTATTAAGCCAGAATATGTTAACTTAAAACTTCATATAAAATTATTTACATTTTCTTTTTGTAGAAGGATTACTAGATCAGTGAGCACTCCAGAAAGTGACAGACATAATGATTCTGGAATTCAAGTCATCTGATGTAATATCCATGGGACATGTTGGAGAAATTTGGAGGGAGTGGATGGCATCATAATTGGGTTCATTTGAAACTGATTAATCAATGGCTACAAAGTGGGTAGCCTTGTAACACTGTGATTTGTCATTATTTCAAGTAACGACTCAGGTAAATATGTAGTAGGGCTGTTGTGAAATAGGTGGTTGACATGAAGCTATCAGAGGTGAAATATGTGTTGAATGACAGAACAGGGCTCACAAGCCTCCTTTAAGCATAAGGGAGGGAGGAATAAGGTCAGGAACCTAAATTCAAGCATAAACTTGAGAAGATCAAACTTAACACCAGCATGTGTGAAAAGGATTTTTAAACACTTTAGATCCAGCTTAACAGTAAGCTCAATATGAGGCAGCAGTGCAATGGCACTTCCACAAAGTCTGTTTGGCTCTTCTTATAAAAGTATCATGTAGCAAACAGAGAGAGAGTGGCACTGGTACATACACTTAGAATACCAGAGTTTTTCTCTTCTCCGGCCAGTAATCCCACAACACCTGCTGAAATGTGGTGTCAGCAGCAATTCTAGAAATCAGAGTCTTTGCCAAGCAATGGAATACTCCAGAGACAACAGGAATTCCAAAGCAAAGGAATGTGACTTGGCAGTTTCCTTGAGGCATGATGATGGTTTGGGCATCTGGAATACCATCATCAAAGAGCAGCTGTTGATATACTAGGGCAAGATCAAGTTTTACAAAGAACTTCCCACTCCCCTAAAGAAATCCTCAGAATGTTGCTGACCTGATCAAAAGCAATGGAAACCAGAAGAAATGGGCATGTTCTTCATGGTGGTGAACTCCTTTTCTAGTAAACACTATTAGCACATATATAAATAGTTCAAGGTCATAGTTCTGTATTGAATCACTTACGAAGTACTTTTTGTCCCCTGCCCCTGGAAGAGCAGTTTTTCTCCAAATTGAAACCCATAGGTCATTTGCTTCCTAAGAGCCATGAAAAAAAATGATGTGTTGTCAAATAAGTGGACACATTGAGTGAACAGTTTATTTTTACTTTTATTTATTTATATATTTTTATGAAATCATAGCTGTGCACATTAATACTATCATGGGGTACAGTGTGTTGTTTCTATATACAAATTGAGATACTTTCATCCAATTGGTTAACATAGCCTTCATGTCATTTTCTTAGTTATTGTGTTAAGACATTTATATTCTACATTTAGAAAGACTCTCATGTACCCCCAAAGGATAAACCATAGATGTGATCCTACCAATCGCCCTCCCTCCACTCATCTTCCCCTCTCCCCTACCCTCCCTCTCCCCTTTCCCAGTATTCTTGGGCTAAAATTGGGTTATAGCTTTCCTATGAAAGCTACAAATTAGACTCATAATAGGGTTGAGTACATTGGATATTTTTTCTTCCATTCTTGAGATACTTTGCTAAGAAGAATATTCTCCAGCTCCAGCCATGTAAACATGAAGGAAGTAAAGTCTCCATCTTTCTTTATGGCTGCATAGTATTCCATAGTGTACATATACCACAATTTATTGATCTATTCATGGGTTGATGGGCATTTGGGCTTCTTCCATGACCTAGTAATTAAGAATTGGGCTGCAATGAACATTCTGATACAAATATCTTTATTGTAGTGTGATTTCTGGTCTTCTGGATATATACCTACTAGAGGAATTATAGGATCAAATGGCAGGTCTATTTTTAGTTCTCTAAGTGTTCTCCAGATGACTTTCAAAAAGGGACGTATTAGTTTGCAATCCCACTAGAGTGCAGAAGTGTTCCCTTTTCTCCACAACCATGCCAGCATTTGTGATTTTGGGATTTTGTTATATGGGCTAATCTTACTAGTGTTAGATGATATCTCAAAGTAGTTTTGGTTTGCATTTCTCTGATGATTAAGGATAGTGAGCAATTTTTCATATATCTGTAGGCCATGCACCTGTCTTCTTCAGAGAAAGCTTGTCTTCAAGTCCTTTGCCCACCCTGAGATGGGATCACTTGTTCTCTTCTTGCTAATACATTTCAGTTCTGTGTGGATTCTGGTTATTAAACCTTTGTCAGAGACATAAACTGCAAATATCTTCTCCCATTCTGAGAGCTGTCTGCCTGCTTTACTTGCTGTGTTTTTGAATGTGCAGAAGCTTTTTAATTTGATGAGGTCCCAGTAGTGTATTTTTGATGTTGCTTCAATTGCCTGGGGGGTCCTACTCATAAAATATTCACCCAGGCTGATTTCTTCAAGAGTTTTCCTTACACATTCTTCTAGTATTTTTATAGTTTCATGTCTTAAGTTTAAATCTTTAATCCAGTAAGAGTCAATCTTAGTTAGTGGTGAAAGGTGTGGATCCAGTTTCATTCTTCTGCAGGTCACCAGCCAGTTGGTCCAGCACCATTTGTTAAATAGGAAATCTTTTCCCCACTCAATGTTTTTAATTGGCTTGTCAAAGATCACATAGCAGTAAGTAACTGGGTTCATCTCTTGGTTCTCTATTCTGTTCCATACATCTACCTCTCTGTTTTTGTGCCAATACCATTCAGTTTGATCACTATGGATTTATAGTATAGTCTGATGTCTGGTAGTGTGATTCCTAGTGCTTTGTTTTTATTTCTGAGTAATGTCTTGGCTATTCACGGTTTCTCCTGATTCCATATAAAATGAAGTATTATTTTCTTGAGATCTTTAAAGTATGACAATGGAACTTTAACAGGGATTGCATTAAAATTATATATTGCTTTAGGTAGTATGGACATTTTAATAATATTAATTTTTTCCAGCCATGAGCATGGTATGTTTTTTCGATTTGTTAACATTTTCAGCTATTTCTTTTTTTAGAGTTTCTAGTTCTCCTTATAGAGCTCTTTCACATCCTTTGTTAGGTAAACTCCCAAATATTTCATCTTCTTTGGCACTACTATAAACAGAATAGAACTCTTGACTATTTTTTCAGCTTGACTATTGTTGGTATATATAAAGGCTACTGGCTCAGCACCTGTGGCTCAAGTGGCTAAGGTGCCAACCACATACACCTAAGGTGGTAGATTTAAATCCAGCCCAGGCCTGCCAAAAACAACAATGATGGCTGCAACCAAAAAAATAGCCAGGCATTGTGGTGGGTGCCTGTAGTCCCAGATACTTGGGAGGCTAAGGCAGGAGATTCGCTTGAGCCCAGAAGGTTGTTGTGAGTTGTGATGCCACAGCATTCTACCCAGGGGGATAGCTTGAGGCTCTGTCTCAAAAAAAAAAAAAAATGAATAAATAAATAAATAAAATAAAGGCTACTGATTTCTGAGTGTTGATTTTGTGATCTGAAACACTACTGTATTCCTTGATCACTTCTAAAAGTTTTTCAGTAGAATTCCTGGTGTTTTCCAGGTATACAATCATATCGTCTGCGAAGAGTGAAAGTTTAAGCTCTTCTGACCCTATATGGATACCCTTGATCGCCTTTTCTTCCCTAATTGTAATGGCTGAGACTTTCATTACAATGTTAAAAAGCAGTGGTGACAATGGGTAACCTTGCCTGGTTCCTGATCTAAGTGGAAATGATTTCAATTTTACTCTATTCAATACGATATTGGCTGTGGGTTTGCTATAGATGGCCTCTATCAGTTTAAGAAATGTCCCTTCTATACCAATTTTCTTAAGTGTTCTGATCGTGAAGAGATGTTGGATATTATCAAAAGCTTTTTTCTGCATCAATTGAGAGAATCATATGGTCTTTGTTTTTTAATTTGTTTATGTGATGAATTATGTTTAGAGATTTACATATATTGAACCGCCCTTGAGATCTTGGGATAAAACCCACCTGGTCATGGTGTATAATTTGTTTGATGTGTTGCTGGATTCTGTTTGTTAGGATCTTGTTGGATATTTTTGCATCAATGTTCATTAATGATATTGGTCTGTAATTTTATTTCTTTGTTAGGTCTTTTCCTGGTTTGGGAATCAAGGTGATGTTTGCTTCATAAAATATGTTGGGTAGTATTCCGTCTTTTTCTATATTTTGGAAAAGGGTAAGTAATATAGGTCCTAGTTCCTCTTTAAAGGTTTGGTAGAATTCTGACATGAAGCCATCTGGTTCTGGGCTTTTCTTTTTAGGGAGATTTTGTATAGTTGATGCTATTTCAGAACTTGATATAGGCCTGTTCAACATTTCCACTTGATTCCGGCTAAGTCTTGGAAGGTGGCATGCTTCCAAGTATTGGTCAATTTCCTTCAGATTTTCATATTTCTGAGAATAAAGTTTCTTGTAATATTCATTAGGATTTTTTTAATTTCTGAGGAGTCTCTTGTTATTTTGTCTTTACCATTTCTGATTGATGGTTTGGCCAAAGGTTCATCTACCTTTTTGACCTTTTCAAAAAACCAACTTTTTGATTTATTTATCTGTTGTATAATTATTTTGTTTTCAATTTCGTTTAATTCTGCTCTAATTTTAATTATTTCTTTTCTTCTTCTGGGTTTTGGATTGGAATGTTCTTCCTTTTCCAGTTGCTTTAGACGTCCCATTAAGTTGTTAACTTCCTCTCTTTCCATTTTCTTGAGGAAGACTTGCAGTGCTATAAATTTCCTTCTTAGGACTGCCATTGCAATGACCCAGAGGTTCTGATAACTTGTATCTTCATTATCATTTTGTTCTAAAAATTTGGTAATTTCCTTCTTGATCTTGTCTCTGACCCATCTATCATTCAGCATAAGGTTATTTGCTTCCATGTTTTTGTATGAGTCTGTAGATTCCTGTTGTTACTGAGTTCAACTTTTATTCCATGATGGTCTGAGAAGATGCATGGAACAATGGCTATTCTTTTAAATTTGCTGAGGTTAGACTTATGACCTAAGATGTGGTTGATTTTGGAGTATGTTCCCTGTACTGATGAGAAAAATGTGTATTCAGTTTTGTTAGGATGAAATGTTCTGTAGATGTCTGTTAAATCCAAAAGTTGAATAGTTTAATTTAAAATCTAAAATTTCTTTGCTAAGCTTCTTATTGGAGGATCTATCCAACACTGCTAAAGGAGTGTTAAAATCTCCGACTGTGATGGAGTTGTGAGAGATCAAGTTGCTCATGCCTGTTAGAGTATCTCTTATAAATTGAGGTGTATTCTGGTTGGGTGCATAGATATTTATAATTGATATCTCATCATATTGAGTATTACCCTTGACAAATATAAAGTGGCCATCGTTATCCTCAGTTACTTTTGTTGGTTTAAAACCTATTGCATCTGCAAATAAAATTGCAACACCTGCTTTTTTCTGCTTTCCATTTGCCTGGAATATAGATGACCATCCCTTCACCCTGAGTCTATATTTATCTTTTAAGGTAAGATGAGATTCTGAGTTTCTGTATCCAATCAGCCAATCTGTGCCTCTTTACAGGACAATTTAAGACATCCCCTAGATACATCATAATTAACTTTACTAAAGTTAATATGAAAGAGAAAATTCTAAAAGCATCCAGACGTACGAAAACCATAATCTACAAGGGGAAGAATATTAGAATGACCACAGATCTCTCTGCTGAAACCTTTCAGGCTAGAAGAGGGTGGTCAGCGACCTTTAATCTTCTAAAACAAAACAACTTTCAACCCAGGATCCTGTATTCAGCTAAACTGAGTTTCATCTATGATGGAGAAATTAAATACTTTAATGACATCCACATGTTGAAGAAATTTGCCATAACTAAACCAGCTCTCCAGGAAATTCACAGACCTATCCTCCATAATGACCAGTGCAATCCTCCACCACAAAAGTAAACTCATTTAGAAACTTTTGATCAAATTCCAACTTCCACAGTGGCAAAAGGATTAAAAATGTCTACTGGACTTTCGAGCAACTCGATACCCAAAATTTTACCAGACTTGTCAATAACTTCAATCAATGTGAATGGCTTATATTTTTACTTTTAAATTGAAGTTATATTAGTTATCAAATAACAAAAGAAATAATTTTTTAAAAAGGTACTACTACAGGGCAGCGCCTGTGGCTCAGTGACTAGGGTGCTGGCCCCATAGACTGAGGGTGGTGGGTTTAAACCCAGCCCTGGCCAAAACTGCAATAAAAAAAAAAATAGCGGGCATTGTGGTGGGCACCTGTAGTCCCAGCTACTTGAGAGGCTGAGGCAAAAGAATTGCCTAAGCCCAACAGCTGGAGGTTGCTGCGAGCTGTTATGCCATAGCACTCTACTGAGGGCAACCAAGTAAGACTGTCTCTAAGAAAAAAAAAAAAAAAAAAGATACTACTACAGACCTAAATAAAAATACTGGTACCTTATCCCATCATTCCCTGGTCCCCTTTGTATGAGTCCTGATGTCTGTTATTTTTAAGTTGTCTGGAAACTTTTAGAAACTTCTTTTTCTCCCTGAATTCTGAAACTCCACATTATTGTGTGTTTTCTATTTTTTTTTTTTTTTTGGCTAATGTACTGGGGCACTTTAAACTGGTTTTTGATGTTTCTCTTGATATTTACCATATTTAATCTATGTGAAATACTTACTATTTCTTTTGTTTGTTTGTTTTTGAGACCGAGTCTCACTCTGTCCCCTGGGTAGAGTGCTGTGGTGTCATAGCTTACAACAGCCTCAAATTCTTGGGCTCAAGCTATTCTCCTGCCTCAGCCTCTAAAGAGGCTGGGGACTTCAGGCACCAGATACAACACCTGGATAGTTTTTAGTAGAGACAGTGTATGTCTTGCTTAGGCTGGTCTTGAACTCCTGAGCTCGATCAATCCACCCACCTTGGCTTCCCAGAGTGCTAGGATTACAGGTGTGAGCCATGGTGCCCAGTCCATACTTACTAATTCTTGATCCTTTAGTTTGAGATGTCACCTACTGCCGTCTATGAAATAGGACACTGCTCTAGTTTGAATGTTTGTTCTCCCAACACCTCCTGCTGAAGTTTAATCCCTAATGTTGGGTCCTAGTGGGTACAGATCCCTCATGAAGGGCTTGGTGTCCTCCTCATGACAATGAGTTCTCACTTTTTACTTCCTTCAAGAACTAGTTGTTAAAAATAGCCTGGCACCTCCCTCCACTCTGCTTCCTCTGTCAGTAGGTATTCTCTGTACTCACCAGCTCCCCTTCCCCATCTGCATGAGTAAAAGCTTCCCATCACCTTCACCAGATGCAGATGGCCGTGCCATGCTTATTGTACAGCCTGCAGAACAGTAAGCCAAATCAACCTTCTTTCCATGTAAATTACCTGGCCTCAGACACTGCTCTGTAGTAGCCCACATGGACTAAGACTGACCTTCTGCTCTTTCAGTGCTCACTCTCCACTGTTCCCAGCACATTCACGTCACTGTCGGTGTTTCACCATATGTTCTTAGTTGGTTATATAACTATTATTCATTGTTGGGCCATAGGTGTTACCTTTTTTTTATTTAACAACTTCTTATATCACTTGGGGTTATAAGTGACTTATTGTCTGTTTGGTTAGTGTTCTGTGTCCATCAATAACTCACACCAACCTCCCTAACACAGTGACTTTCAACTGGTGTGTCATGAGAGGATCTCAGGTGTGCTGTGAAATTTTTCAAATATCATTAATTAAGTTATTTTCAAAAAAGAACCAAAGCACAATAAGTATATTCTTTTTTAATTTTTGATCAACATAATTTAACTGTAGGTTCAAGTGTGCCATGAGATAACAAAGGTTGAAAAACTCTGCTCTCACATAGCTGAAACTGTCCTCCAAATCAGTTCAAACACGTTAAATATTCCAACCATGTGGCTTTCTTGTTGAGCATGTGTCTCCTGGAGCCCCCTTGTCCTCTTGTGCCCAGGAGTTCTGCAGCTGTCTGAAACTGCAGTAGGGCTGTAGTTCCGGACCTGTCTCGGCATCCCCAGAATGTTTCTCATTCCTGGGGTGTGCTAACTTCCCTGCTTCCCTGAGCTTAGAGTGCTCTCTTTCTTTGTTTCCTCTGTTTATTTTGCTGGAGCAGATTCTCCAAAGGGATCCTGAAAAAGCCTAGAAAAAAAATGTTTTCAAATTTTCAATGGTTGATAGTGTCTTCATTCTAAAGTCACATTGGATTAATAGTAAATTTAGAAATTTAGAAATTCTAAATGAAAATTACTTTCCCTCAGAATTTCAAGGCACTGTTTCACTGCTGTCTAGCTCCTGCTCTTACCATTGAGATGCCATCCCAATTCCTCATGCGGAGTCTCATTTCACAAGTGTCATTGTCTTGGTGGGCAGAGGGCTTATCCAGGGCAGGCTTTACACTGGTGATGTGGTGGCCACTTCCTTGGAGTACCTCAAATTCTATCTCTAGGCCTTCTCATGATCCCACCAACTGCCTACAAAGTGACTCCTCCTGTCTCCTGCCCTGGGGAATCCACGCCTGGCTGTCAGTATGCCAGCAGTCAGGTGGGAAAGAGGCTGGAGGGGGCCTCACTTGTCAGTGCCAACGCTTACTCAATCCTTCTGTTTTCATGGGTCACCTTAGTTTTTGGTCCTCATGTCTCCAATATCAGATCCCTCTGGGTCTGTTTCCCCAGAGTCTCCAACACCCATCTTCTGTCATCATAGGGGAAAAATAATCATGCTGCCCTATGGGACAAAGTAGTAAAACACTGGTTCTAATTGTTCCTTATATTAAGCTTTCAAATGCACTCCCTGCTTTCAGACTTAAATTCATCTCTGGCTTCAGAGGTTTCTGGTGCCTTCAGTTTCAAGTCTTTGGAAATTGAAGATTCAAGTTCACTTGTTTCTGGCCTTTCCTCACTACTAGCTTAAACGTCTACTTTCTTTGATCTAGAAATTTAGAAATTTTAGCTATATCACTCATTCCTCTGCTTTACAGCTTCCAAAATTTTGACACCATCTTTTATCTACCCTTTCATTTTTGCCCATTTTCCTTGTCCTATGGCTTTTTATTTATTTATTATTTTTTAGAGAGAGCGTCTCACTTTGTCACACTCGGTAGAGTGCTGTGGTGGCACAGCTCATGGCAACCTCCAGCTCTTTGACTTAGGTGATTGTCTTGCCTCAGCCCCCAGAGTAGCTGGGACCACAGGCATCCGCTACAATGCCAGGCTATCTTTTGTTGCAGTTTGTCTGGGGCTGGGTTTGAACCCACCACACTCTATATATGGGGCTGGTACCCTATTCACTGAGCCACAAGCACACCCTGTCCTATGGCTTTTTAATTTAAAATCCTTTTAAGTGCCATTTTAATGGTAGGTCATAAGAGAGCAGATATGTAAGTGTGTGTTTAAACCACTATGTTCTCTAAAAGGTTTGGGGGGATGGGTAGTGCCTGTGGCTCAAAGGAGTAGGGCACCGGTCCTATATGCCAGAGGTGGTGGGTTCAAACCCAGCCCTGACCAAAAACTGCAATAAATAAATAAATAAATAAATAAAAGGTTTGGAGTATTTGTTTGTTTGTTTGTTTGTTTGGTTTTTGGAAGTAAGACTTCCCAGAACTTAAAATATGCTCAATTTCTGGATGGTGCCTGTGGCTCAAAGGAGTTGGGCACTGGCCCCATATACCAGAAGTGTCAGGTTCAAACCCAGCCCCAGCCAGAGATATATATATATATATACACACTCAATTTCTTTGCAACTATCTGAGAAGGGGATATATACTGTGCAGTATTCACAGACATCCTCTCAGTTTTACAGTTTACACCGTAAGGAAGGTCTGTTTCTTGCTCCCAACACATGTTGCCAGCTGCAGATTGCTGGGGCTCTGACCCACGTATTTTCTTATCCCAGGACCCAGGCTGAGAAAATAGTTTTGATGTAAAACATGCCAGATATGGAGCATGAGAAATGGCAGGAATGTCCAAGCCATCTTAGAATTTGTGCTTGGGTGTTCACATTTCATCAGAATGTCTTACACTGAGCCCAAAGGTTATGGGGTAAGAGAAGTCTCCTTCTCCCCTGCAGGCACTACCCTTCAGGTAACAATTGGCAGGGATGTATGATTCCCTTGTAAGAAAAAGGAGAATGGATAATTCAGAACACAAGGGCAATCTACCAACATATTGCAAACTGAAACATTTGAGTATGGAAACTTTTTTTTTTAATAATAGTTACAAACAATTTATATGTCAGAGAGTATGAGTTAAGAAAGCGTTTTCTGTGTGTTCCAAGTACATTCCTAAGGACATTGAATGATGCAATAAAGGGGGAAAGCTCAAGTTTTCAAAGCCAGAATTCATTTCTAATGATGGCTCTATCATGTGCTTAATTACGTAGCTTTGGATAATCTCTCTGAAGTTCTTTCCTCATTTGTAAAAATGGACATAACATCATCTACTTTTCACCTTTAGTGAGAGGATTGGATATAATGCAGGTAAAGGGTCTAGTGTGCTGTAGTAAGCTGTTGGCAAACATTTCTTGAATGAATAGTTGAAAGAGTTAATGACTGAATAAAAGGTTTTAATTAAAGCAGTGTTGGCTCTCCCATTTGAAACTTCTGATATCTTGAGGAATTGTTTGAGTTATCTTTACTGAATCATAGTAATTATTGAAATATCCTTCTCAAGAAACCTTTGTACTTTTCTTTTTGTCAAATTTTTATCTTAATCTTGAATCTTCAAGAAGGGCGTAAGTATGAACTGCTGTCTACATGATCAGAAGCAGATATTCCTAGCTGATCCAAAGATACCAGGAGACTGGAATTCCTGTGTGCCTGTGTTGTAAATATTGGCAAATCTCTGCAGCTATGTGCTGTAGACACTTAAAAGCTATTTCTTCCATTTTGAGGCATGTTCTGAAACAAAATTGACAAATTAGTTTTACCAGTTTGGGGTCATTTTATTGGATAATCTAAAATAATATATTTTCTTCCATCAAGAGATGACTTTGGAGAAATTCACCATCAACTGGAATTACTAAGTCATCCCATACTATATTATCCAAAAAGTCACCAGCATGCTGCTACAGAAGCAGGTCATTTGGCTACATGTTGTAATTAGTAATACACAAAATTGTTGGTTCTTTTTATCAGATGTTTATTGCTGAAATTGCCAGTGATGTTGGTGCAAAAATGCACCTTAAATCATTCCAGAAGTCTATCAAATGCCCAAGTTCAAAATGACGGACCAATGGTAAGACATGGTGAGGCAGGAGACCTTTGTACTTCACAAATTGTCACCAACACAATGGTGGTGAGAACCCTCAATTCTGTCTTCTTCAGACACAGTGAGAGCTAGTACTCCACCTGGCTTAAAGAAAGTTGCTTGACTAACCCAGCATTTATCTAGGTGCCCCACATAGTTGTCTATAGCACAAGGGCTGTTAGGGCTCTCTGAAAAAAATCATATTAATTTACTCACCAGTAGGTTAGTTTTTATTTTTTTCAAAAGATACCCATTTTTTCATGAGTTAACATTTCCTTGAGTGAGGGGAAAAAGAGTAGTCAAAGAAATAACAGGTATTCCACAAGAAATTTGTTTGTTGTGGCATAATTATTCTAGCCTAACATCACAAATTATCGAGGCATGCCACCCAGAAACCCAAAGGGATTGAGAAACACTAGAAGAACACTAATGTGAAAACTACATGTTTCTTGGTAAAGACACATAACAGTCCCTCCACTTAGAATGGTTTGAAATAGAAAAAAAAATATGTGAATGGGATTTGTCTTTGTGAAACTATTTCAAAGTGCTCTTTATTACACTGTAGGAAAGAAATGGCAATAAAAGGAAAATATTCACAAAATCCAATACCAAAGGGACCAGCACTCCCAGGGATTTGCCTCTAGAAGTTCTTCTGTAATGAAGAAAATGATGCAAAGGGATCCAGTGAATTAAAAGGCAAAAGAATTGACTTTCTGTATTATTTTTAATTTTTTAAGACAGAGTCTCACTCTGTTGCCCAGAATAGAGTGCTATGGCATCAGCCTAGCTCACAGCAGCCTCCAACCCCTGGGCTCAATGATCCTCTCACCTCAGTCTCCAGAGAAGCTGGGACTATATAGGTGCCTGCCATGATGCCCAGCTGGTTTTTCTGTTTTTAGTAGAGATGGGGTCTCACTCTTGCTCAGGCTTGTTTCAAATTACTCTGCTCAAGGGTTCCTCCCGCCTCAGCCTCGCAGAGTGCTGGGATTACAGGTGTGAGCCACCACACCAGGCCAAGAATTAACTTTCTGAAAAAGAATGACTGAATGAGACATCACAGACTTCAAGAATAAAGGAAGAGGGTTTTCAGAGCAAACTATGTGATATTCTAAAATAGATGTTTCACTGGTAAACCAAGGAGGGATGGAAAAATTTTCAAAGCTGTCTGGGTGCTGTCCACTGATACCTTAGCCTATTCCTTGGTGTCCCTTTGGGTCCCCACCCTCCGTCACAGGCTGCCTGACTCATCCTTCCAAGCATCTGTTTTATCAGAAGAAAAAATATCTGGGTTTCCATAAAAGTAAAGGAGCTAGAACCACTTAAATAGGAAAAATAGTTTGTAGCCTTTGGTCCTGTCACCAAAGGACCTTAACTGCTTTTTGTACATAATTTCTTTTCATCTTTTCCCATGTTCCTATAGGGATTGAGACAATATGAGTGTAATGGTTACAGAACTAGTGGCTCTTGGTTGCAGAACCAGTGGTTCATGGTTGCATAGCATCTGATGACTCTGGAAGAGTGAACACACAGTGTAGCAAATCTAGAATGATGTCATCTGTAAGTGTACAAATAGCCTTTTTATTTATTAATAAACCATTTCTATTACAATACTTGATTTCCCTCTACCTCCATAAAAGAAACTTTTGTAAAGGCTAAAAATTGTAAGTGTACATGTTCAAGGTTCATCACAGAAGATCCTCAATGCCGTTTATGTTTAAAGCCCTTAAAAGAAATTGTTCTGTATTTCTTCAGATGCCTATCTACATGCCTCAGAGAAAATCTGCATGAAAACTCCAAACTTTAAATCTCTCTCCTATAAAGGAACTCTTTAGATTAGAGCTTAATATCCATCAAAATTTAAGTTCGTGTCAAATTTGTTTTTAATATGTGCCCCAACCTTAGCAGGGGAGCGTTCTTTGGAGGTGTGCTTTGTACTTGGGCTTATCATAGATTTAAGAGCAAGGAACATAAAAGAGATCCTTCTAACTCCTAAAAAGAGTATGAAAACTTGTTTAAGAACTTTGAAACTAATAATACGGTAAGAATGAGAAAGTCAAGGAAATGTTGAGGTATCTTATTATAAAAACAATCCTGTATTCAGAGTTGATACTGCAAAAATAATCCTAACAACTAACATGTTAACACTGCTTTTTCAAATGATTTGTTTATTCACCAACAAGCCTAACTGAGTAAGGGCAGGATAACAGCATTGTCCAGAAGAGCTGAAGTTATCAGAATTTAAAATAACAATACATGGACCAGCCACAGTGGCTTACACCTGTAATCCTGGCACTCTGGGAGGCTGAGGTGGGAGGACTGCTTGAGCTCAGCAGTTTGAGACTAGCCTGAACAGGAGTGAGACCTTCATTTCTACTAAAAATAGAAAAATTAGCTGGACATTTGGTGAACATCTGTACTGCCAGCTACTCAGGAGGCTGAGGCAAGAGGATTGCTTGGACCAAGGAGTTTGAGGTGGCCGTGAGCTGGGCTGACATCACAGCACTCTAGCCTGGGCAATGGACTGACACTCCATCCCAAACAAATAATTAAAAGAAATAAAACAACATCAGAAATAAAATGCATGCCACTGTTTCCTCCATGAATGAACAATAAAAAAACAAATTAAAAGCCTATTTCCAGAACAGTTGGAATATGAATGTGAGAGTTTTGAACTGTAGGCTTATGTCTATATTAGGAAACCAGAGCAGGGCAGCATTCTTTTTAAAAATTCTCTGTACATTTTATATTGAAATGCTCAAAAAAGGATTAGAGGGGCTTTTCTTTTTTTTTTCCCCATTCAAATTTCCTTTATTATTTCTTATAGCATAACTGTGTACATTAATGCAATCATGGGGTACAGTGTGCTGTTTTCATATACATTTTGAAATACTCTCATCAAACTGGTTAACATAACCTTCATGTCATTTTCTTATTGAGTTAAGATGTTCATACTCTGCTTCTAGAAAGATTCACTTGTACCCTTGTAAGATAAACCAAGGTGACCCCACCCATCACCCTTCCTCCCCCCTAGAGGGGCTTTTCAAAGGAAGTTTAAAATCATGATTATATGGTTTTAATAACTTGGCTATATTTCTCTCATTTTAGGATGAGAGGCTACAAAGGATTTACGAAAAGTGGAAAGGCTGTTGTTTGTGTGACAGTTTAAAGAAGAAAAACACGAGAGTAGTTTACTTTGGATAAAAATAATTATATTCATTCTCAATAATCAATTAAGACAAATTAATTTCTGGAGTCCATTTGTTCATAGCCAATTTTAAAGGTCACTATGTGCCAGCGAGTTGGAGACAGAAACTCACAGAAACAAATCCTTACGGACACATGTATACCACAACTCACAAGTGCCAGACAACGTTTGTCAGATCCAACCTGTGTTTGCTGAGTGGGGGGCTGTGGCAGGTCTGAGAGGATGATTCCCAGCTGTATTGGTGCCAGGAGCCATTGTCAGTGAAATGCTACAGCATACATTTGTGCTGCTGACTTTTAATCAAAGTGTCCCTTCCTCACTCTTTCTTTTGGGGTGAGATTTTGCTGGACATATGCTGCTTTGATTTGTGATCCCTGCTTTGAAGGTGGAGTAAATCCTGACATGCTGTCAACAGTGGGTCGCACCCGGAGCCCATGTGTGAGTTGAGGCATCCACGTGTGGACTGGTGCCAGGTAGGCAAGCCACCTCAATGCTGTCCTCCGTATTCACTGGCTGTTGCTGCCGTAACAGAAGACACAATTTAGCAGCTTCTCCCTGAAGACACCTGGGTTTCTGTGTAGAGTGCTGATATTAAGGTAGGAACTGGGCTGTGATCCACCTATAATCCCCTGTGGACAGCAGCATGGCCAGCATCTGGGCTGCCCACATCCCAAGACTCATGGCTCTCTCTATGGTCAAAGCCCCAAGGGCAAGTCAAGTCCTCCTCAGGTTGCCATGTCCCTTCTGCTTTCTCCTCCACTGGCAGAGCCCTCCGGCTGTCCCCTCCTCCAGGGGCTGATGTAAACACACTGGGCACACCTGGTAATCAGGGATGAGCTATCTCAATGTCTGCGACATTCATCTCATCTGCAGAGTCTTTTTTTCCAAGTAGAGTAACACATTCAAAAGTTCCAGGGGTTAGGGCACAAACATCTTTGGAAGGCTACTATCCTGTCCACCACAGCCTACTTGAAATCTCTGCAGTACAGCTTCCATGCCCGTATGTAACGACAGTGAGCTGCTGCTGCTGAGCTTTCTTTTCAGGGCCACCAAGAGAAAGCTGCTCCTGGCATTCCATTTGTCACCCCTAAAAATGCAGGGCTGTCTTTCCAGTTCTCTGTAAATCTACCTATATGCACTCCAGTTGGGGAAGAGATGAAACTCTGTATGACATTGCTTTCTACTCATATTTCTGTCGATCTTTGCAATAAATCTACAGTAATTCTGAGACTATATGTAATCTGAACCTACTGTTTCTTAGCCGGCCCAATGGATTGACTGATAGAGTATAAAAATCTCTACCACATGTTGCTGGATCTTGAAAAATAGAAAACTGGGTAAGGGGAGCATTGTTGAGGCCCTTTATATGTTAAGAACTGTGCTAGTTGCCTCACATAAATGATTTTATTTATTCCTCATATGAGCCCTGTAAGACAGGTGCCATTTTGCTACTAAAAAAGAGGAGCCTGAGAAGGACCAAATTACAACAGTTAAATTGTAGAACAAAAACACAAACTCCGACTCTAAGGCTGGAGTCCTCCCCATTTCAAGTTGGAAGACGATGTGGAAAAGAGGAGAGATAATTATTCCAGGAAGATAGTATAGTTTGTACAAGAATATGTAACTTATCAAAGTTATTTCATTTTTAGCCAAGGAAGGAAAGAGAAAAGATGGCCTCCAGGGCAGAAATGAACAAAACAGGAAAACCAGCAGTGGCTCTAAGATTAGGTGCAGTGTGTAGATGTGTCTAAATTTTTAAAATAAACACAGTACTGAAAAAATCCAAGTATAAGGTTTCTTGCAAAATTTTTAGAGCTCTCCAAATTCCAGCCAAGCCGGAAATTTCACAGACTCAGCACATCACATTGTTCCCCCTGGTATTTCTACTTTCATTCTCAGCATAACCTGGAATGTCTAGAGTTTGGGAGATGACCTGGTCTCCCTGTTGTCTCAAACTTCCTTTAGCTAAGAAAAGTAAATCCAATACCTCAGAACTTGTTCTAAAACAAGTGAAATAATGTTGAAAGTCCTTCCTCTGTTACAGTTTTTCAGAAGGGCAATGTACTACGTATTAGTCAAGTTTCTCTAGAGGATGTGTGGATGTGTGTGTGTGTGTGTGTGTGTGTGTCTGTTTATGTGTACACATACCTAGAGATTTATTTTAAGAAATTGACTTATGAAATTATGGAGACTGGCAAGTTCAAACTCTGCAGGGTGGGCCAAAAGTCCCCAGAGGTCCAGAAAGAGCCAGTGCTATCTATCTTTCAAGTCTAGAGGCCAACTGTGCAGAATTCCCTCTTGTCAGGGGAGGCCAGTCTCTTGCTGTATTCAGGCCTTCAGATGATAGGAAGAGGCCCACCCACATTAGGGAGAGCAATCTGCTGTACTCAAAGATTTAAATATAAATCTCACCCAAAACATACCCTCACAGAGATACCCAGAATAATGTCTGACCACGTTTCTGGGCACCATGGCCCAGCTAAGTTGACACCAAAATTAACCCTCAGAGCAAGTCAGGGACTATTCGTGTTGCATCAGCTTAGAGAGTCCCATCATACCTGTGTTATTGTTTAGTGAAATGGGTGGAGCTCACAAAATCCAATTAAATTTCCTGAAATACCTTGTATAGGAGAAATATTGTGGCCTCTTTCCAAATGGCTAATTCCAATACATGACAGAATTCTATAACTCTGAGATACAGTCAGGAAAAGCTCTGGAGCCTGTATGTTCAATTTTTATTTAGTCATAGTCAATGAACCAGCTAGAGAGACTAGAGGATGAGATTTATGAGTCAAAAAGTTAAAAAAAAAATGCATGTTTTCTGAGGATAGAGATGGATGCAGAGGAGAAAACAATTAAACCATCTGAACACATTTAAACATTCACTTACACACATTTTCTGTGTATACACACAAAATCACTTGAAATTATTTTTAAAGTGAAACCAGAAAAGTATCAATAAGCTAAATACAAATGAGAGGGGAGGGCATTAAAATTGAAAAAAAAATTTTCTGAAATAAATAAATACATTTATATGTTTGTATACATATTTTAGGTCTTAGCTATGAACATTTCTGTATTTAAACAAATGTATATTTAAATCTGTACATTTAAATATTTTCTTATCATCTGTTTCAAGTAAAAGCCAGCCACATGCTTCATGGTAAAAATGTTAGAAACAAACAAAAAGAAAAAAAGAAAGAATGCCAGAAACATTCTTACTGTGGTCAGAAGCCAAATAAGGATGACTATTAACTATCAACACTATTATATTTAATTTTTTTAAAATGAGGGTAACAAACAAGCAAATAAAAAATTATGAGATGAAATTTTAAAATGTATAATTTAATTGGTAAGTAAAAATTATATGTATTTATGGTGTACATTAATCTATGTATATGTTATGGAATGGCTAAATCAATCTATTTAAAATACGAATTATACCTCAGACTTACCATTTTTGATGATAAGAACACTTAAAATCTCCTAGAAATTTTCAATTATATAATGTATATTCTATACATATATGTTATGTTTATATGTATAAACTAAAACTATAGTAACTATAATACACAATAGCTCTCTTGAACTTATTCCTTTTATCTAACTGAAATTTTGTGTCCTTAGACTAAGAAGGAGAGAAAAAAAATTTGAAAAAAAAAGTATAAAATTATTTTTTAGATAATATGATTGTAGATTTGAAAAGTACTCAAGCAAATCAACTGAAAAATTATAATAAACAATAGAGACTTCTGTAAGGTTACTGGGCTCAAAATTGATATATAAAAGCCAATGACTTTATATGTAAGGAACCACCAATTAGAACAATCAAAATAGAAGGAAAGAATGTATTTAAAGCAGTAATCACAAACAACCACTAGGAATAAAGTTAATAAGTTATGAGTTATAGCCACAAGAAAAAATTTAAATTCTTCAAAGAAGACTTGAATAAAAGATTCTGTTATTAAATAAGAAAATTTAATAATTATAAAAGTATCAATTCTGTCTAAATTAATCTATAAAAGTTATTTCATCCTATTAAAAGTAGTAATGCAAAAATATTTAATTAATTAATTATAAAGTTCATGTAAAAAAAAACAAACATCTGTGCATGGCTAGAATAATTGTAGAAGAGAGGAGGGGCCAAGCTGGTGGAGTAGAGACAGGTGATACACACCACTGTCACAGGAAGGATGGAAAGTGGTAGGTAGATATTCACCTTTGGATTGACTGTCTGCACTGAAAGCACTGGGAATCAGCAAAGAGGCCATGGGAGGCACTCAAAGTGAAGGGAAAGGAAGCAGGATGACCTGCTTGGCAAGACAGGAGTGACCTGAAGAAGGCGCCCACACGTGGGGAAGAAACAAGGAGAGAGCCCGAGGGCTCCACATCTCCCCTAGATATCACTCTCAGCTGCACAGGCACCCAGACTGACATGGGGAGCAGAGTGGACTGTGCAGTGTCACTGCCCTGGAGAAAAGGCACAGTGGGGTCTTGCTGGTGTCTGAGCTCTGGGTACTGTAACTGGTGCCATTTTGAGGTCCCAGCCCTAGAGCACTGTATCTGTCCAGGGGTTGGATCCATTGCTGCCACCTCACCGCGTCCCTACCAGGCTGGAGAGAGATCACAGAGGACACAGGTCCTCTCAGGTGCCCCACTGCCATAGGAGGACCCAGTCAGAGCAGGGGTCCACAGACTTAGCACCTGCAGCTACTGCTTGGGCCACCCTGCCCAGTGACAGCTGCCTCAGGACCTGAGCAGAGAATGCACCCTGTCACTACTGTCCAGGCAGCACCATCACTGCCAGACCTGGGAAGAGCCCCTATCGAAGGCTGCCCCGCACAGACCTCCCACTGACTCCCTGCTGCACTTTGCCTGCTTGTGACACCTACAGGGAATGGAGAGATGAAGGGGAGCCACATGTGAGAGGCTCACAGCACACCTAACCCCGCCCACCTGCTCAATCTTCTGGAGCAAGACTCAAGCGCACCATCCAGGGACCTGTCTCTCTCTTCACTGAGCAGCAGCGTTCCCAGCAGAAAAGAGCATGTCTGCCACAAAGCTGTCTGTTTGGGGCTGAGAAAAGAGGTTCCAGATGAGAGGCAGCCAGCATAAGAACTCTGGCAATAGAAGAAAACAGGTTGTTTTGACAACCTCAAAGGATGACATTGGCTTCCCAGCAATGGATTTCAACCAAGAAGAAATGATTGAAACGTCAGATATGGAATTCTGAGTATAGATTGTAAATAACATCGATGGAATTGCTGAGAAAACTGAAAGCCAATAATTCAGGACATGAATAAAAGATTTAGTAAAGTGATAATATAAGAAAAATAAAATAGAGCTTTTGGAAATGAATGTTATTTAGAAAACGTCAAAATACAATGGAAAGTTCTAACAATAGATTAGACCAAGAAGAATAATTTCAGGGCTTGAAGACAGGGCTTTTGAATTAACCCAATTGAAAATGAAGAAAAAGAAGGAAAATGAACAATCTCTGGGAGAAATATGGGGTTAAGTAAAACAAACAAATATAAGAATCATAGATATCCCTAAGGGAGAGGAAGAAAAAGCAGAAAGCACGGAAAACCTATTTGTAGGCTTAAGGGTGGAGAAATTCCCTGGTATTGCTAGAGATTTAGGCACCCAGAAATAGGAAGGTCAGTGAACACTTTGGAAGACTCAAGGCAAATAGGACCAAAGTGCTTATCTGTCAGTCTGGCCAAAGCCAAAGTGAGGAGAAAATTCTCCAAGCTGTGAGATGAAAGCATCAAATAACTTACAAAGGAAACCCATCAGGCTACCAGCACATTTCTGTGTAGAAACCTTTCAAGCAACAAGGGACTTGGGTCCAATTTTTAGTTTTCTTAAAAAGAATAACAGCTAGATAAGAATTTTGTATCCTCCAAAACTAAGTTTCATAAAGGAACAAGAAAAGTCCCAGACAAGCACTAAGAAAATTTGCCACCTACTACACCTGCCCTGCATGAAATGCTTAAAAGTGCTCTACACATGAAAATTTGATACCACCAGTGCAAAAACATACAAAAGTAAGACTCATAGCTCTCATAAAATGTAACACAAGGGAGAAAACAAAGCAAGTAGGTAAACAATTGACCTGGTGACCAGAACAGTAACTCACATATCAACACTAAAATCGAATGCAAACAGGCTTAACAGCCCACTTAAAAGATACAGAGTCAACTCACAGTCATGAAGTTGTTGAAATGGTTTTTGTACAAGGAAAGCTTGAAGCTAACAGTTATCAAGGATGCTAAAAAGCATGGTAGCAGAGCTGCGGAGAGACACTTTGCACATCCTCCCACAAGAGAGTGCCACCAGATTGTGGAGAGGACAGGATAAAAAAGCTTTTTCAGATGCAAAACAGAAGGCAGCGGTGTGAGGGGAGCCCCCACGTGGACAGACACGGGCAGGCGGTAAAGACCTGGATTCTGGAGCAGAGCCAAACGGGATCTCTATTTCAACCACGATGATAAAAGAGAAGGGTAAAAAGATTGCATGAGAAAAAAACATTGATGATTTCTCAGGACACTAAATAGTGCTTTAACTTTATGAAGAGAAAAGGTTTAAGCCTAAGGACATGAACAAAACTTGCCCTGCAAACTTCCAGCAGCCCATGAGAATCAAATTTTGGAATTTTATTCTTATCAGTCTTCAAAAGATGTATAGCTTTGAGCTGTCCCAAACTGTCAGTGTGGGTGAGGTCCCACTCACATTTGACATGGCATCCAACAGAACTGTGGACAGCAAAGAAGCGGAGACCATGGCTATTAAAACTAGTGGACACGAGCAAACACACTTCACTGCTGTTCTAGTCTGCTGTGTAGATGGGACAAGGTACCATCTGTGATCATCTTTAAAAGAAAAATGTTTCTGAAAGAAAAGATTGCACATAGAGTTATTGTCCACATGTATGAAAAAGGATGGGTGAATGAAGAAGGTGTGAAAATCTGGTTTAACAAAGTCTGATCAGAAGGCCTAGAAGATGATTTTTAAAAACTGGCTTTGCTTGTTTTTGGTCACTTCAAAGTCCATGTTACACAAAGTGCAAAAGCAATCACTGCGGACTTGAAAATCCCACTAGCTGTGGTGCCTGGTGGGAAACCAGCCAACTGCAGCCTCTGGATGTGTCAGTAAATAAGCCTTTTGAGGCCCTCGTGCAGAAAGAGTGGATCTTGTGGATGCAGTCAGCTGGTGAGGACTTGACACCCGAAGGTAGAATCCAGAAAGCATCCATTGCCTAGGTTTGTGATTGGATCCTAAAAGCATAGAATTGTGTCAGGAAGGAAGTGGTTGTGACAGTGTTTAAAAAATGTGTCATCAGCAATGCTGTGGATGGAACTGAGGATAATGAAATGGACTGGGGTGAGGTCTTCAGAAGACACTGGTAATGTAGAAATTGAAGAGGATGATTGATACTGCTGATAGCGACAATGATGAACAGCTCTTGGCCTTCCATGGTAAGTAAATATCATAAATTTGTTACTGGTACCTACTCTGCCCTTGTGTTTTGTAACTGTTTGTTGCATAAAATTTCTTATACCATAATGTTTTAAAAATGCTAAAATTCCTTTATAATACATGAAATATGTACCTAAATATAAACAAATAAACATTTGAATTAAAAAGTTAAAACAAAAGACTTTTTTCCTGAAAGTTTGGGTCAAAAAAAATGGGTATGTTGGTTCAGTGCCTTAGCTCAGGGGTTAGGGTGCCAGCCACATACACCAGGGCTGGCAGGTTCAAACCTGGCCTGGGCCTGCTAATCAACAATGACAACTACAACAAAAAAGTAGCCAGGCATTGTGGCAGGTGCCTGTAGTCCCAGTTGCTTGGGAGGCTGAGGCAAGAGAATTGCTTAGGCCCAAGAGTTTGAGGTTGCTGTGGGCTGTGATGCTGCAGCTCTCTACCTAGGGTGACATAGTGAGACTCTGTCTCAGAAAAAAAGAAATGGGTGTACATTATACACAGGAATACATTATATGGGGCAAAATGTGTGTGTGTGTGTGTAAAACACAAGCAGTCCCTGAGTTATTAATGAGATAGGTTCAGTAGGTCTTTTCTTAAGTCAAATTTGTAAATTGGAACAGGTACATTTACCTATTTCCTATGATAGCCTCAGTTCATAAGTGCAAGTAGTATCTCAGTTGTATGTTTGTAACTCAGGAACCTACCAGTAGAGCCTGCATTAGTAAGGGTGAGTTGTACAAAAGTTGGGTGTTTATAACTTAAGCCTGCCTGTGTTGACAAGGAAATGATTCTCCTAACCCATAAAAAGATTAACAACTTTATAATAAAAGAGAAAAGATAAAAATTGATAAAAACTTTATTTAACAAAGGTCTAATTTTATTCCTATCTGAAGAACTATAAAACAAGAAGGAAAAGTTTAGCAATTATATTAAAAATTGATCAAAGATCTTGACCAGAGAGTCCTCAGAAAACTACAACTTGAAATGCTTAAAACTCTAAAGAGAGAACATATTTCACTTAATAAAGTGAAAAATCAAATTAACCAAGATCAAAGTTTATTGTTATGTGGAGGAAATGAGAAACGCCTCCAATGCAGGGAACCCCAAAGTTCATATTGGTACAAGATTATGGAGGTTAATTTAAAAATACCTAAGAAAATGCAAAATGCATAGATTGCTTTGACTCGGCAGTTTCTGTTTTATGGGATTTACCCTACAAAGTCTCTTAGAGGTGCACGAAGACATACACCAAAGAATATTTATTACAGAACTGCTCACAGTAGTGACCATGTTTAAAAAACAACATAAATGTACATGAGTAGATATTTAAGTTAACTACAGCTCATCCACACAATAAAATACTAAGAGATATTTTATTTATTATTTATTTTTCTTATACATGTGTATATTAGGTTTCCACTTTTGCCTTTACAGAATTAAAAGGCTAAATGTAATGACAATAACAATATTTAACATAAGGACTGAGAACAAAACCCTCATAAAGAACAAAGGAAGATGAATACATTCAGAAAAGAAGTCAGACAATTGCTGCAATGAAATATTAAGCAATAATAATAGTAATAATGCAAAGAAAGTAACATTCACATCGTCAGATAGAAGTATGTCTATCATACAATAATTTGATCAGTTAACTTCTTCTTGTTTCATTTTAAGAGATATTTTAAAAAGTCACTCCTATATGTATTAAAACAGACAATTTCGTGAAATTAACAATGAGTGAAAAAACAAGATACAGTAAAGCATCTGCAGCATGCTCGTGGGTGTGGAAACTGAAGGGAGAAAGGCTGTGCGGCGTGTGGTGCAGGCCCGGGCTGTCTAGACAACAGTGCTCAAAAAACTACGGAGAGTAGTGAGAAGTTGAAGACTTTGGGATAAGATCAGGAGAAAACTTTTCATTGCTATTATAGTTTTAAAATGGTGACATCCTCACACCATCCACTATCCTGATCCCTCCATCAAAGTGAATGACACCATTCCGAATGATCTGGAGACTGGCAAGATCACTGATTTCATCAAGGTTAGCACTGGTAACCTGTGTATGGTGACTGGAGGTGCTCGCCTGGGAAGACTGGTGTGATCACCAACAGAGAATGATATCCTGGGTCTGTCGACGCGTTTCATGTGAAAGATGCCAATGGCAACAGGGCTGCCACTCAGCTCCCTGACACTGCTGTTACTGGCAAAGGTAACCAACCATGGATTTCTCTTCCCTGAGGGAAAGGCATCCCCCTCACCATTACTGAGGGAAGGGACAAGGGACTGGCAGCCAAACGGAGCAGTGGCTGAAATGGTCTTCAGGTGACATGTTAAAAGGCCTATGTACTCAATTAAAGATAATATAGCATAAAAAATAGAATGGTGCATCATATGTATACATTATCTCTTATAAGTGAACAAGTAAATTCAACGTCATTGGAAATTTTATGGGTTACTAATTCACAAAATCATATTGTAAAAGAAATATCATAGCACTGGAAGCTGTATTACATATTCTGTTCATAGCATTCTTGGATAGCTAAAGGTATGATGAAAGAAGTCTTCACGTATCTGTGTATTTATGTCTGATGAAAGAAAATTTGAGTAAAAATGTTCCAGCAGTTTCACAAATGTGTTAAACACAATCATATGTCAAACAATAGGAATAAGAATACACCAAAGGAACATTCCTCACCCTCAAGCTACTTCAAACTTAATAGAATAAATGGGTCCAAAATGACAAGAAAGACACAAATTAAAAAAGAATCAGTGAACAACACAGACTGAAAGAACTTCAGGTGGCTCAACTAACATTAAAAGATTATTGTAGGTAGAGAATTTTTTTTTTTTAGCCAGGGCCAGGTTTGAACCCACCACGTCCAGTATATGGAGCTGGTGCCCTACTCTTTGAGCCACAGGTGCTACCCAGTAGAGAAATCTCTAAGAAGGAAAAAGGTACAGTCTCTGACTGCCAAGACCTTATAAAGAATAAGTTCTTCCAGTTCTGTGAGTCCTCAGCTGTCCTGAATTGCCCACACAGTTTCAGTGAGATGGGAATATTCTGTCCTGACATGGCAGGGGCCAGGAAGGACTTGCCAGGCTGTAGGAAGGGGAATGAGTTCTATAAGCAGCACAGAAAATGTTTCACAAAACCCTGTGTGATCATTACCAAGAACATCTCTTCACAAATTCCAAACGATTAAAGAAAGCAAAACAATTGACCAGAGACATTCTGATAGGTAACGCCCATCTGGGGAACGTGCCAGACCACTCCATTTTGTTTCTATGCACAGTCAGTCCTCTTCTAGGATTTGTGACTTAGCGCATGAAAAGGCATTTCAAAAACAGGGTTTCCAAATGTACTTTTTTTCCCTACCCTCTATTACACATTGATTTATACATTCCACTGACTGATGCATATTCTGTTGAATCTCACAAATTAATAAAACCTCTACCTTTGGTTTAAAATTTGGATTAAGAGAGAAAGTATGGTCAGTTGTTCATTTAAGATGAAGTCATTTTTCTAAAAACTCAAAAAGATCCCAATAGGATCATCTCAGATTTATAAATCAGGGGTCAGCAAACGATAGCCTGTGATTCAAATCTTGCCCACCACCCATTTTTATAAATAAAAACTTGGGGAACATAGCCACTATCTTTGCTTGCGAATTGTCTAGGCTGATTTCATACCCTAACAGCTACGTGCAGTCATTGCCAAACAGACCATATGGCCTGCAGCCTGAAGTATTTAGGCCGTTAAGGAAACATTTGCTGACCCTGGATTGTGATTCATGGGATCAGAGCTCCCAAATCTGGAAACGTTCATTTCTTAGCTATGTGATAACATTAGCTATCATTAAGGCTCTAGCTGGGATAATGACATGGGCTTTTAAAACTAGACAGGCTTCAAATTGAGTTTCAATCCTGGGTCTACCATGCCCTTGCAAACTTAGTTAAGTGACTTATTCACTTGTTTTCTTTTTCCTTATTTGTAATGAGAGGATGATACTGTATTTTGGGCAGTGCTGGCCTGGGGCTCAGACCCAGCCCCCTCGGAGCCCCACCACCACTCCCACCCTGACTCTGCTGCCGTGGCCTCCACTGCCACTGCCCTCTGGGGCCCCTGTGCCACCTCAGCCCCCTGTTTCTCTCCCTGACAGGCAGCCCGGGAGCAGCTGGGTCTGGGAGGAGACCCTCAGCCTGAGGCCCCAGCTTCTCTCCTCTGCATGATGGAAGACTACAGGGTGTGGCTAAGGGTGCAGAGTGCAAACGAGTTGTGACTAGGGACTGTTCCCCGGTAGGAACAGATAGTGAGGACCCCTGAGCGTGCTCACACTGACCTAGGCCCCTTGGTCCATTTATCATATAATTAAAATTGCAATTTCTGATCACCACGGGTTCTTCAGGAAGGTGCGGGAAAGACACACCATGGGTATTAAGGAGTTTGTTATGTGGCCTGGCAGTGGCTCATGCCCGTAATCCAAACACTCTAGGGTGAGTGGGTCACCTGAGCTCAGGAGTTGGAGACCAGCCTGGGCAAGGTCAAGACTCGTGTCTACTAAAAATAGAAAAACCTAACCCCATGTCATGGTGGGCACCTATAGTCCCAGCTAATCGGGAGGCTGAGACAGGAGGGTCACTCAAGACCAAAAGTTGGAGGTTGCTGTGAGCTATGACACCACAGCACTCTACCCAGAGCACAGAGTGAGACTCTGTCTCAGAAAAAAAAGAAAAGAAAAGAAAAGAAGTTTGTTAGATAATCCCAACTAGTTAATTACCCCAAAGGATGAAGGCAATAGCCAGTCCTGCAGGGGAAAGGCAGGACCAACTTGGTAGCTTAGTTAGCTTCTAAAAGGAGCCTGTGTTCAGACTTGGGGATGGTTTCTTTGCTTGCCGAGAAGGACCTGCATTGTGCTTTGAGACATATTTTCCTTAGAGTTTCTGTGCTTTTGTTCTGTAATAAATACATGTCGGCTGCAATTGCTGTGTACATGCAATTACCCAGTCATCGGCTGGACACCAGAAGCCAAGAATCAGGAAACATCCACCTCTAGAGGGACCCAGCATATACACAGTTCAAGATTACTGTGAGAATTAGAAAGAAATGTGATTTATAATATGGGGTAAAGCAAGAAAAACTAGTGGATAAGAATCCAGTTGTCTCCAAGACATACCTCTTTGTGTGTTGGATTCTTTAACAGAATAAATGACAGTCATTTTATTATAGCACAGTTCTGTACTTTAGGGATTTGAGCAGGGCTTGGATCACGGTATTCCCTGGATGGGCCAGCGGGGAGGGTCTTCAGAAAAGCTAGACTCAGCTGTGAAGTTTACGGTGGCTAGAAAGGCTGGGCTCAGCTGGGACTGGCACCTGGAACCTCTAGAGCATGGCAGCCCTGAAGAGGTGGACTTAGCACAGCACAGCTCAGAGAGGGCAGCCCTGGGGGCAAAGGCAACAACCAAAAGGCTTCTTGTAGCCTGGCCCTGGGAGCCACATAGTGTCACTTCCACCACAGTCTGTTGGTCAAGCAAGTCTCTGAGGCCCGACTCTACCTCTCCAAGGCAGGAGTTAGAGAGAATTTGCAGTCATCCTTAATCTACCATGCCCTATTTTATGTATATAAAGCAGCTTTACTAAAATCAAGGACTTCTGTTTCCAAAATAGCAGGATAAAAGCTTCACTCCATACCACCCCCCAAACTAAAAGTAAATATGCATATATATATATATATATATATATCATTGAGATTATCTCCATCAAGAGCCCAGGACTCAAATATGAGGACATGACAGTTAATGAGGCCACTAAGAAGTGGATTTTACTAAAATCAACCACCAAACCAAGAATTTTATTCAACCAAAGAATGGATGAAATTAGGAGTGCATAAAAATTCATCACAGAAATTCTCCACTTTCCTTCAAATTGTGTTAGCAGTATTTTAACACAACTTGTCCACTGTAACAGCCAGATCCATTGGAATTTTTAATACTCCCATTTTCACTTTGTATAATAGAATGTATCAGATTAGCGAGGGCACCATTCTCACTACACCAATAAAATAAGCAAAAGAAAACCACTTTCCTCTTCCCAGGGAAGTAAGGACGGTGTTTTTAAAAATACAAAGGAGAGTAGCTATCTTTGAAAAGTGTTTTGAGCAATTTAGAATGGAAAGTGATAGCTATCTACCACCTCGGTTCTTTCCTCAAATATAGAAATGTAATTTGTATTTGCATTTTAAAAACCTATGTTTATTCCAGATGTATCTAGGACTGAGGGGAACCCAGGAGGCTGTGAAATTCAGTAATATATAATTTGCCAGATCTCAGTGGGTGGTTCTTCCAAGCAATGCAATGAGTCTAAATTGAAAAAGTGAAGTGCAATCAGCCCTCATCTGTGTCACAGATGCAGGACTTGAAATAGACACAGGGCCCCAGAGCAAAGCTGAGGCAGAACTCTGTGGAAGAAACCAACGGCCTCACTTTCAAAGTGGCTTGCAAACTGAAAACTTCAGAATTGGAGTCGGGGAGAGGATCTGAAGTTTTTGCGTGAGAAAGAGTATACACGTCAGTTGTCTAAGTGAGAAAGTAACCTAAAACCTATTTTGGAAACTCTAGTTTTTGTGCAAATAGTTAGAAAATTGTCTTTGTAAAATGTATGTTTTTCTTTTTTAAACGTCACTCTCTGCCATATAAAACAGAGAGTTTTTTAATAGTGTTTATTGTATTTGTGTCCTAGCTAGGAGACGGGATGGGAGAACAGCCGGTAGAATCCTCATAGCACACTAGGCCTAGAATTAAGGTCATTTATTTCAACCACCAAGGTTTTACTTGATAGGCAAACCGTGGTCTTAATCTACTTTAAGATTGAGCAGTACTGTTTTCATTTCAAAATAGTGTTTCCTAGAAGAGCATCCGTTAATCAGCTCACCAACTAACACTTTTCAGTTTAAATAAAGGAAGATCGTTCTGTTTTTTTTTTTTCCTTTAGGAGTGTGACCCACCTAAGAAAATGCACACACGGTAAACTCATTATCTCATTAACAATTAATTGTTTAATGTTGTTATTTAAATCATTAAAGTTGGTATGATATTTTATGATATGAAATATAATAAACTGACAATCCAATCAAATTTTGTGGATTTTTAAAATATTTGCAAAGTTAATCAGAAATTTTTTGGTTTGAAATTGTTCATCTCAGTGGGAATATGTAAATTTGTCACACAATCTGTATTCTCGTGCTGAAGGCTACCTACCATTCATGGCAGCCTGAGCTTCCAGGGATGAAGTTGTGGCTTCTGAGAAACCATCATTCAAGAATGAGGCATCTCACCCATTGATAAAGATTCATGTTTATAATATATTGCAGTTTACAAAATGATTTCACATTGAATTGCTCGTCTGATGCTCAGAGGCATCTGAGTTAAATTTTATTCTGTTCCTTCTGTAGTTTAGGAAACAGAGCAGAGGGCCTCAGCTGTTGTGGCACCAGGGACTAGTTTCGTGGTACACAATTTTTCCACAGAGCAGGGGTGGAGGGCCTGGGTTGGGGGGTTGGAGCGTATTACATGTACATGTATGGTGCACTTTATTTCTATTATTATCACATTGTAATAGATAATGAAATAATTATACACCTCACCACAACACAGAATCGGTGGGAGCCCAGAGATTGCTTTCCTGCACCTAGACAGTCAGGTTCTGACTTACAGCTGCCAACCAGCTACAGCTTAATTTTCACTTGCCACTCACGGATAGAGTTTTGACAAGAGTCTGCAAAAACTTGATTCATTAGGGTCCCTGTGCAGTCCAGTCTCTGTTAATGATAATCTGTATTTGCAGCTGCTCCCCAGCACCAGCGTCCCCTCAGCTGCACCTCAGATCCCAGGCATTAGATTCTCAGAATGAGCACCAACCGATCCCGCTCTCATAAGGAGCTCCACCCAATCCCGCTCTCGTATGGAGCACCACCCGATCCCGCTCTCATAAGGAGCAACACCCCATCCCGCTCTCAGGAGGACCACCACCCCGATCCCGCTCTCAGAATGAGCACCACCCCGATCCTGCTCTCATATGGAGCACCATCTGATCCCGCCCAGGCCCGTTGACAGTAGGGTTCATGTTCCTATGAGAATCTAATGCCGCTGCCTGTGACAGAGGTGGGGCTCAGGCGGTGATGTGAGCTGGGGGGTGGGTGTAAGTACAGATAAATGTGGCTAGACTGCCCACTGCTCACCGCCTATTGTGCAGCCCAGTTCCTAACAGGACACAGAAACAGAGGATGTGAAAAGACAAGGTTTTCTCCTCAAATTGCTGGTCAGTCCAGTGCTGAGTTCTGACTCTGACTACACAGTTTCCACTACACCCTCTTCCCGTCCCTGTCACCAGTGTACCTATTTGGGTCACGGTGTTTTTCTTCCTCTCTCCCAAACCATCTGTTGTCTCCTGCCTCTGTCTGAATGCTGCTTCTCCTGTTCACTCAAATGCCTTTAGCACAGAAAGCCTTCCCTAGACTCTCTAGCCTACCTATACCGCACCTTTTGGCAGTATCCCACCTCACTATCTATAATGCACTGTTGTGTCTGGTTCTGTTATTTCCCCTTTCCTTCTGTGATATTTGCAAGTCTTAGGCCTCCAAATGGCACACAAGTACCTCAAGTTCAGGGGCTGTCCAGTTTCTTCTCCTTCCTCCAGGTTCCCAGTATAGCTGTGTGCACAGAGTAGGAGAGTAATCATTATTCAAAGGAACAATTTGAAAATCTCTCCTCTTGAGCCAGGCACCTGGGTTTCACTGCTCTGTCTGAAATGCCCTCAGCACTTTCAACTTCCCAATTCCTCAAATACCCTCAAGTCCCAGTTCAGGTCACCTCCTTTGTGAAGTTGTCCTAAGTCATCAAGGAAACTTTAGTCACTGTCTCCTGGCATTTGTCACACTCTCCAGAGACTATTTACATGTCTGTGTTCCCCACAACGCTATCTGGAAAATACATACAACAATAATACCAGCCACAGTTTCAAATGCCTCTGCGATTCTTCTCTAATTGCTAGTAGAAGGCATTTCTAAAAGCCCCATTAGACTGTGAACTTCTTTCAGTAGGGAGTATATCTTGGTAGATAATTGTAGGTTGAATACAGACTTTGAAAAAAGATGAGGTCTAAATCAATAAAATCATCTCCAAGGAAACACATTTGTCACTGAAGAGGAATAAACTGATTGCATTCAAAGCCTTTTCTAAAATCACCCCAAACGTTTTTCCGAAGAACTCAGTATAGTTATCTGATTGTTTTGGTCATAAATAAATCATTATATTTATAACACACTTGGCACAATCTTATCAGAAGAAAATGAATGATAAGCAAAGAAGGCTATCATGTAAAGGCTATCACTGTTTTACAAGAAAAAATCTGATGCAAATATTTCTCCCATCTCAAAGATGAGATATGTGCTCCGTTGAGAAATCATCTAATTTCTGAAATGTATGGGATTTGGTTTTCCAGAGCACATTTTATATTCAGCATAATGAAAAGTAATGAGCTGAACATAGACTATTATATAAAAGTGAATATAATGATCATTATTCATCTTGAACATTAGAATCCATTTTAATTACATCTTAGTAAATTTAGTCTATTTTAACTATAGCTTAGTGAATGTAATGGTATGAAAAGGTATTTAAAGTTCTTGATCTGGAATGACAATATTACACATACAAAGCTGGCCTTGCGTAGAAATAACAGGGAACCAGAGCTCAGACTGCAGAATCAAGATCACCTGAAAAACTTGTTAAGTGTATAGATGTTCTGGCCTCAGTCCCAGAGATTCTGAATCAACCTCTATACGTTTAATTATAGAGACAATGATTCATACTGAAATTTGGGAACCAATGGACAATGGGGATAAACCCAGTGGTGCTAAAACCTGCCTCTTACTGGCTTACAAAGGCTGATTATGCCTCTCTCTTCCCAGTTCTACTTTAGGGATGACACATTGATCACCAGCTTAGTCATAATGATGGTAGTATTTGTACCATGGAAACTGTCAACTACTATGTTGTTAAATATTTACCAGCCTTCCACTGGATAAGCCATCAGAACCTCAGGTGTCTCTCTGTAAGAAAATGTTTTGGATAAACTTTGTCCCTGCTGAAATTTTCTGAGAAGCATTTTGTTATAAGTTTAGGAAGAAGCGTAATAAAAATTCAGTGTTCCTGAGTTGTCCGACTCAGAACTTGGTCTTTAGTGAAGTAACAATGAAAAGGGTTAAGGAATTAAGCTAATAGTCATCTAAAAAGTGAGGAGGGCCAAGCACAGCGGTTCACGCCTGTCATCCCAGCACTCTTGGGAGGCTGAGACAAGAGGATTGTTTGAGCCCAAACTCTCAATTGAGAGTTTGAGGTTGTGAGTTATGACACCATAGCACTCTACCAAGGCAATAAAAATAAACATCAAGGAAAACTAAAATTTCTTGTGGTGCTGAATTTTCTATGGATTTTATTCTGAATAAGAGGGAGAGTGGCCTGGGAAAGAGGGAGAGTGGGATGTCCCACAGATCTCTTTGCCAACATTCTTATCTGTAATCAGATGCACCCGCCACGTGGTTTTCTGTCTCCAAGCTAACTCTCATTCAAATACGGGACCTGACGGGGGTACACCACAGTATGCTGTGTCCCCCCCTCTTGTACAGGTGGCCTCCATGTATGCTCAGCCGTTCACCTCAACATAAAATCAGAGCTAGACACAGGCAACCTCATTTAATATTTCATCCAATAATAGAAAACTCAGAGATTTGAAGTCAAAATAACTAGGTCAGTGGTGAGAGTCGCATGACCCTGAGACACAATCACTCTCTAGAGCAGTGATTTGCAACTGGTGACTGTGAGAGCATCTTAGGGGTGTCGTGAAATTTTTAAAGACAACTAATTGGATTATTTTTGAAAGAAGTTCAAAGCACAGTTAGTATGCTGTTGTATAATTCTTTTTTATGATCAACAGAAGCATGCCATAGCAGTTTAACTACAGGTTCAGGTGTGCCTGATATACAACAGTTTGAAAAACACTGCCCTAGAGGCTTAGGTGCAATGTCTTAAGGTGGGAAATGTGTTGTTGTGGTTTTAAATTTCAGATCAATATGAGGGTACAAATGTTTAGGCTGCATTGTTTTTATTTCTAAGGTAAAGTTCCTGTTGTAGTCGGGCCCTTCCCCCAGGGGGTGCTGAACACCCTCCATTGTGCACACTAAGTGAGATCCACCAATCCCCTCCCTCCCCCTTCTGCCCCCTCGCCCGTGCTAAACTATACTTGTGTTTTTTTCTTTCCTGTGGGTGTGTAGTTGTTTATATATTAGTTTCATGTTAGTATTGAGTGATATACATTTTTTTCCATTCTTGAGATACTTTACTAAGAGGAATGTGTTTCAGCTCCATCCAGGTAAACACAAAAGATGTAAAGTCTCCATCTTTTCTTCTGGCTGAATAATATTCTATGGTATACATATACTACAATTTGTTAATCCATTCATGGGTTGACAGCACTTAGGTTGCTTCCACATCTTGGCAATTGTCAACTGAGCTGCAATAACCATTTTGGGGCAAACGTCCTTGTAATAAAATGATTTTTGTTCTTCTGGGTAGAGACCTAGTAATGGGATTATGGAATCAAATGGAAGGTCGACTTTTAGCTCTTTGAGAATTCTCCATACTTCTTCTCGTAGACCTTGTATTAGTTTGCCACCCACCAGCAGTGTAGAAGTGTTCCCCTCTCTCCACATCCGTGCCAGCATCTGCACATTCAGGACTTTGTGTTGTGGGCTAAGCTCTCTCCAGTTAGGTGACATCTCAGGGTGGTTTTGATTTGCATTTCTCTGATGATTAGGGAAGATGAATACTTTTTCATGTGTTTGTTTTCCATTTGTCTGTCATCTTCAGAGAAGTTTCCATTCAAGTCTCTTGCCCACTTATAAATGGGGTTGTTTGCTCTTTTCTTGTTGATTAATTTGAGTTCTCTATAGATTCTAGTTATCAGCCCTTTGTTAGATTTATAGCATGAAAATATCTTTTCCCATTCTGAAGGCTGTTTGCTGTAGTTGTGATACCCTTAGCTGTGCAGAAGCTGTTTAGCTTGATCAAATTCCATTCATTTTTTGTATTTCTGAAATTGTGAAGGGGGTTTTCATCATACAATCTTTTCACAGGCCAATTTTGTCAAGCACTTTCCCTACACACTCTTCTAGAATTTTTCTTGTTTTATGTCTTAAATTTAAATCTTTTATTCAGTGAGAGTCAATTTTTGTCAATGGTGAAAAGTGAGGGTCCAGTTTTAGTTTTCTGCATGTGGCTGACCAGTTCTCCCAGCACCATTTATTAAATAGGGAATCTTTATCCCAGGGCAAGTTTTTGTTTAGGAAAACCACAGTTTTAAAAGAGAAAAAAAAACTCTCAGCTTCACTCACCGTTGCAAATTGAATGATAAAATCCTCCTTAAAAAAAAAAAAAAACTTGTAAAAGAGATTATCTTTGTCACAAAAAGAAAGTCAAAGAATTAGTCCTTTAACAGTAACAAAGATTCAAAAATATCCTTGGGGATGGCTCTGCAATTCAAACACCATGAGGAATAATACACATTGATCACGTGTGTCACACTTCCCAGAACACCTAGGATTTATGAAATTCTGTTTTCTCTAATGAAGGCATCTCTACTGCTGACTAACTGAATGGGGTAAGAGAACATCTCACAGGAGTAACTTCACAAATCAGAAAAAATATAATAATTTTGTAGTCAGAAAATATGTTCCAATTTGAGACTCAGAAAACATAATCACCAAGGTTTATAGAATTCGTGGTAATGTTCTCCTTACGGCTTGACTATCCATCCAAAGTAGATTCCATTTTTAAATGTAAGAACACACTCAAGGAAACTTTCAGCATCTTAGTTTAGGCTTATTTCTCAGCCCCTTTCCTTCCCTAAATCAAACCTACTACCTTTCTAAGTCTAAAAGTCTATTGAATTAACAAAGGCAAACAGCCTCAAATGTCACAAACAAGGTTAGTCAATACTTCTGGAGACACTGGTTTATCTGTGAAACTAAATGAAGAAAGAAAAAGAAAAGAATAAATACTAAAAGCATGGTGGGAGAATTAGGGCGTTTCCCCAAATGCTTAACTAACTGCCATTTCTCCAAAATTTTGATCCCTGACTAATAAGAGTTATTAAGTACAGGAACGGGTCTCTTAGAATAGGGAGCCTGAGAATGCATAGGGAGCAGCACACCCAGGGGAAAGCTTCCTCGTTTCTCTGAGATTGCGAAGCTGGATGATCCCTAGCAGAAGCGTGCAGGTGTGTGGTACCTAAACAACACGGATGCCAGAAACATTCCCTGCCAGAAATCCCTCCCCTAGATCTGATTTTCCATGAGAAACTTCACAGAATGTCCCCCCATTTCCCTCCTTGAAGAGACAATTTGGAGTCTGTCAGACATCACATTCGTGAGTCAACCTTGTCCACATTTTGAACGATCATGTCATCAATAGCATTCTGAAACTTAGACATTTAACAAATTTGTCTGGAAAAAGAACAGTAAAAAAGATCCAGGAATCAGAGCTGGTCTATATGAGCAGTTTCCATAGTACATCCTATTTTGAGAAAAGATACTTCACAGCCTATCGTTTCAACTACTATCGTACTCATATATAATTAAGGCTCAGAGATACCCTGCAGTTGAAATCATATTCTTTCATTTGTTTTTAATTCAGTGTATTCCAGACGTTTTTAATGCACAGTGCGGTTTATATCAGCCCTCTGTCTCTGTTGCACCTGCTATAACACAGTACCAGAGCCCGGGTGGTCATAAACAGCACCAGGTTATTTCTCACCGTTCCGGGGCCTGGAAGGCCGTGATCAGGGTGCCCCGCACGTTTGGGTTCTGGTGACCATTCTCTTCTGGGCTGCGGACTATTGACTCATGAGGCAGAACGAGAGCTGGGGTCCCTGTTATCAGGGCACAACTCCCACCCTCATGATCTAATCACCTGCCAAAGGTCCCATCTCCAAATGAAATTACATTGGGGGATTAGATTTCAACATACGACTTTAGAGGGTCTATAATTATCCCTGTTAACATCATAAGAACATTGTATTCTGTAACCCAATATTCTATTTGGAATATTAGTCAGATATCGTTTTTATCAGGACAAATAAACCCCTAAACCTCTGAAAGTGTTTCCTTCTCTCACACTGTGCATAGCTTTGTGCATAAGAACACTTCACCAGACCAACAGGGGTCTGAAGCAACCGGCTGTATTGTCGGCTAGATGGAAGGTATCAGACCATAGGCATAAGAACTTGGGGTCACCAGAGCAGAGAGAAGGAAGAAAAGTTCTCATTTCTAGCACTTAAATAGTTTGGACTCCAGAAATAGCACTGCTGCCTGGATTCCAGATCCCAAATGACAAATCACACCCGGGCATTGATCCACCATAGCTGCTCCATCTCTATTGTGCATTGGCTATTTCAGCAGTTCTTGACCACTGCTTTCCCCCCAAACTCTTTGTAAAAAATAAATATTCAGTGAGTTAACACTTCACCTCAAATCCTTTCCAGGAATATACAGAACATATGTGTGGTATAACCCTCAGCAATAGAAGGCATGCTGCTAAGGCAGATGTGATCAGACACTTCCAAGGAACAGACTAGTCACAAACTTGGACCTGCAGGAAGTGGGATGATGCTGACATCGCAAGTTTTCTCATGGGGGTTTCTGGAGTCCCTGCTCCTGCCAGCAAAGCGAGCCCTTTCCACCAAGTGTACCTGACAGCCTCCTCCAATCCCTGACATTTGAGTTCCTCCCAGTGGTCACCTCCAAGTGCCAATAATGTGCACAACACAAGAGTATATTTCAAAACAACTAAGAGTAAATTATAAATGCCTAACCACAAAAAAATAAGGAAGTGCAGCAATGGCCATGTAGACCAGTTTGATTTCAGCATTCCACATTGTATATCAAAGCACCATATTGTACCCCATAAATGTATACAGTTATGATTTAATTAAAATTAAATTAAAAAATAAAAATCAATTTTAAAAATTTTTAAAAAGAAATCTTAGAAAAAGGGAGGAGTAGAAAGAGCTGTGTCTCCACCGGGTAGGACCTGCGGAAGGAGCAGGGATAGACGTTACTATACCAAGAGCTGAGCACTGAGGTAATTTCCAGTCCTTGGGGCTGACCCGGTGGGTGTCTGGCACTATTGAACAGGAAGTCTTTTGGCTTCTGGTAGTTGTCAGGGGTGCAGGGAGAGGAGCAGGCTGCCACACACATAGCTATAGGCATAGCTTCCCTGTGACTATGCAGGGTGCCAGGGCCTGGGGCTGGCTGGTAGGGCTGGAGCAGGGAGAAACTCCCCCCTCCAGAGCCTAGCGGCTCAGTCAGCCTCAGACACCCTGGCCCTGATCTGGGTGCCTCCCACTGGAGCATCCTACTCTGGTCAGCTTCTTGCCCTGTCTTTCCATGAAGGAGAATTCAGACATCCCAAACCCACGCCACCCTCCTCTTCTGTACCACAGAAGAAAAATCTTTTGGCTTCTGGTAGTTGTCAGGACCTCAGGGAGAGAAGCAGGGAAAAATCTGTAGACTTTCAGAAAAGGGTGGGAAAGAAGCAGGAAGCCTCGTAGAAAAAGCAAAGGCTCAGAGAGAGGACTCATACTCCAAGTGCTCGGGGTCATGGGATTCTCCGTCTGCAAAAGGCTTTTCCCTGAGTCTGTTCTCTGGAGGGCCCATCCTTACACCTAAGAGGTGGCCAAGGGTACTTGTTTGCAGAACAGAAGGAGGGTGGGATTGGACAGAGTTCTGATGTGTAGGATTGGGGTATCACACACTCGTGTGGGGGGCAGGTACCTCACACTGAGGGCCAGAGCAGGAGGAGGAAAGACGTGGCAGTGAGCAGACATTTGTTCTCCTGCTTCCATGCCCCGAAAAGGATGGAGGCAGACTTGCTGGCCAGGAGCATCTCCATACACTTAAAAAAAGAACCCATGGGCTTCTTGCTGTCTTTGGGAACAGTAAATAATCATCACTATTATAGCTACTATCCTTTAATATCTACTGGACTCTGCTACAGAGTTTACATATAGTACTTCATTTAATGAAATATAAGATGTGAGAATTAGTATTATTTCCATTTTACAGATAAAGAAATTAAGGTTGACACGAGTTAAATTATTTCTCCAAGTTAACATAGGTGGTAAGAAGAGGCCTCGGGCTCAAAATTCAGAATGAGAGTGATGGGAATCCCATGTGAGTGATGGGAATAGAAGTGGGTGTGGTGCTCTGAAACAGGGAAAAATCTGCAGACTTTCAGAAAATGGTGGGAAAGAAGCAGGAAGAGTCATAGAAAAAGCAAAGGCTCAGAGAGGGGAGGAACAAATCCCAGGCCAAGGAGAGTGCTGCCAGGAGCTTCAGGCCAGCAAGGGCGGCTTCCCAGGGCAGAACTCAAACTCCACCACCAATTGTCTTAATGGAAATGACCAGTTAATCACATCAGCTAAACAGATCAAAAAGAAAGAAAGTTTGCATTTTAGATGTCAGCAAACCACTGGCTCTAAATGGTTTTAGTTCAAAGGAAGAGCTTTTTTTTCTGCAGTAGAGCTGGGAAGTCCGTCTGAGGCCTGTGGTGGGCTGCTTCTCAGAGTCCCAACAGCGGAAGTCTGTGTTTGCTTGTGTCCTGCAGCTCCGGAGGATCTGCAGGGCTGAATTTCTGCAGGAGAACTTGCAGCTCTTAGATCAGTTAGAATCAAGGCAACTGGCACAAAAGTTCTGGATGTGATTTTTTTTTTTTTTTTTAGTTTAACCAAAATGTTTTTCTGCTGGGTACAGTGGCTCATGCCTCTAATCTTAGCACTCTGAGAGGCCAAGTGGGAGTATCACTTGAGTGCCCAGAGCAAGAGCAAGACCTGTCTCTCCTAAAAATAGAAAAATCAGCCAGGCATGGTGGCGGGTGCCTGTAGTCCCAGCTCCTCAGGAGGCTGAGGCAGGAGGATCACTTGAACTGGAGTTTCAGGTTGCAGTGAACGGTGAGGATGCCATGGCACTCTACCTGGGGCAACAGAGTGAGACTCTGTCTCAAAAAGAATTTTTTTTTTCATTAGGATCTATTCAAAGTCAATTTGCCGAATCTGGGGGGAAATTAAAAGTGATATAGAAAAGTGGCCAAATTAAATGTTTTCTGCCTTCCCTTTCATACTTATGTAAAAAAGTTATAGAAGTGAATAAAAAAGTCTGCATTTTTCAACTACATTTCAACTGTTAGGACAATGAATGAGCAGAGGAAAATCAGATTGTATCAGTGTGGTAAGTGGAAAAGCAGAGGACAAAGCACACAGCACTGTCTGGTCACTCTTACTGTTGATGTTATACCCGTCACGTCAACAGAAAGACATCTCTCTGCAAAAACTTCACTCTTCCTCCTCAGATGAGGGAGACACTTCTGTAAATATAAAAGTAAAAATCTCCATCTGCAAGAGAAAAGCAGTTCTTTTCAGCATAAGAAATGATTCCCCCAGGAATGAAGGAGCTTTAATTGAAGAGCTTGAGCAGGCTTGCTGGCTCCTGCCCGCTCACAGTCGGGATTCCAGCTCTGTCAACTGGCATCCTGCCACTCACTAAGGCACTTTGCATAAATTAAAACTGGGGAGGGCACACCCAGTCCACTGAGATTACTGCCCTAGTTTACAGATAAAGAAATGAAAACTCATTGATTTACATATTTTTATATCAGTTAAGCTTTTTCCTAATTTTCTTAAACTTGAACTTTTACTGTTTCTATTATGATTTTTTAAATATGCCAGTGACCCAGAAGTGGTCCATTAAGATATAAAAATAGTGATGAAAATAAAAATATGAACACTCCCAACTCAGAATAACTTTATGATAAATAGTTAAGAGGTTCCCAGGGTAAATACAGAATTTGTCTGTGCCTGTGTTAGGAATGGTGAATTTCTATATGAAGATTTTTCACAAGAATCCAAGGAATGACAAATACTTGAAAATTGAATTTTATTGGCTTATCTTTTATTAGATCTGAATCCTTAGTGTGTTTTCTTTTATGAAGTCTTGTCAGATCAAAGCAGTAAACCACTGATGCTTTTACATCATTTTTCAAATAAACAGTTGCTTTTATGGTAAAACATCCAAATTTCTCCAGAAGGTTCCTGTCCAAAGCTGATGCTTTTGCTACTACAAATGGCACAGTATAATGGGTAAGGGCACAGGCTTTGAAATGGCACTTCCCCTGTGCACATCCTAGCTCCACCACTTGCCAGCTTTGTGACCTTGGACGAGTCACTTTGGACACACTGTGTCTTTTCTTATGTGTGCAGTGGTGTTAATAAGTGTCTAGTCTTAGAGAATTGTTAGGAGGATGAAATCATGTAAAGTGCAGAGATCAATGCCTGGGAAATAGTAAACACTAAATAAACATTAGCAATTATTAAAGATCAAGAAGAGTCTGAATTCAGAGCGAGCTACCTCCAAATCTTAGTCTTTGTGTATACACAAGTACAAGTTATAAAAATCACTTTTTATTTCTCTGCAAAATACTTTTTTGGAATCAAAGTAATATGGAAGGAAGAATGAAACAATTATTTAAAGATATATTCTTTTTTAGTTGACAAATAAAAATTGTATATATTTGTGATGTACAACATGTTTTGACATACGAGGCTGGACCCCGAAGTTCTTGAACTCATTCTAGAAAAAGTGCTACATAGTTTGTTGTTGATTCAACGAACACTGAGTGATTCAACGAATCACTACAGTCACCTTGAAATACTCCCTTTGGCCATCTGGTAACCGTGTATGTGCACGGTAAAATGAGGAAATCAAGCTAATTAACCTATGTATTACCTCACATACTTACCTTTTTTGTAGTAAGACTATTAAAAAATTACTCTTAACAAACTTCCAGTACACAATACACTCCTATTAACTGTAGTCACCATGTCTCTTGAACTTATTCTTCCTACCTAACTAAAATGTTATGTCCTTCGACCAACATTACCCCCACTCCCTCTTCCCCCAGGCCCTGGTAACCCCGATTCTGCTCTCTGCTTCCCTGAGTTGACTTTTTTAGATTCCACAGGTAAGTGAGATAATGCAGTTCACTTTCTGTACCTGGCTCCAGGTTCATCCACATCATCACAAATGACAGGATTTCTCCTCTTTTTTAAGGCTGAATAATATTCCATTGTGAATCATGTATGAACCCATGTTTTTAACCCATTCATCCACTAATGGACGCTTAGGTTAATGGCCAACTAACGTCACAATGAGCAGGAAAGTGCAAAAAGATCTCTTCAACACATTGTTTTTATCCTTTGGATACATATGCAGAAGTTGATTTGCTGAATCATACGATAGTTCTACTTTTAATTTTTTAGGAACTCCTATATTGTTTTTCAAAACAGCTGTCCTACTTTACATTCCCACCAACTGTACGCAAGGGATCCCCTTCTCCGTATGCTCACTAACCCTTATGATCTCTTATCTATTTTGATAATAGCCATCTCAACAACTGATTTCATTGTGGTTTTAATTTGCATTTCCGTGATGGTTAGTGATGTTGAACGTTTTTTCACAAAGCAGTGGACATTGGTAAGTCTTCTTTGAGCAGTATCTAATTTTGCCCATTTTTCAATCAGGCAATTTGTTCTTGCTATTGATTTGTTTGTGTTCCTTATAGTATACTCTGCATATAAACCCCTTATCAAATAAATGGTTCATAAATATTTTCTCCCATTCCAAAGCTCATCTCTTCACTCTACTGATTGTTTCCTTTGCAGAGCTGAATCTTTTCAGTTTGATGAGTCCCGTTTGTTTACTTGTACTTCTATTGCTTGTATGTTTGGGATCATATCCCAGAAACCTAGACCAGTGTCAAGAATTTCCTCTGTATTTTTAAATGATAATAATCTTGAGTTCAGAGAAATAGCTTAATAGCAAATTGTCAGAATCCCTTTATCACAAGGAGCCATGAACACCGCATATTACAAACTGCACGTCGGCAGGAAAGACGCTGACAGGTGTACACAGTGCTGGGACAGACTTTGTGACTGAATAAAGCTGCATGTTGTGTGAAAATTTGGTCTTTGTCTTAGCTTCTTGGAATGAGCTTCAAACACTTGGAATTTTCTGAGTAATGAGGAGTATCTTTGCTACTCATGTCATGAGGTCACGCTAACAAGGTGACTGATGACGGCCTCCAAATAGTTTCAGGATGGAGACTGGACATGCTGGACAGGCAAACTGTGTGATTAGTTGGGGCTTTGAGCCACATGGTGTTGTATCAACCTCCTGGGAAGGGATGGGGCTGGAGGTGGAGTTCAGTCACGTGGTCAGTGATTCCAACAGTCACACTCCTGGAATGAAGCCCCAGTAACACCCTAAAGAGCAAAGGTCCCTTGAGCTTCCTGGGTGGTGAAGGCAGAGGCACCAGCCTGAGGGTGTTGCGGCCGATTCCAAGGGGAGAGAACCTGGAAACTCCCATGCAGGACTGGCCCGGGCCTCCCCTTGTGTGCCTCTTCTTTTGTCTGGTACCGATTTGTATTCTTTGTAATAAACTCCAAGTATGACATTTTCTTGAGTTCTGAGAAATCATAAAACCTGGGTGGGGGGTATGGGAATTTCCATATTTGTAGCCAATTGGTCAGAAGTGCAAGTGGCCTGGGGATCCCCAAACTTACGAGCCAGCATCTGAAGTGAGTGTTGTGTTGTGTTGTTGGGGACTGGGCTTTGAAGCTGTGGAGGCCTCACTAGCTCTGGTAGTGAAGCATCAAAATTGAAATTGTAGTTTTAGTCTATGTGGATCAATCCTTGACATCTGGGCACAGCTTGTATGGAGGTGATGGGCTGGACCATACTTTGACCTATTCAGCACTATAGCCATATTCTAGGCAAAGAAAATTTTTTAAAATTAAGGGTTATTTAATGCATCATAGTATAGAATGGGGGAAAAATGTGTTGACTGTAGCAGTGACAAACCTTGAGCAAAGGGCTTCACATGGAAGGGCTTCTGCCACCCTCGATGGAGGAAGGCACTCAGACGCTGCAGGTGGCAGGCAGCAAGTGACCTCTCAGCTTCATTCAATGGTTATGGTGACGCCTGTAATGCAGTCAGGTGGAGCCGACAGAAATATTTATTTTAAGCTTATTATGCAAATAAATTGGCAGTTATAAGTCTGCATTTCCATTCTCAAGTTCTCTGTCAAAAGAAAAGTTTCTTGCCTCCACGTCTTAAGTTAAAATTATGATAAAATCAGCACTTCATGACACTGATCAGGCCGCTAAAAACCACTTGGAGGATTTCATGAAACCTGCTCAAGCATCATAGCTCAGCATCATGTCATGACGCCTGAATAGCCTGAACCTGCTGCTTCATGAGGTTTCAAGATGTTGCTGCCGAGGATGTAACATGAGGATTTTATAAGAAAGTGAAATATGAGAGACTAATTGCTGAGAATTAACTTTCTCCAAAATGTAAATGAAATCATTTCACTCAACAGAAGAATTAGCGGATTTCATATTAGCCAGCTATATTTTAAAACCACTTCCACATGATGCAACGGAAATGAAAAAGAAAAGAAAAAGAAAACACCCTTACTTCCAGAGTGGAATATAACAAAAGAGTAGATTAAGAAATCATAAGCTGCTTTATCCCAGGCTGAAACCCTCATAATCCTGTTGACTTTACACCTGACAGAGTGCCAGGAATCATCTTCACTGAGCACTTACCCCAGGAATTTTGAGGCCTTGCCTTGCCCTGAAAATTAATCAACAGACTCACTGATCACTTGCATTCTTTTTGACTTAGGAGTTCCTATTTTAAAAGAAATACAGAATTTAAAAAAACCAAACATACCAGCTGCTGAGCCTGGCTTATGGCTAATGTTATTACCATCAAGATGGACACAATAACTTGGTAAGATGTATCCATTTAACTAACACGGATTTAGCATTTTGAAATCATTTATAAACTATTCCCATTAACAATAGCAATGACACTCATTTTGCATTTATGTAAAATTGGCAGTCTGCTTAATTTTGAAACTTAGACTCAAGTTTCAAAATTGAATGACTGCCTGGTAGGAGAAGGGACTGAAGGAATGGCAATGTGGTCATCCAGGTGCACGGTCACCCAACTGGTAGGAAACATGAAAACAACAACCATTTTACATCCCTGGATAGTTCTCTAGAGATACCCAACAATCAGAAAACATTGAGTCCAATTTTAGTGAATCTCAGTACAAACAGAAAGGATCTTTGGCATTTCAGGGATGATGTGGTGCTCATCCCCCGCCCACCCCTGCAGCTCCGTGTGATGGAAGGACCTCTCCAGGCTCCACAAGCACAAAACGCCCCCCAACTCAGTTTCTAGTCTGGACCATAATTTCACCCTGGAAGGGGCAGACCACTGCCAGCACCCCTCCTCCACAGCAGGGGTCCTCAAACTTTTTAAACAGGGGGCCATAGTTTGAGGACGCCAGCTCTACAGTCTCATGCTGTGGAAGTGCTATTGCGAGCCAGTGTGGCTCTTGGAACTCGGGCTCCCTTCTCCTACCCAGCTCACATTCAGAGGGTGAGGCCACCCCCACCAGTACTGCAAGCTGAGAATGCTTCCTCCACTCCAGCCCACCCTTGGGGAGGAGGGTCACACCTGCCAGGCAAGCCAAGAAGGTAAAAGGCACCCACCTCCCATCACTGCTTATGGGGGTGGCATGCTGGTAAAGTGGGGTATTAGCCCACCCCCAACTCTGGTGCAGTGGCTCTGAGCCTCAGCTGTCTTGAGGGGAGTAAATTGGAACAGAGAAAGAAGGGCATGCATAGAAGTGTTGTCAAAAACAGTGGCAATATTGGTGACAAGTAATTGAGAGAGAGCTGGGAGCCCCATGGTGTTAGTAGCAATGAGCAAAACGGAAAACCAGCCATGAGATTAACAGAGAGAATCAGGGAGGAGTCGACCAAGAAGAGCCCTGCTGTGATCCAAGTCATCCCCGGGGGTCTGCAAAGCTGCCCACCCTGCAGGCTGCACCCACTCAGTAGTGATTAAAGCAGGGTGTGCAAAGCAGTGATTAAAGCAGACTAAGAAGCATTCCCACACCACACGTCTGTCTACCTGCAAAGGTTCTTGAGCCTTAGTGCATCAAAAGACTTAACTACAATTTCTGGCCATGAACTGGCTGAAAATAAGCTACTCTGAACCAGAGATGATGTCTAGAAAGCTGGGCTTAAAAATAGAATCACTGTCAGCCCGGGTAGACCAAAAGTCTGTGCACATGCCCAGCACTATGTTCCCTTAGCAGGGACTGAAGGGAACCCCCAACCCACCAGCCCTTGGATGGGGCAAGCCCCTAAATACGAACGTAATCTCCAAGCCACACACATGAGATGTTTGTGAAAATGGGATGCAAGTACAACTGGAAAGAGCTTAATAGAATCTTTGTCTGGTCACTGGTTTACTCAGACCCAGAGGGAACTCGTAGACAAAAGGTAAACCAAGAAAGAAGTCTGAACATCCGAGGCAGTACGCTGTTGGGGAAACTGACTGTGCAGAATTAGTCTAGGCAAGAAACTAAACAAATAACCAAACTAAAAGAAAAAAAAATCATGTCTTGGAAATTGGAAAAGGATCTATGTCCAGAGTTGCTACAATAATATTTTATCTAAGATGCCCAATTTTTAACAACAACAAAATAGAAGACACACAAAGACATAGGAAAATATGACCCATATGCAGGGAAAAATGACAGACAGACAAGACAAAAATAGCCCCTGAAGAGGGCCAGTGTAGAAACAGTACACAAAGATTTCAAACATATCCAGAGAGCTGAAAGAAGTCAGATTTAAAGAATCAAAAGAGGCTCGGCGCCTATAGCTCAACCAGCTAAGGCGCCAGCCACGTACACCTAAGGTGGTGGGTTCGAATCCCCAGCCCGGACCCGCCAAACAACAATGACAGCTGCAACCAAAAAAAAATAGCCGGGCTTGTGGCGGGTGCCTGTGGTCCCAGCTACTTGGGAGGCAGAGGCAGGAGACTCGCTTGAGCCCAGGAGTTGGAGCTTACTGTGAGCTGTAATGCCACGGCACTCTACCCAGGGGGACAGCTTGAGGCTCTGTCTCAAAAAAAAAAAAAAAAAAAAGAATCAAAAGAAGGTATAATAATAGTGATTCATCACATACAGAATATTAACAGAGACAATTTTATGGGTCAGTTTGACTGGGCTAAGTGACACCCTTGACAGCTAGTAAAACATTATTTCTAAGTGTGTCTTCTAGAAGATATTAGCATTTGAATCAGTAGAGTGGATAAAAAGCACCCTCGCCACTGTGGGCAGGCATGTCCAATCCACGGAGGGCCTGAACAAAACAGAAAAATAGAGAAAAGTGGATCTGCTCTATCTGCTTGATTTGTGAAATCCATCTTCTTCTGTATGGCACAAAAAAACACACAATAACAATAATGAATGCCACTCAGCAAGATACCACCCACGGCAACACAAACACAGCTGTGAGATGCTGATACACCGAGGTATGAAACCTGAGTTGTTTGTACAGTGCTGCCAACTGCACAGGGTGGCAAGCTTGCAAACCTGATTGCCAGACCTCATACAATGACTGCTCTGATGGTCATTCCAGAAAAAGAGTTCCCAAATAGGTTTGAGGGTGAAGCAGGTGCTGTGCTGGTGCTGGGCACACCTTCTCAAGGGGAGCACTTCCAAGGCTACCACAGTGATATTCGGCAAAGAGGCATGGAGCACTTTTTCCAGGATGAGTTTTCCAACTTGATTGTCCAGCCTCGTATGCTACTAGCAATTTGACAAGTTAACCACAGTCTGCATCTCATCTTTGTTTGTCTAGCAATTCTCAAAAAACAAAACATGACAACAACAAACTTACAGAAACTGAACATTTATGTGCTTCAATAACCAAAATTGAGTCCTAAAGATCTGAACACAAAGACTGAGGCACTGTTAAGACTGTTGAGCATCCTAATGGGGACTTCAGTTGCAGGTTTTGGTACATGCCTATTTTCTTATTCTGCCTAAAATTGTATTCTCAGACCTGTGAAGGGTCTACTTCTTTACTGACAAAGTCTGACACGTGTGCCATTCAGTGGCTGCCTTTTTTCAAAAATCAAATCTCAAGTGACAGCATCTCCTATGTAGCTCTCCTTGGCTGTCAAAACACAACAACCACTTCCTACTGTATTCATCACAGGACCCTGTAGGAGCTTCTGTAATTATACCTCTACTCACTGGTAGTGTGTCTGTCATGGCTGGGTGCGGTGGCTCACACCTGTAATCCTAGCACTCTGGGAGGCTGAGGTGAGAGGATCTCTTGAGCTCGGGAGTTTGAGACAAGCCTGACAAAGAGTGAGATCTTATCTCTACTAAAAATAGAAAAACTAGCTGGGCATTGTGGGGGGTGTCTATAGTCCCAGCTATTTGGGAGGCTGAGGCAGGAGGATCACTGGAGCCCACAAGTTTGCACTCAACCAGGGTGATTGAGTGAGACTCTCTCTCTCAAAGAAAAAAAAAAGTGTGTCTGTCTCTCCATTAGACTGCTTCTCGAGGGCAGGGAGCTTTGGCTTGCAGTGTACCCTCTCATATATACACAGTTCTTGTCACTTAAAACATGGAAGAGAGAAGGAAGGACAGGAGAGAAGGAGGGAGGGAACTAAGGAGGGAGAAAGAAGGAATTGCAGGCGTGTTTCAGAACTCCATGTTGTTCCTAATACTTTATTTAATAAGCACTCATAATTAACATTACAGTTTGTCTAGAAAAATTGGCAACCCAATTTGAAATATAGACACACACACATTTGGCTAATATGCTATAAACAGAGATTATTAAAATATAACACTCTATTCAATTGCTAGCTAACTAGGTCAAAACAATGTTGCCTTCCATCTGGTTTCTTTCCGAACAGTCCAACCACTTTCATTCCTCGCTGAGTAGCTCAAAATCACTTGCCAGAGGCAGAAAAAAAAAAAATCAAATGGCTGAAAATGTCTGTCTCAGCGACCTGACATTCTCAGCGAAAGCTCGTGGGAGTCGCTCCTTGCCAGCCTAATCACATCCCAGGGCAGCCCCAGGCCCTGGAAAGGACACCAACAACCTGCAGAGGCAAAGATGGGCAAGATTAGGCTGTAGAGAAATTTCCAAGCTCCTAAACTCAGGGAACAGTGAAGAGTTCCTCCAGACACTAACTCTGGGCTCTTCCGGCTTGTGCTGAGTGATTTTATTCACACTTGTGAGTGTCTCGGGCGGCCTGACAGTGGCTGCAGCTCCTGTTACTCAGGGTTTCGCTCCCCATTTCCTGCCTGGAGCTCCGTGGTCACATTTCCTCCGCTCCCCACTCCCGTCGGCAAATCTCATCCTCAGCGCCTGACTGACCCACATAGGTCTGGACTGTTACATCTCCGATCAGGAGAGGTATAATTTAAAGTAAGCACCCCATCCAGCGTGAGGAGGGTTGTGCATTGCTGTTAAAAATACCTGTCAGTGGAATGTTCCTAACACAAGGAAAGGATAAGTGCTTGAGGTGATGGACAGCACAGTTACCCTGATCTGGTTACTACCTGCTGCAGGCCTGTGCCAAGACATCATACGGGCTCTATGAATGTATGCAACTGTTATGTACCTGCAATAATTAAAAAATACATACATAAATAAAAATAATTAGTACCTAGAAAAGCTGTGCAGAATCCTTCATTACGTAAAGATCTGACAAAATCTATCTTCTGTGCCTGTGATGACACAGCCAAAGGCCACGTCACAGGCCTTAAAATGTTCTCCAAGAAAACTAATTTCCAGAGACATCTAGAAGAGTGAATGATTGATTAAATCTCAAAAAGAGCCAAAGAGGCAAGACTCTGAGACAGGAAAGGCCAAAGCCATCTTGTCCAGTGAGAGTGAGTAAGCGAAACCCCTGCCCGGTCAGCCACGAATGATCTGGAGAAAGGCGCAGGGCCTGCCCGCGCGGCCTGCCGGCACCCTGTGTCACCTCCAGAGCCGTGAGGAGAAGACATGTTGGCAGCAGCCAGCACACACTTCGGTGGAAAGCATTTTGCCCAGAATCACTCCGAATTCTACGTCATCATTTTGCCTTTGTAACTCAAACTGTCCCCATAAAATCAGAGTTTTATCCTCAAGTTCTTCTGCCTTGACTTTTGCCTTTAGAAACTCAATTATGAAGAGATTGACGATTTCTTCAAGGTTAAAGGGAATTCCTAGCTGCCTCTCATTCAGTGCCATTCAAAGTGATCTACAACTCACCAGATCCCATCTCTAAAAAAAAAAATAGCCGGGGGTTGTGGCAGGCACTTGTAGTCCCAGCTACTAGGGAGGCTGAGGCAAGAGAATCGCCTGAGCCCAAGAGTTGGAGGTTGCTGTGAGTTATAATGCCATGGCACTCAACCCCAGGGCAACTGAGTGAGACTCTGTCTAAAATAAAATAAAATAAAATAAAAAAGTGATCCAGTCTGGAGGGCGTGGTCCCACCAGCCATTTTGGTCCCTGGGTCTGCCTCATAGTTCTGTTATATAGTTTATTGCCACCTTTGCAAAAACCATCTATTTATAATTAACAGTTCTGTCTTTCCTTCTCTGTCACTGTTTGATGGCAAAGCTGAGGACAATGTGTAAATATTGAAAACACTGACCCCTATTCACCTTGAAATGCCTATGCCCATCACTGCACCCACACACAGGCACACACACACACACACACACACACACACACACGCATGCAGCCCTCCCCTCCCTGAAACGACATCTAGTTTGACAGTTCTCAGTAAAATATGTTGGAAAATTTCAATTTCCTTTTCTTTTCATTTCCAATGTAAGAATCCAGAATGCATTTGTATTGTCAAGAACTCTCAACAGCCTCTTCCCGGCCTCTCTTGCAAGTTCTGGTTTTCTGAAAAGACTTAATTCATCTAAAAAAACAATGAGATCCTAGGAGGTCTCGGATCCAAGGGGTCTGAATTCCCCCCCAACAGGCTCTGAAGGACAATTGATAAGATGGGTCCCTCCTGATCTGCTGGGTCAACACTGTCCCCTCCTGCCTCCCAACCACATTTTCCTCCTCAGCCTAGATTCTTACCAAAAAGTCAACAAACCCCTTGCATTTATAAATCATAACTTCATGGGTGATGCATTCCAAACAGCAGCTCTGTTCAAGAATGACCAATTGAGCAACTTTAAAAATATGAATATGACATGCTCCTGAGAAACTTCAAGTCTGAATAGCACAGGCGTATTTATGTATTAAATGTATTAGAGCAGTATGCTGTTTGTATTATCACCCATCATTTATCTGTTTTGGAAACTTAGACTTTTCTGAAAAAGAGAAATGAAGAAGTCACACTGTTGTGACCCAGCCTGTTCCCATGCCCCGCCAGGGTGGCAGAGAACCTGCTTCTCAGCCCCTTCCCTGCCCCTTTCTTTTCCCCTAGGGGTGCCAAGAACAGACTTCAGGACAGGAACTCAAACTGTAACCATTGTTACCCAAACTGTAACTATTGCTATCTGAACTGTAACCACTGCCACCCAAGTTGTAACCATTGATACCTAAACTGTATCTCTGCTAATGGTGCCCTGCCAAAGGCAACATTCCTTATACACAGAAAAAGGTATAACAGACAAAAAAAACCCCTACACTTCCGGGCTGATTGTCTTAGGACAATGGCCCCCTGCGCAGGTGTGAATAAATCACCAATTACTTACATCAGAATGGGTCTGAGTTTATTTTTCCAGGTTTATTAAGTTGTTTCAACACTTGTGTTAGCAAATACTGTTGCAAAGGCAACGTTATCCACTCCTTGGAGGAAAAAAAGCTACCTGTTTTCTATCCCTTCACTTGTAATAAAATTCACTTCCATTTCAAACTCAAAGCCCCCCATGTCCTCAGAAGGACGTCCACAGATACCATCCAGAGCCGCCGACCTCTTCTGTGATGAGGCTCATGATGGATAGAAATGTCCATAGCAGGTGAAAGGAGTGAACCAGGTCTGCAGTGGGGGTGGGGTGAGTAAGTGTGTTTGGGTATTTTCTTCATGGGTTTCTCCATTTTTTAATGTCTTCACATATATTTTAAGTGCTAGTTCCTGGGCCCTCCACTATACCTCCTGAATAATAATCACTGAGAGTGAGGCCCGGGTTTCTGTATTTTTGATAAACAATACAAGTGTGTGCATGGGGCAGCTGGGGGTGGAGGGGGAGTATGACCAATTTAGTGGCTGAGAGGTTACTGGCAATCTTTCAACACATAAGTTATTTCTTGCATTTTCTGGGAGATACCATAGAATCATATCATAAAAGAAACCCAATGCTTGCAATATAAGCAAGTAGATTCTAATCTGTGTGTGCTGGAGCAAAGCAGACAAATGGATTTTGCAGTCTGCAGAATTTCTCCATCTGGAGTTAATTCACAACACAGTCTTCAACCCAGTTTGCTGGGAAAATTCCTCTGACTCTCATTGGAAAGGTCATCCTGTGTCCACCTCTGACCCCTGCCATGCTTTCCTCAGAGGATCCTGAGAAAGACAGGTGGCGAAACTCTGTCCAGACATACCATGGGACTGTTTGTATTTATTATTGTCCAGAATGTTTTTCTTTTCAAAAACTGTTAGGAGCCCTCAGATAAGGAAGATTTAAAATTTAAATTTCAAAGAGCATCAGACTTGTATATACCCTATATATCTAGTGTGAGTAATTAATGTGTCATATTGTGTTCCAGATAACATCATTTAAAAAGTCTACACCAATTGGTTCTCCCAAACATAATGACCAACAAACCCATGTCCCAATAGGACATGCAATTTAAGTATGTGGCTTCTGAGGTCCTCAGATATAACATAGCTGTTAAGTTCCCTCAGTCACACAGCAGGTATTTCTTGAGCACCAATCTAGACAATGGCAGTGTTAAGTGAGCAAGAAAGACAAACTTTGTCTCTGTAACAACAACACTCAAGATAGAAAACAGACATTGGACAGTTGATTAATTGCAACTTTGGTCATGGGAGGGTCCACCAGGAAGCTCACGTCGTCTGAAGTGGGGAGGAGTCAGCAATGTTTTCTTGAAGAATGGCGCTGACATTGTGCCCTTAATCATGCACGGGGTTTAGTTTGAGCAAGAAGGGTGGAGAGTGATGTTCCACATAGGAAGGCAGAAGGGCAAATCCTGCAGGGCACAGAATATCTCGGCCAACTGAAGGAGCCGAGGAGGACAGTGTTGTCAGGCAGGGTACATAAGGAGAGGAGTGTCAGGAAAATCAAAGAAGTACAGAAAAGCTGAGATTTATGATTTTATCATCTGATTGTTTTATCAATATGGAAATAGGTTTAGAGGAGAGCAACTGAGGATGTGGGATGATGAGTTAGGAGGCACAGAGAGGAAGAGATATGTGTACTCTTAAAATGGGGTGTATACACATACGTGGGTATGCACATATTTTATACAGCATGCATTGTGAATATAGTTATATATAGTATCATATGTGTAATTACATACAGATATGTGTAAATTCTTTTTAATCTTGACCCTCATGGTGGTGACTGGACATTCAGTAGACCCTCTTCAGATGAGGCACTTACCACAAATGACTTCAAATATCATTATTAAATCTTCACCAGAGAGTTTGTTAACTGACATAGGGAATGGTAGAATATTCACTGGTGCAGTGAGCAAAATTAATGCATTGACTCTGGTCAGTTACACAGCCACATCTACCTTGGCGTGAACAGCATTGTGAGAATCTGAAGAGCAGAGCTCTGGGTGCAGGACCCCGCCAGGTCCCCCACTTCACAGAGGATTCTAAGCCAAAAATAGGCACGCTAAATCCTGTTGCCAGACTCCTGCCACATCTGCTCAAGTAAACCTTTCATGCTGGGTCATTTTCAAAGTGCCTAAAGAGCCAGAAAGTGGAACAGACTGTATGACATTTTTTGTGCTTTTTTCAAACACTATGTGGCAGAATCAGTCAGAGACTTGCTTTAATTGTAACATCCCATCTGGTGGGGAGCTTGTGGAGGAGGATCCTTACAGCCTTCACCAATCTCCAAACTCTTAAACTAGTGGTCTTTCCAATGGGAATCTAAACGTGGGATTGGCTAAATTGGCTCAGGCCAGTTGACAACAGCTGCACTAGACGGTGTGGGTAGAGGTGGAGGAAAGTGCTGGGTTTGATGAGGATGGATTGAGGAGGATTGGGGGTGACAGTTTTCTGGCATGAGCAGCTTGGTTTGAGGTGGTACAGACAAGGAACACTTCAGGCAGAGCTGGTTTAGGAGGAAGATGATGAGTTTCATTTTGGACAGATTAAGTTTGATACATTTGTGATTTTGCTAAATGGAGAAGTTGTCTATGCAGTTGGATATAAGGGGTCTGAGGCTGTCAGGAAGATGTACCTGTGGGAGGCTTTGGTAAACAGATGTGATTGAAGCCACGGGAATCCATGAAATGGCCCAGGTATATAATCATGGAGAGGGGAAAAGGCCAATGCTTAAAGGCTGAATAAAGGAACAAGATAAATCAATAATAGTTTTGCAGAGCTGGGCACTGAGGTGCACAACTGTAATCGGGAGGTCGAGGGGGGAGGATTGCTTGAGCCCAGGAGATTTGGGGGTTGTTCTTCTTGCAAATATGTGGCATTTTACATAATTTTAAGAACTGATAATAAGATTTCTTTTCAGGTAAGCTGTCCTTATATATACTTAAGCAATGACATAGAATCATAGAATTACCATGCAAGAGATTAAAATCATTTTCTTTTTCTTTTTTTTCTTTAGAGACAGAGTCTCACTTTATCACCCTCGGTAGAGTGCCATGGCGTCATAGCTCACAACAACCTCCAGCTCCTGGGCTTAGGCAATTCTCTTGCCTCAGCCTCCCGAGTAGCTGGGAGTAGCTGGGACTACAGGCGCCCGCCACAACACCCGGCTATTTTTTTGTTGTTGCAATTTGTCTGGGGCTGAGTTTGAACCTGCCACCCTCGGTATATGGGGCTGGCGCCCTACCCACTGAGCCACAGGCACCGCCCCATTTTATTTTGCTTTTTAAAGAAGAAAGGAAGAGAGAGGAGGCGGCCAGCTAGAGAAAGTTCAGGCTGGTTGGGTTACTGTAACTTCACAGCAGGAGGCACCTGAAGGAAGGTGCCCCGCTGCTCCATTTATAGGGGTCAAAGATGTGCTTTGGAGTTTTTGTTTGGTTGGTTTGGTTTGGTTGGAATCAAAGAAGAAGCTGAGTTTCATGTCCAGGTCAAACTGGTAAGAAAGGATGTGGCATCAGAAGCCAGCGGCTATCTCAGCCAAAACAGCCTCAGAAAGTAGCCCCTCCAGACATTTGCAGAAATTTAGGGGCTGGCTTTGAACTCTAAAAGACTGGGGAATGGAAAATTTTATTTTGTAAAGGTTTTGAGGAATAAGCATATCTATCAATCTCATATCTGGGTTAGGCATTTTAAAATTATCTCTTTGTATTATTTTAAAAATTAATTTTGGAATGGTAATGACAGTTGCAATTCAATAAACCCAAGGGCACTTAAAATAAGCCTCCTCCCCCCACCTTGTCTCTTGTCCAGAGGCAACCATTATTGTGTTTCTTCTTTATCTTTCCAGAAACATTCTATTTGTAGAAAGCAAATGTATATATATTCTTTAGAAAATGTTCTCAGGAATGTTGGCATGCGTACTACATAAACTCTTCATCATCTTGCTTTTCTCTCTTAATAGATATCTGAGCTCTTTCCATATCAGTACACAAAAGCTGCCTTTTAAATGACTGTATAATTTCTACATATGGATGTGCCATAATTTATTTCAGGATGTCCCTATTGATGGTCATTTAAGTTGCTTCCAGACTTTTGCTATTATAAAAAATGCCTTGATACCCATAACCACTTGGCACAAGTGCAAATCAAAATAATGAGTCTTGAAAAAATAGTTTAAACTCCTTTCTCATGAAGATGGGGCAGCACACAGGGGAGCCAAGGTGTCAAGGACACAGATGCAGGCTCAGGAAGCTCAGCGTGGAGTCCCAGAGAGCCGTGGCAGCAAAGCCACAGCTTCAAGGTGTAGGAGGAAAGCAAAACACTGTACAGGAATGAACTAACAAAGACCTAAGGACTGGAGATGCGTGTTTTGGAATAAGACCAGACCCCTCAGGGAAAAGCCATGCGGATCACAGAGACAGCACACTGAACTAACCATCATCTCCTCAGTGTCCCTGGAAAAGGACAGCTCTTCAGAAGAAATGAAGACAAGGATTAGAAACTGTATTTCGTGTCTAGCATTTATTATCAAGTATTGATAGAGTATTCATAACAAATCTCCCTAGATGCTCTATAAAGTCCAGAGGTGTTTCACTTGTCTTGGTATTGTTACAGACATATACTTTGAGTGTGTAGACACACCTATATTATTCATCAAAATTCTGGAACCCAGAGTGAAAGAAATTTGATAATAACAAAAATTAATATGTATTGAGTACTTACTATGTACTAATAAATAAGTTCTTCATGGATTATCTTGCTTTATCTTCATGAAACTTTATTAAAAAATTAAGATTACAGCCAGGCACAGTGGCTGTAGTCCTAGCAGTCTGGGAGGCTGAGGTGGGTGGATCCCTTGAGTTCAGGAGTTTGAGACCAGCCTGAGCGAGAGTGAGACCCTGTCTCTATAAAAAAAATAGAAAAAATTAGCTGGTCATTGTGATGGGCACCTGTAGTCCCAGCTGCTTGGGAAGCTGAGGCATGAGGATTGCTTGGGCCCAAGAGTTTCAGGTAGTGAGCTATGACCCCATAGCACTCTACCCCAGGGCAACAGAGTGAGACTCTGTCAAAAAAAAAAAAAAAAAAAAAGTAAGACCAGTGTTTGGAATCTACAAATGAAGAAATTAAAATTAAGAAACATGCCCAAGTTTACAGAACTTATACAATGAAATCAATATTCAAACTCGGCCACTCTTTCAAGCCCTCAGTCGCTGATGTGTATGTGAAGTTTTAGCCAAATAGCAGAATTTATGTTCATTGTTGGTAACTAGTGATAACCTGTCCATCTCCTTATGTTAGCTGTATCCTTAATCCTGAGGTTTCCTTAAAGACCTAGTGCTTGTCAGTAAAGTGGATTAGAAACTAATCACTTAATAACTCACTTCAAGCAACTAGTAATTCATTCCAGATGAAATTGCCTTTTATAGGTGGTGCCCATAGCACAGTGGCTGTGGCACCAGTCACATATGCCAAGGCTGGAGGGTTCCAACTCATCCCAGGCCTGCTAAACAACAACAACTGCAACAACAACAAAAAAACAGCAGAGCATTGTGGTGGGCTCTTGTAAGTCCCAGCTATGTGGGAGGCTGAGGCAAGAGAATCGCTTAAGCCCAAGATTTTGAGGTTGCTGTGAGCTGTGACACCACGACGCTCTACTCAGCGTGACAGCTTGAGACTCTGTCTCAAAAAAACAAAAAAACAAAAAACTGCCTTTTATAAAAAGTCTCTTCTGATGAAGCTTATTTCTGTGTTACAAGTTAAACATTCATTAAAATAAATACTGTTATTGTCAATATGACCTAATATATGTTTAAAGAATAGCAACAAAGAGTACTTGTTTTGAAGAATTGAAATGAATAGAAAAATTCAAGGACCATAGTAAAAGCAAAATATATCAATGGTAGATCCTATTACAGTATGTGATACATAATAAGTGACCAGGAAATACTTCATAAAGGAATAAATAATTAACAGAAAAAAACAAGGATATGAGAAGCCATGTAAAAATAGTCTGAACCAAACTAAACAACTCAGGCAGCAGAATAAGAAGGTGCAATAGAAGAGCCTTTTTTTTTTTTTAGACAGAGTCTCACTTTGACCAGGCTCGAGTACAGTGACATCATAGCTCACAGCAACCTCAAACTCCTGGCCTGAAGTCATCCTCCTGCCTCAGCCTCCCGAATATCTGGAACTACAGGTGACTGTCACAACACCCAGTTAGTTTTTGTATTTGTAGTAGAGATGGGGTCTCACTCTTGCTCAGTCTGGTCTCCAACTCCTGAGCTCAAGCCATCCATTGGCTTCAGCCTCCCAGGGTGTTAGGATTGCAGGTGTGAGCCACTGGGCATGGCCCAGCATAAGCTTTTGAATCTGACACACAACAGTTTCTCCACATATCTCAGAGAAATGTCAATTCTGAAAAGTTGTTAAGAAAAAATATATAAGCAGATGAGTTTCCAGATCCCAATGCTAGTGGAAGTAACTGAGCCTGTGGCCACAGATGGCCTCACAACAGTAGCTCTCTCCTTGCTCCTGTTCATGTTAAAAATAATCTCATTTTTCGTTATTGCCAAAGATTTCTTTTCAGATATATTTACTTTGACTAGCATTTGAGTACATGAACCTAGTACAGGCACTAAAACTACAGACAAAAGATGACTAGGACCTTAGGAATATTGTCCTCTCTCTACAACAGGTGAACTCCCCTAGCAAAAAGTCCATTTTTTCCTCCTGGATGCAGCCTGATCAGCGTGAGTGCTGTGCTCCAGTTCATGGTATCTTCTTGCCTTGCTCTGGTGAATTGTCTAATCCAGCTCCCTCAAAAAATTGCTCTTCCCAGGATCTCAAGGCTGGTTCAACATATGCAAATCTATAAATGTAATCCACCACATAAACAAATTAAGAAACAAAGACCATATGATCCTCTCAATTAATACAGAAAAAGCTTTTGACAATATCCAGCATCCATTCTGATTAGAACATTAAGAGAAATGGCATAGAAGGGACTTTTCTCAAATTGATACAGGCCAACTACAGCAAACCCACAGCCAATATCATATTGAATGGAACTAAATTGAAATCATTTTCACTCAGATCAGGAACCAAGCAAGGTTGCCCATTGTCCCAATTGCTCTTTAACATCATAATGGAAGTTTTAGCCATAGAAATTAGGGAAGAAAAGGCAATCAAGGATATTCACACAGGATCAGAAGAGATCAAACTTTCACTATTCTCAGATGACATGACTGTATACCTGAAAAACACCAGGGACTCATCTACAAAACTCTTAGAAGTGATCAAGGAATACAGCAGCATCTCAGGTTACAAAATCAACACCCATAAGTCAGTAGCCTTTATATATACCAACAATAGTCAAGCTAAAAAAACAGTCAAGAACTCTATTCTATTCACAATAGTGCCAAAGAGGATGAAATATTTGGGAGTTTACCTAACAAAGGACATGAAAGATCTCTATAAAGAGAACTATGAAACTCTAAGAAAAGAAATAGCTGAAAATACTAACAAATGGAAAAACATACCTTGCTCATGGCTGGGAAAAATTAACATTGTTAAAATATCTATACTACCTAAAGCAATATACGATTTTAATGCAATCCCTATTAAAGTTCCATTGTCATATTTTAAAGATCCAAAAAAAAAAAAATACTTCATTTTATATGGAATCAGAAAAACCCTCAAATAGTCAAGACATTACTCAGAAACAAAAACAAAGCAGAAGGAATCACGCTACCAGACACTAGACTATACTATAAATCCATAGTGATCAAAACAGCATGGTACTGGCACAAAAACAGAGAGGTAGATGTATGGAACAGAATAGAGAACCA
>NW_003852549.1:2941802-2943559 GCF_000181295.1 Otolemur garnettii
GGGAGGCAGAGGCAGGAGAATCACTTGAGCCCAGGAGTTTGAGGTTGCTATAAACTGTGATGCCATAGCACTCTACCCAGGGTGACAGTTTGAGGCTCTGTCTCAAAAGAAAAAAAAATTATGAAAAAGGGAAAACATACCATGCTCATGGCTGGGAAGAATCACATTGTTAAAATGTCCAACCTACCCAAGGCAATCTACAGACTTAATGCAATCCCTATCAAAGCACCAAGTCATACTTTAAAGATCTTGAAAAAATAGTACTTTGTTTTGTAGAATCAGAAAAACCTTGAATAGCCAATACATTACTTAGAAATAAAAATAAATCAGGAGGCATCACATTATAAGACTTTAGATTATACTGTAAGTTTATAGTGATCAAAAGTGCATGGTACTGGCACAAAAATAAAGAGGTAGATCTATGGAACAGAATAGAGAACCTAGAGATGTATCCAGCCATATATCGTCTTTTGATTTTGATAAGCCTAACAAAAACATACATTGGGGAAAAGATTCCCTATTTAATAAATGGTGCTGGGAGAACTGGCTGGTGACCTGTAGAAGACTGAAACTGGACCCCCACTTTTCACCATTAACAAAAATTGATTCTCACTAGATAAAAGATTTAAACTTAAGACATGAAATTAAAAAATTAATAGAAGAGAGTACAGGGAAAACACTTGAAGAAATTGGCCTGGGAGAATGTTTTATGGAGAGGACCCCCTGCCCACCTCCCACCCCCAATTGAAGCAACACCAAAAATATATTACTGGGTCTAATCACACTAAAAAGATTCTGCACAGCTAAGGGCACTGTAAGTAAAGCAAACAGCCTTCAGAATGGGAGAAGATTTTGCAGGTTATGTTTCTAATACAGGTCTGATAACTAGAGTCTATGGAGAACTCAAATTAATCAATAAGAACAAACAACCCCATTTCTTTGTGGGCAAGAGACTTGAACAGAAACTTTTCTGATGAAGACAGGAGCATGGCCAACAAACACATGGAAAAAATGCTCATCCCCTTTAATCATCAGAGACATGCAAATGAAAACTACTTTGAGATATCACTTAACCCCAGTAAGATTAGCCCACATCCCCAAATCCCAAATCACCCCAGTAAGATTAGCCCACATCACAAAATCCCAAATCTGTAAATGTTGGCATGGATGTGAAGAGAAAGAAACATTTCTACACTGTTGATGAGATGGCAAACTAATACAGCCCTTTCAGAAAGAAGTATGGAGAATTTTCAAGGAACTAAAAGTTGACCTACCATTTGATCACACATTATCATTACTAGGTATCTACTCAGATAAACAAAAATCATTTTTTAACAAAGAAATTTGCACCAAAATGTTTATTGCAGCCCAATTCACAATAGCCAAGTTGTGGAAGCAGCCTAAATGCCAATCAACCCATGAATGGATAAATGAATTGTGGTATATGTATACCATGGAATACTGTGCAGCCATAAAAAAGAGGTAGACTTTACATCTTTTACATTTACCCGGATGGAGCTGGAACATATTCTTCTTATCTCAAGAATGGAGAAAAATATGACAGTGTGGCTTTAATGGGGATTGCATTAAAATTGTATACTGCTTTGGGTAATATGGACATTTTAACAATGTTGATTCTTCCTAGCCATGAACATGGTATATTTTTCCATTTGTTAACATTTTCAGCTGTTTCTTTTCTTAGAGTTTCATAGTTCTCTTTATATAGATCTTTCACATCCTTTGTTAAGTATACCCCC
>NW_003852549.1:2945254-2951954 GCF_000181295.1 Otolemur garnettii
CTTTACCTCCTTCATGTTTACATGGATGGAACTGGAAAATGTACTTCTTAGCAAAGTATCACAGGAATGGAAGAAAAAGTATCCAATGTACACAGCCCTTTTATGAAACTAATTTATAGCTCTCAAATGAAAGATACAACTTAATTCTAGCTTAAGAATATGGGGAGGGGGTGGGGAAGGGAAGGGGAGAAGGGCAGCTGGGTGGTGGGAGGGTGACTGGAAAGATCACCTATATTTCTGTCTAACAAGGAAGGGTACAAGTGAACTTTTCTAGAACTAGAATGTAAATGTTCTGACACAATGACTATGCAAATGACATGAAATTTATGTGAACCAGCTTGATGAAAGTATTTCAAATGTATATGAAAACACTACACTGTACCCCATGTTTGCATTAATGTATACAGCTATCATTTAATAAAAAAAAAAATCAAAAAAAAAAGAATGGAGGAAAAAAAGTATCCAATGTATACAATGCTATTATAAAACCAACATAGATACACTTACATATTCATACCAACGATAGAACACAAAGATAGTTCAGAAAGAAAGAGCGGAGAAGAAACAGAGGGGAGGGGAGAGTGAGGGCAAGTGGAGGGAGGGTACTTGGTGAGATCTCACCTAATATACACAATGCAAGGGTACATTTCAAAACAACTAAGAGCATACTATAAATATACCACAAAAATGAGTAAGTGAGGTGATGGTTATCTTAATTAGTTTGATTTAAACATTGCACAGTGTATATCAAATCATCACATTGTACCCCATAAATGTATTCAGTTATTATTTAATAAAAATTAAGTTAAAAAACAAATAATGATATGGGTGGCTCAAAGGAGTAGGGTGCCGACCCTATATACTGGAGGTGGTGGGTTCAAACCTGGCCCCAGCCAAAAATTGCAAAAAAATAAATAAATAATAAAACAATAAAATAAATAATGATAAAAAAGATTAAAAAAAAAACATGCAGCACTGTACATAATAGTAGTAGCTGGGACTATAAGCATGCACTATCATCCCTGGCTAAGTTTTCCACTTTTTGTAGAGTTGGGGAGTGTCTTGCTCTTGCACATGCTGGTCTCAAACTCCCAGCCTCAAATGACCTTCCTGATTCTTCCTCCCCGAGTGCTAAGATCAATGGTATGAGCCACCATACCCAGTCCATGTATGACTTTTAATTTCCCCCCAATTTTACTTATATTCTATGACTGACTGGAAGGCTTACCAATAACATAAAGTTAAATCAACACATATATTCTGTGTGTTATTATAAAAGTAAACTAGAGAAAAGAAAATGTTATTAAGAAAATCATAAGGAGGCCAGGCACAGCGGTCTATGCCTGCAATCCCAGCATGCTGGGAAGCCAAGGTGGGAAGGTGAGCTAAGCTCAGGGCTCCACAACCAGCCTGTACAAGAGTGAGACTTTGTCCCCACTAAAAATAGGAAAATATAGCTTGGGTGGTGACCCAAAATAGTTTAATTTTAGAGAAATTTCATTTTTGTTCATTAAAAACATGATTAGACAGACATGAAAAGACATTCAGTATTTAGATACATTGAATATATATATTATGTGTGACTTCATATGCTTTGTATAAAAGTATTCAAAGCAGTATTATACTTGGTAATATTTACCAATATTTTGATTTTGACTTTGCATCAGAATTTTTGGGGTACTTGCCAATAAACATATTAAAATTCTAGAAAATAAAAGATGGCAATAGACTTCCTAAATAAGAGTGATTTGTGGATGAGTGCTGATGTATAGATGAGTACTTAAGGGAACAGTTGATGTGCTTGCATTGCTAGAAATAATGATTTAATAAGCTTAAAACCAATATTCAATTGATTGTTGTAAATAGGTTAGGAATTGAATTAAGAAAATGATTGCAGATGAGGGGCAAAAGGGAACAGGGACAGAAGAGAAGTGGATCAGAGAAACCCAAAATCTGGTGCAAAATGTACTGCTGCAGGCCTTGGCCCTTTAAGACTGAAGAGGCTGTTTTGCTGGAACTTCACTCCTCCCTCAGCATGAGGCTCCCTGGGCAGGGATGCTGTCTCAGAGAGAGAGAGTGCTTTGGGGGAGTTAGGGAATACAGAATGTTTAAACCTCCTTAAGGAGAGAAAGAGTCTCTTTGAACTAAACAAGAAGGAAAATATCTCCTTTCTTTTGTCACCTTGGTTTGGCCAGAAGCGTCAGTCCATGGAAGCACAAGCCTTCTGGAGTGTTAATTGCCACTCCTGTGATTTGTGTGTTGGCCTAATTAGAGTCTGCTTTGACATCCTGCTCCTGGACTGTGTTTCCTTTTCCATGTTCCATTTATGTCAAGACCATAAATAACTTAGAGCAATAATAGTAAAAGGTAAATCAGTCAAATTAACATAGTTAAAGAAATAGTTTGCTTAGAAAATGCAAACACAGCAAGAATCATGCCGTGTTAGCCTTCCTTCATTAGATTGATGATTAAAACAGTGGTGTAGGGATTCTGGGAAGATGGCTGACTGGTAGCAACCCTCAGCAGAGGCTCCTGAGCAGAGGAAGAAAAACTGGATGGAATTGGACTCTATGAAGCCAAAGGTAGGGAGCTGAGCCAAGAAAGAAGTCCAGCAACCTGTAACTCCAAGGAAGAGCATTCAAGAAAACAAATTACAGGTACAAAGCCTATGGACCAGAGGACAGGAAACCCTTCCCCCAAGCAGGAGGCCTGCTGCAGGCTATCTGTGAACAATCAAACAATCAGGGAACATTTTACCTCACTGGAGAGAGCCATTAAACTCCAGGTCTCTTTCTCCAGGGAGGTCCCACTTATGAATCTAGACACCACCCCACGACCCCACCACCCTAGGCATAAAATTGAACAGATATTTTCCCCTACAAGTCCAAACTCCTAGTCCACCCTTTCTCCCTTGCATGGCCATCTGAGGTTCTGCCCCCTGCAGAGCACAGTGTGGTCTTGTCCTGAGAGATTTGGGCATAGTATGGACTGCCAACCATCAGGACGGAATCTGTGACTAATGAGGAAGAAAGAAAGTATGGAAAGAAAGGGACACTCGGCAGGAGGAGGAGCAGTCCCCCAGTTATGACTATGCCCAACCAGTGGTGGTGTTGACCCTCGGTTGTGTCTGGTGGGATCTGGTGCATAACCTCCAGCTCTGACAGTACCCACAGTGGGAGTGGTTGCCCTGTGTGGACTGAGTTTGGCAGACAGGGCTGGTCCCCAGCCCTTGCTAGGCCTGTAAGCAGAAGCTTGCTAGGCGTGGACTGAGACCTGAGAGCAAGAGTGTCGTCCCTTCATTCCAACAGAATCCTTGAAAAGTGGCCTACTGGGTGTGAACCAAGACCTGAGGGCTAGGGAGTGGTCAACTGCCTCCAGTGGGGCCAGTGAGCAGAGGCTAGCTGGGTGTGGACTGAGACTGGTGGGCAGGGGCTTGGTCCCTGCCTCCAACTGGGCCTGTGACCAGAGAAGTGGACAACAGTGTAGACTGAGTCTGGTGGGTAGGAGTGTGGATCCCTGGCTCAAACTGCGCTGTTGGAGACCCTTGAATCCTTCTCTGTTGAACAGGGTTTGCGCTGCCTGAGACAATTTAATTGGAACCTATGTCTGAGGCTGTCCACTCAGGTACATTCCGAGGTTGACCTTTGAAGTTCTGTAGCGGAAAAGAACTGAAGGGTGGGGCCTGGGTCTTCCACCTGTTTGTATCTCTTCACAGTTGAGATTTAAACCTAGTACTGTGGCTTTTTAGGATAGGGTAGAGGTTGGCTGATATCAAAAGAGAGCTAGCTTGCGCTATCTCACCAAATAGGTCCTCAGAGTATCTGGCCAAAACTCTGAAAGAGGCCTTTGTAAGGTTGTAGGAGATAATCCACAATTACAAAGCCTAGCACTTTGGTAAGGTGCTATCTCTACTATCTGGAAACCCCAATTCAATCTCACCCTACCAGTTCTAATAACCAAATAGTGGAAATAAACATGGTGCGGACCCAACAGAGAACTTTGGCAACATGAATAACCAGAGTAGAACAACTCCCCCAAGAAATGACAAAGGAGATACAACTGAAGATGCCATGCATAGACAAATGGCAGCAATGTCAGAAATTGAATTCAGAATATGGATTGCAAATGAAATAAATAGAAAGGAAGAAAAGATAGAAATTGAATTCCAAAGAGTAGTTCTAAAGTTGTCTCAAGTCCAAGTCACCAAAGATATGGATATAATGAGGAAAGAGATAGCAGAAATCAAGGAAACAAAAAAGTTAGTTGAGGAGCTCCAAAATAAAGTAGAATCCCTCAGTAATAGAGTTGACCAGAAGAAAGGATCTCTGAAACTGAAGACAAAGTTTTGAACATTCCCAAACACTCAAAGAGGCAGATAAATGGAGAGCAAAAACTTATCATTCCCCAAGAGAATTGTGGGATCACTCCAAAAGATCAAACATTCCTCTTAGAGGAATTCCCAAAGGAAAAGGGGATGGTTCTAAAGGTACAGATGCTCTACTGCAAAAGATTTTGGAGGAGAATATCCCAAGCATTGCAAGAGATACAGGATTTCAGATAGCAGATAGTTTCAGAACCCCAGCAAGACTCAATCCAAATAAAGCATCTCTTAGACACATTGTGATTAACTTTGCCAAAGTTAAGATGAAGGAGAAAATTCTGCAAGTAGCCAGATGTAAGAAAAGCATCACCTACAAAGGCCCAAATATCAGAATGACTGCAAATCTCTCAGCCAAAATGTTTTAAGCCAAAAGAAGATGGTCATCGACCTGCAATCTCCTAAAACAAAACAACTTCTAGACAAAGATCCTGTATCCAGCTAATCTGAGTTTCATTTGTGATGGAGAAATCAAATACTTTAATGATGTAGATGTGTTGAAGAAATTTGCCATAACTACACCAGCTCTCCAGGATATTCTCAGACTCATCCTCCACAATGACCAGTGTAATGTTCTACATCCAAATAAAACTCACCCAGAAATTTTTGAACAAAACCCAACTTCCACAGTGGTGAAAGGATTAAAAATATCCACTGGACATCTGAAAATCATGACACCCAATACACAACCAGGCTTAGCAATTCTCTCATTAATGTGAATGGTTTAAGTTATCCTCTAAAGAGGCATAGGCTGGCTGGATACATAAACTCAGACCAGATTATCTGTTGTCTATAAGAATCTCACCTTACCTTAAAGGATAAAAATGGACTCAGGGTGAAAGGATGGGCTTGTATAATAGAGGCAAATGGAAACCAGAAAAAAAGCAGGGGTTGCAATTTTAGTAGCAGATACGATTGGCTTTAAAACAACTAAGATAAAGAAAGACAAGGAAGGTCACTACATATTTGTGAAGGGAAACACCCAACATGAAAAGATTCTGATAACTAACATTTATGCACCCTACCAGAATGCTCCTTAATTCATAAAGCAGACCCTAATGGATATGAACAACCTGATATCTTCCTGCACTATAATAGTTGGAGATTTTAACACCCCTTTGACAGTTTTGGATAGATCCTCCAAGAAGAAACTACACAAAGAAATATTAGACTTAAACCTGACCCTGGAACAAATGGACTTTACAGACCTCTACAGAACATTTCACCCTAATAAAATAGAATATACATTCTTCTGATCAGCCCATAGGTCATCCTCCAAAATAGATCATATCCTAGGACACAAGTCTAACCTCAGCAAATATAAAAGTGTAGAAATTATTCCTTGTATCTTCTTGCACCACCATGGAGTAAAAGTTGAACTCAATAGCAACGGAAATCTTCATACTCAAAGTCATGGAAACTAAATAATCTTAGGCTGAATGATAGCTAGGTCAAAGATGAGATTAAAAAGGAAATCACCAAATTTTTGGAACAAAATGATAATGAAGACACAAATTATCAAAGCCTGTGGGACACTGTAAAGGCAGTCTTGAGAGGGAAATTTATAGCATTAGAAGCCTTCATCAAGAAAACAGAAAGAGAGGAAGCTAACAACTTAATAAATCATCTCATCTCTGAAAAAGGAAGAACATTCCAACCCCAAATCCAGGAGAAGAAAAGAAATGACCAAAATTAGGAAAGAATTAAATGAAATTGAAAACAAAAGAATCACTCAGAAGATCAAGAAAACAAAAAGTTGGTTTTTTGAAAAGAGTAACAAAATTGATAAACCTTGGCCAACCTAACCAGAAATAGAAAAATAAAATCTCTAATATCATCTATCAGAAATGATAAAGGAGACATAACAACAGACACTTTAGAAATTCAAAAAATCCTCTAAGATTACTGCAAAAATCTCTATTCCCAGAATTATGAAAATCTGAAGGAAATGGATCCATACCTGTAAGCACGCCCCCTTCCTAGACTCAACCACAAAGAATTAGAAATCTTGAATAGACCTGTACCAATCACTGAAATAGCATCAATAATAGAAAATCTCCCAAAAAATAAAGTCCAGGACCAGATGGCTTCACATCCGAATTCTATCAAACCTTTCAAGAGGAACTAGTACCTATATTATACAACCTTTTCCCAAGCATAGAAAAAGAAGGAATACTTCCCAACACATTCTATGAAGCAAATATCACCCTGATCCCCAAACCAGGAAAGGATCCAATAAAGAAAGAAAGTTATAGACCAATATCATTAATGAATATTGATGCCAAAATATTCAATAAGATCTTAGGCTTGGCGCCTATAGCT
>NW_003852549.1:2952191-3000411 GCF_000181295.1 Otolemur garnettii
AAGATCTTAGCAAACAGAATTCAACAACACATCAAAAAAATTATACACCATGATCAAGTTGGTTTTATTCCAGGGTTACAGGGTTGGTTCAACATATGCAAATCAATAAACATAATATGTCACATCAATAAAATAAAAAAAAAGGACTATATGATTCTCTCAATTGACACAGAAAAAGCCTTTAGTAATATCCAGCATCCTTTCATGATCAGAACACTTAAGAAAATAGGAATAGAAGGGACATTTCTTAAACTGATAGAGGTGCTCTACAGCAAACCCACAGCCAATATCATATTGAATGGTGTAAAATTGAAAAAATTTCCACCCAGATCAGGAACGAGGGAAGGATGCCCACTGTTTCCACTGCTATTCAACATAGTAATGGAAGTCTTAGCTATAGCAATCAGGCAAGAGAAGGCAATCAAGGGTATCCAAATAGGGTCAGAGGAGATCAAACTCTCACTCTTCACTGATGATATGATCCTATACCTGGAAAATCCCAGGAACTCAACTTCAAAACTCTTAGAAGTGATCAAGGAATATAGCAGCATTGCAGGATACAAAATCAATATGTACAAGTCAGTAGCTTTTATATACACCAACAATAGTCAAACTGAAAAAACAATCAATGACTCTATTCCTTTTACAGTAGTGCCAAAGAATATGAAATATCTGGGAATTTACCTAACAAAGGATGTTAAAGATCTCTATAAAGAAAACTATGAAACTCTGAGAAAAGAAATAGCTGAAGATGTTAAAATGGAAAAACATACCACACTCATGGCTGGGAAGAATCACATTGTTAAAACGTCCATACTACCCAAAGCAATCTACAGATTTAATGCAACCCCTATTAAAGCACCATTGTCATACTTTAAAGCACTTGAAAAAATAGCACTCCATTTTATATGGAATCAGAAAATCCTTGAATAGTGAATACATTACTCAGAAATAAGAAAAAATCAGGAGGTATCATATTATCAGACTGCAGGCTATACTATAAATCTATAGTGATCAAAATAGCACGGTACTGGCACAAAACAGAGCGGTAGATTTATGGAACAGAATAGAGAATCAAGAGATGAATCCAGCTTCATATTGTTATTTGATCTTCGATAAGCCTATCAAAAATATTCAGTGGGGGGGAAGACTCCCTATTTAACAAACAGTGCTGGGTGAACTGTTTGGGTGAAGTTCACTGCTGGGTGAATACTGAAACTGGACCCTCACCTTTCACCATTAACAAAAATTGATTCTCACTGGATAAAATATTTAAACTTAAGACATGAAACTATAAAAATACTAGAAGAGAGTGGAGGAAAAACACTTGAAGAAATTGGCCTGGGAGAATATTTTATGAGGAGGACACCAGGGGCAATTGAAGCAACACCAAAAATTTATTACTGGGCTCTGATTAAACTAAAATGCTTTTGCACAGCCAAGAGCACAGTAAGTAAAGCAAACAGACAACATTCAGAATGGGAGAAGATTTTTGCATGTTATGCTTCCAACAAAAGTCTGATAACTAGAATCTATAGAAAACTCAAACTAATCAATAAGAAAAGAATAAATAACCCTGTTTCTATGTGGGCAAGAGACTTGAACAGAAACTTCTCTGATGAAAACAGGCACTTGCCCTACAAACACATTGTCCTGGGCGGTGCCTGTGGCTCAAAGGAGTAGGGCGCTGGCCCCATAAACTGGAGATGGAGGGGTTCAAATGTAGTCCCAGCCAAAAACTGCAAAACAAAGAAGTTCATTATCCTTAATCATCAGAGAAATGCAAATCAAACCACTCTGAGATATCATCTAACTCCAGTAAGATTAGCCCATATCACAAAATCACAAAACCACAGATGTTGGTGTGGATGTGGAGAGAATGGAATGTTTCTACATTGCTGGTGGGAATGCAAGCTAATACAACGTTTTTGGAAAGTAGTTTAGAAAACACTCAAGGAACTAAAAGTAGACCTACCATTCGATCCTGCAATTCCTCTACTAGGTATATACTCAGATGATCAAAAATTATTTTACAACAAAGACATTTGCACCAGAATGTTTGTTGCAGCCCAATTCATAATAGCCAAGACATGGAAATAGCCCCAGTGCCTATTGACCCATGAATGGATTAACAAATTGTGGTATATGTACACCATGGAATACTATGAAGCTATAAAAAAGATGGAGACTTCATATCTTTTATGTTTACATGGATGGAGCTGGAACATACTCTTCTTAGTAAAGTATTACCAAGAATGGAGAAAACAGTATCCAATGTACTTAATACTACTATGAAATCAATATGTAATCACCTACACACTCATATGAATGGCAAACATAACTATAGTCCAGAAATTAGGAGGGAAGAGGAGAGAGAGGGGAGGGGATGGGGGATATGGGAGGAGGAAGGGCATTTGGGGGGGACCTCACCTAATGAGCATGATGCAATGGTATATTACAAAACTATTAAGAAATGAGTACAGTTGTGATGGGTTACTTAGTTCAATGTAAGCATTTCACTTTGTATATCGAAGCAGAACCCTGAACCAGCAATACATCAATGTACGAAGTTCTATGATTTAATTAAAAAAATAATAAAATAGCTGGGCATTGTGGTGGGCACCTATAGTCCCAGCTATTTGTGAGGCTGAGGCAAGAGAATTGCTTAAGCCCAAGAGTTTGAGGTTGCTGTGAGCTGTGATGCCACAGCACTCTACCCATGGTGACAAAGTGAGACTCTGTCTCAACCCCCCCAAAGAAAACCCCCCCAAACAAGAAACATCAAGGAAAAAATATATAAAAAAATAAAACAATGGTGTATGCAATAAAAACAGAGCTAGCCTAGAGTAAGGGGCTGTCCTTTGGTCCTCAGATTGAAGGTGGACAGTCTCCTGACCCAGCTGTTCCTTTAAAAACTTTCTCTTGTATTTGACTTTTCATTTTTTCTCTCATCCTCTCGTCTCCATCAACCACTGGGAGGGAACTCAGGGAACAGTCTGGGGCTGGTCCCCAACAGGTGAGAAATATAGTTGTCTAGGAATATACAAACAAACCACAGGGTACATTTAAGTGAAATGTTTTTAAAATTTATTTTTAGTAGAGCCTTGCTCAGGCAGGTCTGGAACTCCTGAGCTCAGTAACTCACCAGAACAGCTCCCAGTCCTGTAAGCTCCGTTTATGGTAAATGCCTTATACAGTGTACCGTTTTTTTACAGTGTATTTTTACTGTACCTTTTCTATGTTTAAATCTATTTAAAACCACAAATACTCACCATTGGGTTCCAGTTGCCCAGTGTTCAATACAGTAACTCCTCGCTGTACAGGTGTGTAACTTGGGAGGAGTCGGCTGTCCCATACCGCCTGGGTGTGCAGCAGGCTTTACCAGTATGTTTATCTAAGTACTGTCCACACATGGAAAGTCCCCACGATGATGAAATCACCAAATTTCCAAATCATCCAAAAGTGTGTCTAAACCTCAGGCTTTAATATTCAACACACCAAGTATCTCCTTCCTCTAAATAGCTCACAAATTTCTCACACATAAGTACTTAATTACACTCATTTTGGGGGTATGCCTGAAAAAGGCCTTTATTTTTGTTTGAAGTTTTTGTTTTTGAAATATTTTCCTCGAGTATAGAATTCCAGGTTGGAAATCTCTTTTCTTAAATTTATTTTTTAATTGACAATAACATTGTATTTACTTGTGGCGTGTAGATAAGTAGTGTTTTGACGCCTGAGCACATGGTTCCACGTTCCTTTTTCATGCCCTGTCTCCCTCTGTGGCAGTTCCACCCCCCCAGCTCTCCACGTTCCACTCCTGATTTTATCCTGCTGTCTCTAATCGGTGGCAGCCTCTCCACCGCTGCTGATTTTGCCCAATCTGGCTCTCTCATTCCGCTCTTGGATGACATCATCCTATTTGTTCACCTCCTTTTCCTTTGTTCCGGGGATCTTTCTAAAAAACGCAGGCTATTTCTACAGCATCTACCCCACTTCAGACCCTCCCGCTGCCTCCAGGGTCAGTTTGAAGTTTTAGCCCTCTCAGCATAGCAGGTGAAGCCCTGCTCGCCTTTTCCCAGCCTCAGCTCCCACCGGCCCCAGACTCACCCTCACTGCTGCCAGGCCACCTGAGACAACTCACAGTTCCATTAGCCCTTACAGCCCTCTCTACCTCTCTCTTCTATTAAGGTAAAATTATGCAGTAAAATGCAGTCCTTAAAGGTTTGTTAAGGACTCAAGTCCTTAAGTGTTGTTATCTCAATCAATGGACTGAGACAAGTGTATATACCCGTCTGGTTACCACCCCTGAAATATACAAAGCATTTCCATGATCTCAGCAAGTTTCCTTGTGTCAATCCCCACACTTTGATAAGAGGATAACTGCTATTCTAATTTCTATCACCAATATTAGTGTTTCCCCTGTCTGGCTTCTTTTGCTCAACACAACATCTGTGACATTCACCGGGTTGGCTGTGTGTCCCAGGGCTCATCCCTTGTTACTGCTCCACATTTCACTCTTTGAATATGTCACAATTTTTCTGTGCATTGGTGAGTTACTCTCAGTTTAGGGTTATTACAAATAAAAATGAAATGAGAATTCTGATACAACCTTTTTGTGGACATGAATTTGGCGGGGGCATAAATACCTAGGAGAGGAATTACTCTAGTTAATGAGAAACTGCCTGCTTGGCTTGGCACCTGTTGCTCAGTGGTTAGGGCGCCAGCCACATACACCAAGGCAGGTGCGTTTGAACCTGACTTGGGCCTGCTAAAAAACAACTGCAACAAAAAAATAGCCAGGCATTGTGGTGGGCTCCTGTAGTCCCAACTACTTGGGAGGCTGAGGCAAAAGAATTGCTTAAAGCCAGGAGCTGGAGGTTGCTGTGAGTTGTGAAGCTATAGTACTCTACTATAGGGCGACATAGTGAGACTGTCTCAAAAAAAAAAAAAAGAAAGAAAGAAAGAAAGAAAGAAAAGAAATTGCCTGGTGTTTTCCCAACCTTCCATCCACAGACTTGGCAATATTTGATGTTGTCAATACTTTAATATTTTGTTAGTCTAGTGTGTGTATCTCTAAGTTTCATTTTCTTGTTATCCAATGATTGTGAAAGCCTTTTAAATGTAATTACTGGCCATTTGTATATACTTTTTTGGGAAATACTCCATGTTTTTACCCATTAAAAAAATTAGGTTGTCTTTTTATATTTCATCTGAGAGAGTTATTTATGTACTCTCAATATAAGGTTTTTTAAATCAGATATATGACTTTTTCCAATCTTAGGCTCACCTTTTCATTTTCTGAATGATGTCTTTTGAAGAGCAGAACATTGTAATACATCATCTTTCTTTATGCCTTTTTAATTTGTGTCTGCAGGATTCTGGGAGGAAATTTCTCCCTGTCTTTGAGAGTAGTTCACGTCTGATAGAATGATCACTGAGGTTCTGATTACTTTTCCACCACAAGCGCAGGGCCCACTTCACAGCTGTGTTTTATCTAGTGCTTTCTACCTAGTAGAATACCTACCAAGCAGCAGGTGCTCAGTAACCATTTGTTATCCAAATGCATGAATGAATTGCTGAAAATTGAAAGAGTCCCTTAAATTCCATCAATTTCTCTTCCTGAAAACAAAGTAAACTCCCCACTCACCTCACAGGGCTGTGTGAGCAGTGAAGGCTCTTGAGGTTGGAAAATAGAAAATGTTTTGCTTCTAAGTGTACATCAGTAAGAATCCTGTGAATACATACTTTTCAGACTTAGTTATTGTTGTTATTATTATTTCCTGATTTTCATTTCATAAGCAGGATATATAATTATTAATAAATTAGGTGTTTCTCATAAAATGCTGGGCTATCTTGAACCAAAAACATATTACTAATATGACTAGTCAGAACTTGTGAAACTTGTGATAGAAGGTTTTCCACTTGACTTTGTCATGTAAGAGTGGCTGTGTTTTTATCCTAGTGAGGCTCACTAGTGTCTAAAATCACAGGGACTACATAAAAATGACACTGACATCCTTAAATCTGTCTAAAGAATTAGGTCTTAATGAATTCCATAGAGAACTCCAACTTGATAATGGGAACTAAGAAGTCATAAGGCTATTCTGACAGGAAGGTGAAGCTAAAAAAAATTGAAAAGCACCAGCTATGCAGGAAAATAGTGGGCTAATTGGGGAAGCAAAGCACAATCTTCTCTTCTCTGCAGGAAACCACAGAGTGGAGAAGCCCCAGCTCAGCAGACAATGAGACACAATCAAATGACATTCAGCACATTATGAATTAAGCATCTCAGAGAGGAATGACTTTCTCCATACTAACAAAGCCTCAGAAGGCTCAGACTGTTATTGGCCAGATTCCTGTATTATTCTTCCTAAGAAGCACAGATCCTCACCCTGGAATGATTAAAAGTACCAGAAGCAAGTGTGAAATTCAGATATCCAAGTTAAATTGATAAATATGTAGAAAGAGTGCAGAAAATATAATTACCTATTTAAATAGACAGATTGTTCAATTTCCAGATATGAAGAGCACATAATTTAGAAGCTAATTGAAGGTGAATTTTTAAGGATTTGCTACAATATGTCAGATTTGCTTGTAAAAAGAATATTATCTATTATCCAGCACGCTATCATTGCTCCTGAAAGAGCTGGTTCTGTTAGGGGGTATGAAAGGGTCCAAACCTTTCTCTTTAGTCAAGCTCTCTGCTGGGAGAAGGGGTGTAAAATAACCTCTCTCAAATGGCCAAGACCCCAGAAGGATGGCAGGGTAAAACCGCCCTTGGCTCTGAAGTACAGAAGAAACTCAGTGCCTCCTGGAAACCTGTGGCCTTCTAATTTCATAATTGTTCTTTTTTATGCACCAAAGGAGGAAGAAAACCTTCATCTTTCTTTCCTGCACTCTTTTTAATAAAAAGATTTGTTCTGTAAAATTTGGTTTCTCAAAAGGCTGCACTCAAGGACCACACGTTCCCCACTCCCAAGGCCACAGGTTCCCGACCTCTTTGTCCTTTTCCTTTAGTCTTAATACAAAACAGACCTGAAATATTTCTCTCGTCAGAGTTTCATCGTATTGAAATACAGTAAGCAAGGAGTTAGAATTCTGGCTGCAAGGAATTTAAGTTGAAAGCAGAAACTATATTTCATACACTTTTTAACATACTATGTGCCTAGAACTATGCCTGCTTGTGTTACTGGAATTTCTTTCTTCAGTAGGTCCTTGCTCTCAGGAGTTCAAAGAATGAACCCACAGACCACAGATCAGTGGTAAGATCAGATTTTATTAGACAGAAAGGAACATAGAGGGGTAAAAATCACCAGAGCTTCTGGCACATGGGTGCTTTGTCCAGGGGCATAAGGTGTTGAGAACTACATTTGGCCAGGACTTGGTGTTAATGAGCATTATTGACAAATGAATGAACACAGTCCCTCTAGCTCAGGCAAAAGGTCAGGGTGTTCCCTTCTTGAAATTGCCCAGGCCTAGGAAAACTGGGGTCCCCTGTCGAACCTTGAATGGGGGAACCCCGTATCACTTGGATAATTAGTGAGTGAATTAAAGAAAGGCCTTAAAAGAGAAAAGGAACATTCACAGGACCGTTGTGACTGACAGGCTGTCTTTATAGAAATAAAGCAGCAGACTCAGTGGCTGAGTTAACACTCCAGGACTCGTCCAGCTATTGATCAAAGAGAGAATTTATTCACAGAGCTTTGCAAATACAAACAAAATAGCACTTTGCATTTTTTTTTTTTTTTTACAAAATGAATATTGAAATAAATGGGGTACAGCACAGAACAATAATGGACAAAAGAAAATAAAGTCCAATGACTGGAAAATGTCTCTTAATACTCTCATACCTGCAGTGGAATTCTCTCCTTATCAGAGGACAGGAAGTTGTCCTTTTACTTCATAAGAATATCATAGCGGAAGCTACTCAGAGAAATATTGCATATCTCTGAGTAACACTGAAATATGAAGGCTTAACTCTAAAGGTAAACACTGAAGACACACGGGGGGTGTAAAGAGTTTATGCAGGACATACAAAATACTGATAGAGTGGCTTACTGGTCCATTTATTAGGCTTATTGTAGCTTTATAAAGTGATAATGCTGTTTAAATGTATATTAAAAAGAAAACAGGAGAAATGCACCACTGAACCTCCTGCGGTCTGTGTGACGATCCGTGTGTCTGTGCGCGGGTGCTGTGTCTGTGTGTGCTTTCGGGAGTGCTGTGGCCTCCAGGGCGCATCTGCAGGGTACCCTGCTTCCCAACATAACACTGTTTCTACTAGCCCTTTTGATTTTCTGAATCCTCACTTTTAAAAAGAAAACACGTCTTTGCATATTTTGATTGGCTGTGCGTGCGCAGGCGCGAGCGCGCGTGTGTGTGTGCGCGTGTGTGTGTGTTAAACATTAACAATACTGTGTGGAATAGGAACACCCGATACCCTGCAATATTTTTGGCCTTTGGTTCATTTTTCTCCAGCATCCCATACTTTGCATTTCTTTCACGAATCTCCCCCAGCCCCCTTCCTTCCCATTATAATGCTCCTGATTTTATCGGGTTTCATTTCATTAGCATTGCATTGGATTAGAACCACTATTCCACCTTTTTAAAGTAGCTGGATGCTTCGACCCCTTCCGAGCCACTTTGGCCCATCTCCTCCGTCTGCCCTCGGAGGCTCCGTCTCAGTATGGGTAGTGCTTCTGTTTCTTGCCGGAAAAACAAGCCAGCCACGTACAGAGCAGCATGGCAGCCGCCGCACCTGCTCCCGTGCAGTAGTAGGCCCAGCCGATTTCACACTTACCTAGGGACCAAAAAAGAGGGGGAGAAAGCAGGCACAGGTGAGGGTGACCTTGCAGAAGGTTTTGCTGTTGCTTCCAAGGTGTGTGTATTCTGAAACATCCATTAGCAATATGGTATCTTAACTCAAGTTATTTTCAGAGTGAAGAAAGCAAATGGATGTGCGCCTTACACCAGGGGCTCAAGGTCTGTGAGTCACATTGGCTAAAAGGAGAGAAGCCTAGTCCACACCCCTGGCTGAATTAAAGGAGCAATGGCAGCAACCAGGACAGAAGACGCAGTGTTAATTCTAATTTAAATCACCCGAACTCAATGCATAATAATATATTTTAGGGAAAAAAATAAAAATACAGATACCAGCCTTCTGCGAAAGGGCTACTCTAAGGAGGTAACCCATTTGAAGGATGATGGATAATGCTAAACTCAATATTTCTACTGTCTAAACCAGGGACAAAACTCCCATATCCTTTTGGGGCCTATACTCACCCTGCAGTTTATGTCATTGAAATGAAAACATAATGACAAGGGCCCAATTGGGCCTGGGTTTCTCAGAGTTGGATTAGTATCAATAGTAATAACATACAGTACTAAAGATAAATTAGCAGATTTCTTTTTTATATATTGTCTTTGTAGATTCTTCTAACAACATCGTGAGGTGGAATCCTGGCTGGAATTTAGAGAAGGTGGTAATTTATCCCAAATGATATGCTTATAATTAGTCATAAACCATGCAGGACTCAAACCTGGCTTCTTCATTCCAAGAATAAGAAGTCGTCGACCCAAAATATCCTATCTGGACTAAAGGAATGGGTTTCTGCATTCATTAACTTTTTTTTTTACACAGCATCCAAGTTATTCTTTGTGTATGTACAGTGAACCTTCTATATCTTTTTACTTGATATTGTCTTTTCTGATCCAATTTTAACTTTTCTTTACCCTAGTCTTACCGTCTTATTAGACTACACTCCAGCAGCAACTAATTTCCTCCCCTCTGTTTCTTGTTTATACATCAGATATAAACACAGGCACTGAGACACTTGGATTTCAATAGTCACAGAACATAGAAACTTTGGATTAAAAACCATTATCTCTTTTTCAGTTAGTCGTAGGGAAACAGCCGGCTACATGGCAACAGAGATGCCATCTTGAGGGGAAACCACCATGGTGACTGATGGCTTTGCTTCCTGCATACCAAGATGTCCTTGCAGCACAGATAACCCCCTCATAAAGAAACAAGGCCTATGGCATAGATAACCCTTTGTAAAGATGTTCATCTAACTATATAGGGTTCCCACTTCTCCTCCCAGAGTCAGCTCCCTGCCTAGCCTGCCAAGCTTGCACTGTGGCCACCCTCTGCCTTGCCCACAGCGCTCACAGAGGCCTCAAGCACACGGGGCTGGCTCACTCTGGGCAGCCTCTTAACGCTGGCTGGGCTGGTGGAAGGCCGGCTGGTGGGCAAAAGGGAAAGCCAGATTCCACAAGTATGACCAGTTCTTCTATGTGGAGACCCTGCCTTTGGGGCTGAAAGCTGATTCCCATAGGAAGAAGAACTATCAGCCTCAGGGTACAGGGTTCCTCCCATTTCCTAAGCCTCAGCAATTACACCAGTTTCCTGACAAGAACCCCCTGACTGTGTGCCCTAGCAGAGGGGACCCTATCCATTCATTTGTTAACAGGCTCATTAACCTTGCCCCTAGAAAAGGCCTGTACCCATTCATTTCTTAGGCTGGACATATACACCCCCAGTCAAAGGACCCTGGCGGAGATTTTCCAACTTGGGTCTTTCCCTCTGCCAAGAGCTCTGGTGCTTTTTCTATATTTTTTCTCTATAATAAATCCCATCTTACCACTGATCTGTGGTCCATGGGTTCATTTTTCGAATCCCTGAGACCAAGGATCTACTGAAGAAAGAAATTTTGGTAACAGAGCTTCTCAGTTGTCATGAGTTTCTCAATAAAGTCGTGACCAACTGCACACGTCTTTACCCTAAAAACTCCTTTATAAAGAACACTTTCTGGAGGGTGGGTGCAAGTATCCAGTCTTCAGCCATTCAAGACCTGGCTTCTCTCTGTAAGGCCCTATTTAGTGTTTCTGATAAGTTGGATTTGTCAGCCTCTTTCTTTAGCCTCTCAGCTCCTGCACCTTTGGGGGAAGCACAGTCCTGCTCACTGCAGAATGTGGTCATGATTACCTTGTCCATTTGTGAAAAATTAGTAACTTCTCTAATGAAAACTACAAAACTGCTAGGCACAATGTGCAATTCAGCTTCCCGTTTTATCTGGAAGTTTCCTAGATGTGTAGTTATCCCAGGCACAGATATAAAGGCCAGGAGAGACACAGCAAGGTGAGCTATTGGCTTGTGGTCAAGGTGAATCAATAGCAGCAACATGGGGTCAAGAGCCTCCGCAGCTTCAAAGTCCTCAGGGCATCACCTGGACACACAGACAATAAGCTGTGTTGTTGTGTCCCCAACCTAGGTGTTGTCCTCGATTCCTCTCTCTCCACATCCAATAATCACAACAAAAGCAGTAAATATATATTGATTGCTAACTGCTCAACGTGTTTACATGGAGTAAATATTAACTAAATATCAGTGCATTTAATTCTCATAAGAACACACTGAGGTAGACATGTGGTAGCATCCCCATCTTTCAGACAGGAAGACTGAGGCCCAGGGAAGTTCAAAGACATGCTCAAGGACTTCCAGTCATAAGTGCCAAGTCCTTTGCCACTGTCCCCAAATCTGCCCTGGAAACTTGCTCCTCCCAAATGTCCAGAGCACCCCCAGGCAGGTGACCTACTATCATTGCTCTCTTTTCTCCCTGAGTCATCACCAACAGTAAGGCAGGCACCTCACCTATCTTTTCATTTGTATTTATTTATTTATTCATTATTTTATTTATTTATTTTTATTTATTTATGGCTGGGGCTGGATTTGAACCCGCCACCTCCGGTATATGGGGCCGGTGCCTGACTCCTTTGAGCCACAGATGCTGCCCTACCTTTTTAAAAAGTCAGTCAGATAAAGTCATGCTCTTACTTAAAACCCTGTCATGAATTTTCAAAGGTCTGTGTCCTTCTTATGGCCTAGGAGGCCTCAAATGAGCCAGCGTCTGCTGCCCTCTCGGAGCTCACCACTCTCCTCTTGTTTCCACACTGGCCGCCTTTTCTGGAGCACGTCAAGTTTGTTGCTGACATGAGAGTTACATGCTCACTATTCCTTCCACCAGAAAATCCGACCCCCCAACCATTAGAGAACTGGCGCCTTCTCAAATGGCACCTCTGGAAAGACACCGCTCACCCCCACCTGTCCCCACCTATCCCCACCTGTCCCATCAGAATCACTTTCCTCCCTTACCCCACTCTATTGCCTTCACAGCACCTTCCACGGTCCAAGTATTCTCTGTGTGTGTGTGTGTTTAATTTCAGTCTCCACTACTAGAACTAAAGATTCAAAAGGGGAGACTTTATATATTTTGTCCCTGCTATGTTCCACCAACAGAGCCTGGTGCATAGGAGGCTCACTAAATACCCGTTGAATGAAAGTCATGGCAAAATTAAAACAGAAAGAAAGGATGCAAAGCAGGAAGACAGCTAGTCTCTGAAAAAAAGAGTAAATCTTGGATTTTATTTTAAGAGTAACTCTAGTCCTGTTTTGGCACTTAATTTTGGAGTGAAGTTCCCAAACCAGGTATGTTATTTCCAGCTTCATAAAGAATGTGCAATGTGTTAAATTTAACAAGGTGAGAGATTCTGAACGGTCACATCTCCACTGCCAGGGAGGTCTCCCTGACACAATGACCTCCATTAATACCAATAGATGGAATAAGCATTTTTCACAGACAACTGCACCCCCCGTCATGGTCCAGATTTGCTGACAACCATGGGTTAAGATGGCTGTGAATCTTGAGAATAATATCCATTTTGAATTATCCTTTAGGGCTGAATTAAATAAATCTACGTAGCTAAGAGATGGCCTTGGTTTAGAACCTTTCAAAGAGTCAGCACAATTTGTGGTTTATTGGTTTGGCATAGGAGTCGTAACACTGAATACAATCAATCGTGTGTTATTAACAAGGTATTGACCTAGTCCATGACCTAACACAAAAAACAAAGTATATAATTCTTTATTAATTACACAAGAAAAAGTACCTGAGGATCACTTGAGAATGGTGTATGTGACCCTAGCCACATGCATTTTATAAAGAAGAAAAAAAAAGCTGCTAAAGTGTTGACTATCAGAGGACAAAGAAAGAGAGGATATCATTTTTTTCCCCTACAGAGAAATCAATAAAATAGTAGAAGTTTAAACTTCAGGGGTGTTTAAATGACATGGGCCTCATAGCTGATGGTATATATGCTTTACCCAATTCTTCTGGATCCCTTTGCAGGGTCTGGACTCTCACACCCCAGCTGCTCTTTGTTCTTGGCTTTTTTTTTTTTTTGCAGTTTTTTGGCCAGGGCTGGGTTTTGAACCTGCCACCCTCGGCATATGGGGCTGATGCCCTACTCGTTGAGCCACAGGTGCCGCCCTGTTCTTGGCTCTTAACCGCTTATAATTGTGACCCTCCTCAGAGGACCCAGGAGAAAGTGGAGTCACTTAGCCCTAGTCGTCTGACAGCCACGCTGGCCTGGTGGGACCATCAGTGGTAACTCATGCACAAGTGCGCATACCTGGCTCTCTTGCCTTTAGATGGGGCAAACTCTGCAGTGTAATGAATGTTGCAGAACCCCTGTGCTTTCAGGCTGGGACTGAGCCCCCACCCCATATCGCACCCTTGCTTGGTATTTACTCCTTCATAACTTTGCATGCCCACCTCCTTACTGGGTTATTTTTTGCACATTTTTGTAGTCACTTGAACACAAAACCTCATCCTAAGATCTGCTTGTCGAACCAGATCTAAGACAGAAGCAAATAAACAAAGTCTGCCTTGCTTTTCATTATCAAAGGGTCTGTGAAGTCTCTTCTGTTGTGAGAAGCTAAACCAGCCCACTGTGCCTCTAAGCCCTGCCATTTCCCACAGGACCCGTGGCCAGAGCAGTGCCTGCAGCACCAGCTTCCTCACACTGCACTACAGTCTTCCTGGGCCAAATCCAACTCTGTAACTTATTCTGCATCTAATTTTAATTTCTAATAAGTGTTATGTTTCTGATCTATTCTTGTTTATGTCATAAAATATGTAATCAACTCGTCAGACCAGTTGTCTTATTATATGAAAACTGACAGAAAACCAAATAAGGATTCTTAAAGAATATACTTTAATAGGATAAAATGTTTGAAGAGGTAAGAAATATGGCCATTGACTACACAAATATGAAAGTTTATGCAATTTACACGCGTTGTTAAAATTTAGCAAACTAGCCTGAAAATATACAAAAGTAATACAGCCTCTATGGAAAGAATTATGGCGATTCCTCAAAGAACTAAAAGTAGGCCTACCATTTGGTCTTGTAGTCCCATTACTAGGTATCTACCCAAAAGAAAAAGACATTTTACCGTAAGGACATTTGCATTTGAATGTTCACAGCAGCCCAATTCACAATTGCAAAGATGTGCACACAACTTGAGTGTCCTTCAACACATGACTGGATTAATAAACTGTAGTATATGTATTCCACGGAATACTCTTCAGCCATAAACAGACGGAGATTTTCTATCTTTTGTAACAACCTGGACGGATTTAGAGAACATTCTCCTAAGTAAAGTATCACAAGAATGGCAAAATAATCATCACATGTACTCAGTGCTAAATTGAAAACTAGTAGATTAACTTCCACATGAGAGAAAATTCAAACTTAACTAGTTGGAAGGAAGTAGAGGGGAGGAAGGGAGTGGTTCAGTCCGTTCCCACCCAATGGGAACAATGCGTAGGTACATGGCACACTTCCTGGGTGAAGGACACGACTACAACTCTAATCTTACAAACTACGTGATGTAATCATATGCACCCCCATATTAACATACAAAAGTGCACACACGTGCGCACACACATGCACAAAATCTTTGAAGAAACAAGAAACAGTCAAGACTAATCTACTAACAGCAAGGTGTGTCAACAAGGTTTAGGCAAATCTGAAAAAACACTAAGTTATCCAACCCTAATTCTTGATTCCTTCTTTTCTTTCCATCTCTTTTTTCCTCCCTTGGTTTATTCATAGATTCATCAAAAACTTATTGAGTGCCTGCTCCAGCTACGAATCACTGGGGACTTAGTTGGGAAACAGATACAATCCCTGCCATCAAGGAGCTTATTGTCTAGTCCAGGAGAAGCACTGAGTGATGCTCAGAGACCGTGACGTGTGACACTTCGATGAGAAAACCCAGGACACTAAAGCAGCAAATCTCAAGGCATCTACCCAGCGTGGTCACAGCATGGTCAGGCCATGGAGGGTAGCCTTAATGAGACATGAAATTCAAGCTGAGACCTCGCTGATGTGCAGTAGAGTACAAATGTGGGAGGCTGAGGAACTGGTGGTTGGGTGAAGGGGACAGGAAATGTAGCAGAGAGATCGGGTCTGAGCATTGCTCAAGTCAGAGACGGATGCTATTTCTGGTCCACAGTGAGAAATGGGGTAGGCATGACCATCTACAGAATTTGGAGTCTTGAAGCCTGAAGATGTCCTCTTTGGAATTTTCATCTGTACTGCTGGGTAGGAATATGCAGCAGTATTTAACATTCACAAATAAATATTAAGCACCTACTCTCTGTTTTGCAATGGTATAGGAGCTGGAGGCAAGCAGTGAACAGCACAGGCAGAGTCCTTGGTCTCAGGAAGCTTATGGAGTATTTGCTCACATGAGTTCAGCATTATTCTGAAACATCTCTCATACATGTTTTATAGACATTCAATTCCATGAAATAAACAGATAGAAGAAGGATTTTTGTTTCATAAAACTATAAATGTGAAAGCAAAACATCAAAAGCTCTGTGAGAGATGAAAGATTGGCCAGCCACAGACTGGTCACCATATACCTTGAACTTCCCCAAAGGGAAGGGGAAAGTGGATTTGTCTGGCTGAGTCTGATTCTATTGTTAGAACCCACGTGCCATGTTTTACAGTCATTAAAGAAAAAAATTATTTCTGAGTACTTTCCATGAGTAGTAATAGAACTAAATGAAACCAGGAAATCCGGGGCCACTTCCACCACCCCCTCTTTTCTCCCTGTCATGGCAATAAATGCTTGTTATTATAATGCAAACAGAAAGCATTTTACCAGAGGGCAAGTTTTGTCTGTGATCCTTTCAGGAAATTAGAAGCAAATCTGTTTAAACCTTCCCTTTTGCTCTCTGTGATGCTCCATCAAAGAGGACTCCAAGTTTGCTTGGTTGGCAAATTGCTGCTTTCAACAATGGGGAACGATTCTCGACAGATAAAATAGAGGTTAATGGGACAGAAAGCAGCTTACCACAGCCACCTGCCAAGTAAATATAGAAAAAGACTTTGTGGCAGTGGTGGCATTCCAGGGGACCCCTCCCCCAGAGTCCGGATGGGGTGGGGAGAGGTGTGGCTGATTTTGTAGCATGGCTCAAACTAGTATTTAGAGCCGCTTATGAAAATAATAGAAACAAGGGAAGAGGCACAAACCCGGCCTTCCTGCACACAGCACTGGAATGCTGGTGATCTTTCAGGATGTGGCAGTTTAACCTCTGCCTTTTCTTTCGTCTGCTCAGTTAACATTTTGGAGCCTGCCGTGTGTGTCGGTGTCTGCCTGTTTTGCTGGTGTAATCTGGTGGACAGCAGATGGCTCATACACACGTGTGTGGTATGAATGGATACTGGACAATATCCTTGCGCCAGACAGAAACCCAAACTTCATAATTCCATAATAGAGGTCATTTAAGAAGCTCAACAGGTAAGAAGTGGCATTTCATTTAACCATTTTTGTCTCTGATCCTTTATTAGTTTTTATACTTTCTGAACATCATTCTCACTTTAATAAAATAGAAGTTGTGAGAGAAGATACACAGGAAAAGTCAGGTCTAAGAGAGCACAGGTCTTCTCAAGGAGACCTCACGGACACACCTGAGAGGTCCTCCCTGTGGTGACTCAGCTCTCAGGGACTTGTAGACTTCTTGGGACCTGGAAAGTAACTAACTCTTGGGTCCACTTCTGTAAAAGCCAAGGCTTTTTTTTTTTTTTTTTAAAGACAGAGTCTCACTTTGTCCCCCTCAGTAGCGTGCCATGGTGTCATAGCTCAGAGCAACCTCAAACTCTTGGGCTCAAGCGATTCTCTTGCCTCAGCCTCCTGAGTAACTGGGACTACAGGCACCTGCCACAACGCCTGGCTATTTTCAGAGATGGGGTTTCGCTCTTGCTCAGGCTGGTCTCTAACTGTGAGCTCAGGCGATCCACCTGCCTGGGCCTCCCAGAGTGCTAGCATTACAGGCGTGAGCAACTGCATCTGGCTATTTCTTCCTCTTTTAAACACGGTGTTTGGGTATTCCTTTTCTCCATTGGGCCTTGTCTTCCTGCAACAGTTGAGTTACATGAAAGATAAGTAACTTGCCCAATATCTCAAATAATAAAGCTTGAACTTGAACTTGGGTCAAACTGATTCTGGAATTTTTTCTTGTGTTCAGGTAATGTATAAGGAACATCTAAATCAAATGCACTTTGTTCATTGGACACACTTGATCTTTGTTAGCATTTACATGCCTGTATGTATTTTATATATAAAATACACACAGGGTGGCCATAAAATATATATAGGCATATAAATGCTAATAAAGACAAGTTGAATTCAAATTGCACATAAACTTTATGGCCACCCTGTATTTAGATTCCCTGTTCAATTTTGCCAGATTCTTAGATGACTCCACACACCTATGGCCTCCTCAAATGGTTCTAGTTATTGAAGGTTTGCATCCTATACAGACATAACACCTCCATTTCCTGAGCTAGAGAGACTAAGCTTGGCACTTTGGGCAATCCCACCTCCTTTAGAAGATGTGGAGAGATGGGGTCTAAAATAAGCTGTCTTTAGGAATTCAGGTAATTAATCTTCCCTGCATGAGAGATAAACGGACAGATAAAATAGAGGTTAATGGCATAGAAAGCAGCTCACCACAGCCACCTGTTTTCAACCTGTCCCCAAACTGCATTTGAGCTGACCCTGACCCTGCAGGAGCAGTAGCTGATGGACTTCAGCTCCCGCTTACTCCAGGTCACTCCCAGAGCTGCTGTCAGCCTGTGAACACTCAGCAGTTTGGATGGAGCCACCACTTCATCCTAACTTTTACCCAGAGGCTCTGTTATAGCTCCCTGTCCTCCACCCCCGTGTACGGTGTCCCTCTGTAAAGTGTAGCACTAGACACTGTCACCCAGGCAGTTCCTGTCCTCTGACCACCCACCATCTATCCCTGTGTGTGCTGTGGCTTCCTGTGCTCTAAAATTTGCACTTGAGCTTCCTGGGTTCCCAGCTTGCTCCTCCTTCCCCACGAGGTTGCTGGTGAGCTCCTAACATACCTTGGAACCACAGTGCCTGTGTCAGGACATGTTAAGCCATGACTTCCTTTGCCTTCATCTGCAGTATTTTGAATTTTTTGACACGTTTATACTTAACTATAAAGTTTGAGTAGAGAAGAAGCAGGCAGGTTAGATTTTATCCTTGTTGCTGCAGAAATAATGAAGGCAGAAGGCAAAAAGGTCCCTGGAAAGAGAGGAAATGTTTGTAGCTTTAAACACCACAGACAAAGGTTTAAGAGGTGTTTCTCCTCTTGCATAAATTCCTCCGTATCTCTTCATGTTCAGACCATCCTGTTTGTGTGGGAAGTTTAAGATAAAGAACAAAAATTATCTGGCACGGCACCAATTCCATCTGCTCCTTTGTTAAGTTACTGAACTAAGGTGTCATTAGTAAAAAAACACAGGTATTGAACCGTTTGACCTAAAAGATACAAAAGCTTTAAATCGAACTTTTATTGGACAAGTAGTAAAAACCATATCGCAGGCATCTGCAAAGAGGAGACAACAGCCCGATTTGGTTGGGTGGGCAGAAAATGTGGGCGTAAAAAGGCTGAGAGAAGAGTGGGGGGTGTGGCTCTGTTTATAAGCCCCTGTTTTTCCTTCTTTATGTCTGGTTTTTACTGGAAGTATAAACTCACACTGACTGTCGGGACTGACCTGCACACACGTGCAAGGGCTCTGTTTATATTTTACTCTACGCACTCTCTAGCCGCGTGCTCACAGGGCGCGTCTGCAACATATAATGGGAATGGGACATGACCCCACACTCCTCCCCAGGAGCACATACAGTGAAGATGTATGTATAATGTCAGAATCCCCCAAAGCCCATGCACAGAATCTATTTACAGAATGTCCCACTGGCCATCTTTATGCCTCCTGAGTTCGCTCAGCGGCACCACAGAGGGTGGACTGGCATTTCTCCTTGAGAACTGTTCTCAACTCCAGTGTGTCTCTAAAGCACAAGACTCTTCCTACTAGCCTGCCTCTTCATCCCAGGCTTAGGGGATTGAACAGTAGCACTTGCACGTTCTCTGAAGTTGGATGACAACCTTCTCTGAAACACGTATGCTCAGTGTGTGATGATCCAGCTTGGAGCACCAGAGCAGCCACAAGCAAATGAGGAAACAAGGTCTGTTTCTAAAGGATCCCTCCACCTTCTCCATTTTCCCTTCTTCCTCTGCAGAGCTAATCAGAATGTTGAGCGTCAGAATAGAAAATGCTTGTATATCTATGCATCTATTCAGGAGGACCAACACACTCAGGCGACAGCATTAATAAGCACTGTCATAACCAGGCACGTCGGAGGGTGCAGCCATTTACGCCCTGGACAAGATAAGCTGAGCATCTCCAAGGGGCTCACTGTAGCGCTATGTTTAAGGAGATATGTTAGGAGTGAATTTTGATGGAAAATCTAAGTCAGTCTTGTAAAGTTTATCCAGGGGCACCAAATCCGCTCCGTAGCTGGAGTGGAAGGAGCAAAGGCAAGCTGTCTGGAGGCATGCCCAGGCGAGGACCAGCCGGTCAAGGGCTGTAATTACATAGGATTATGTGTCACATGGGCCTTGGACTTTAAGGGGAAAAAACTTCCTTAATTACAAATACATTCTATTATAGTCAGTGCTGTAAGCGTCCCTTCTGGGTTCCCACAAAAATTCTGTTGTAATTTTAATTTGCTCTGTTGTGTTTCTTTTGTGCCCCCCCCCAAATGTTTTAGCTCTACCTTTGAGGTGAGGAAATGAGGACAAAAGCCAGAGTTTTGCCTTTTTATAAGTACCAGTTATTATTCTCCAAAGAAATAGTGCTAGTCGTCACTAACACAGGCGTTTCCTGGAAAGAACCTCTCTGACATCTTGCACTTGCACAGCTGTTCAAATTCCTGAAAGGCCAGGGCATCCTGACTAGTGGCTGGCCTTGACATAAGGGTCAGCAACGCTGAGCCCAACTTACAGGCAAGGGGATGAAAGATCTTGCTAGTCATCATTTTTATTATCAATGCTCTCCTGAACACTGAACAATTTCTAACAGAGGTTAGGCTTAAAAACTAAGTTTCTTTTTTTATTTTTTAAATTTTGAGCATCTGCCTATTTATTTGAGATACAGTCTCGCTCTGTTGCCCAGGCTGATGTGTAGAGGTGTTCACAGCAACCTTGAACTCCTGGGCTCACACGATCATCCTGCTTCAGCCTCCTGAGTAGCTGGGACTATAGGAACATGGCTAATTAAAAAAAAAAAAAAAGAATTATAGAAATGGGGTCTTGCTATGTTGCCCAAGCTGGTCTCAAACTGCTCGCTTCAAGCAATACTTCTGCCTTGGTCTCCTAAAGTGCCAAAATTACAGTTGTAAGCCCAGCTCGTTGGCAGATTTTACATGCTATATTCTGCAAGTGAAAAACCGTAAGGCACAGAGTTCACAATATGTAATACCCAGCATGAGGAAAATAATTTCCATTTCATTTATTAATAATTCTGTGTTCAAAATATATCAGTATGAGGTCTACCGCTTAGATAATACATAATATTGTATCAGTGTTCATTACCTATTACATTCTTTTAATTACGCTTCTAGGTAAGAGACTGTCATCTCTAGGAATTATTCATTTAAGTATTGAGGGTTGGAAAGACGCGGGTGGGATGGAGAGAGCGGGGTAGGGGTGCAACAGAGGGTGGTAATGCAAATGTGACCAAATCTAACATTATGAGAATCTGGGTAGAGGGTACACAAAAAGTCTTTGTATTTTTCTGCAACTTTTATATATATCTGAAATCATTTCAAAATAAAACTAAATAAACAAAAAGTTAAATATATGTGTATATGTTTATAAAAAAATCAATGAGGGACTTATGTTTCTAAGTGTAAGGAGCAAAAAATCAGTCAACATGCTGGTCATGGGCAGGCACATGAGAAACCTGGTAATGGCCATTTCTAGTCTGTAAATTTCTCATTCACCCTCAAGCCTCCATTTGCAAGTGTTGCTCGGTAAGCTCAGCACATGTCAAGGTAGTACCTGCATTCTGACCACATCTGGTCTACCACAAAACCTCTTCCCACTCCTGCCAATCACAGCCAACCAACAACCTATAAGTTAACTCACTTAAATATAAGATGACATTCTAGCATTCAACAGACAATCTTGCTGTGAAAGGACGTATGAGATGGGTGAGTGTGCAGGGCCTAGGTGCAGGTAGGAGGGAAGAGAAGGTCCATCTGTCCTCTCCAGGAGGGGCCACCCAGAGGACCACGGCTGCATAGAGGAGCAGTGAGGGCCCATCTTCCTCAACAGAATTTCTCTAGCCTGACATGATGAGGTGGTTATATATTTCAGTGGTCCTCAATCATTTTGGACCCATGGACCAGTTTCATGCAAGACAATTTTCCACACATGGAGAAGGAGGGTGGGTAAGAGTTTAAAAGTAATTGATTTCTTACAGTCTCTGTGCAGTCAGACCTCTCTGCTGATGATCTGTGTTTCCAGCTGTTCCCCAGCACTGGCATCATCACCTCAGCTCCACCTCAGGCCATCAGGCATTAGATTCTTATAAGGAGGGCACGGCCCTGCAAGTAGCATTTATCGTAGGGTCCGTGCTCCTAGGAGAATCTAATGCCTCTGATGATCTGACGGGAGGCAGAACTCAGGCAGTGATGTGAGAGATGGGGAGTGGCTATAAATACTGATGAAGCTGGATTCCTCACGGGATACAGGCTGGTACCAGTCTTGGGCCCTGAGGGTTGGAACCACAGATATAGTCCATATGGGAAACAAAATTTCCCACTGAAGGACAGGTATCTTCCCAGATACCTGAAAGATTTTACACCAGCATAGCCTGTGCTCTGAAGAGAAAAGACTAAAGAATTTTCACATGCAATCAAGTCATTACCAGGGTGTTCCAGCTTTTAAATGCTCCAGCAAGACAGGAAGGTAGGAGGAATGGTGGTTAGAAATTATAATAAAGGGATTAAATCTGGAGGGCACTAAGGCTCCTTTAAATCCAAGTCTTGTCAAGACCCAGGGCATCACCTTCCACTTCTGTGTTCTTTTGTCTTCATCATTTTGTAACTTCTGGTACCACAGATTCTAGAGTCAGAGTGACCTTGGAGAAGGATTATCCAGGTCAACGTTTAGCAACCTGACTCTGAAAAGGGCCAAAATATTTACTAATATTTTAGTCACTGAATTAACACATGAGCATGGCTGTGTTCCATAAAATTCTACTTATAAAAATACATAGGCCAGGAAATTGTGGGAAGATGGTTGACTAGAAGCAGCTTTTGCCAGAAGCTGATGCCCAAGGGGAGAGATATTGGACTGAAATGGATGGAAACCAAATAAGAGGAGCTCTGCACTGAGGACTGCATGAAGTACAAGCCCAGCTCCCAGAGGAAGGGAGACCCTTCCCCCAAACAGGAACTCTGTGGTGGGTGACCAGTCAGCCAGTGATCAAGGTTCAAAAGTCTCCTGACTTTATCCCACAGGAGAGCAGTTGCTAAGTCCTAGTCCTCTTTCATTATTGAGATCCCACCACTGAGACTGGGTCCCAATCTGTCTGGCACAAAAGACGAAATATTTTTCCTGCAATCCTGAGCACCCAGATCACCCTTCCTCCACCCTAGTTGCTGGAAGGGCTGCCCCATATAGAGTCCAGAGTGTTTGATGAGCTCACTGGGAGGCTGGGGAAGTCTGCCAGCCACTCAGCTGCAGCATGAGAACAGTAGCACAGCAGTCCAAGCTTTTGTGGGGAGAGGGTGAACTACTCATCTCCAGCTCCTCAGAAATTCTCAGGCAGCTCTGTTTTCTGCCCTTCAGGACAAACTCTGAGCTCCATTGGGTGGGCGGGGCCTGTGCTTAAATGACTTTGACTTGTGACTTAACTTTGGACCTGCCCCATTCACTAAGCACATCTCTCTGAACTTGGGTGTCTAAGTGACTTTGGGCTGAACTTGGGACCTCTGGCCTCCTTTAGCCAAGGCTCTCTGAGCTCGATTGGGTGGCCAGGGCTGAGGTTTAAGCAACTTTTTACTGAACTTTGGATTAACACTTTCTGTTGGATGGAGGTTCTCTGACCTCAAGTGGGTGGGCTGTGCCCGGTGCCCAAGTGACTCTTCTCTGAACTTTAGACTTGCGCATCCTGCCTGAGCTTCATTGGACAAATAGTGCCCTGTGCCTGAGCAACTGTATCTGAGCTCCGGACCTATGCTCTCTACAGAGCTGCAGCCCTCAGTGCTCGACTGGCTGGATGGTGCCCAGAGCATAAGCATCTGTCCTGAACTCTGGGCCAGCACTGTCAGCTGGGCAGCCTTGTGACCTTGATTTGGTGGGCACAGCCATCACCGGAAGAGCAACTTTGATCTGGGCTAGTACTGCCTACTGATTCTTGTCCTACTGGAGGCACTGTCTGGGACTGCAGATTCACCACTTCTCTGCCTTAGTTAGTACAGAGGTGGCACTGCAATGGTGAGGAGTGGACTTATCACCACTAAACTATAAAAACTAAAACTATAGTTTTTTCAACTAAAAAACTATAATTAACATATTAAAAAAGAGAAAAAGAGGAAAAAGCTTTGAAAATACTCATGAGGAAGAATCAAGTGAAGAACTCTGGCACCATGAAAAATCAGGGAAGATCATTGCCTCCTAGGGATGTCAAAGAAAATACAACAGAGAATTGTCCAGCAATACAGGAAATACTCAGGCCCATTCTTTATAACAAGCAACAGGAGGGTATATCACAAAAGTAAACCTAACCTGAAATTAAAGAATATAGCTTTCACAATGGTGAGTGGCATAAAAATAAGCTCTGGACCTCTGAAAAACAAGATGACCAAAACTTTGCCACATCTATCAATCCTCTCAATTAATGTGAATGCTTTGAACTCTCCTTTAAGAGCATAGGCTGGCTGACTGGATACAAAAACTCAGGCCAGATATCTGTTGCCTACAAGAAACTCACCTTACCTCAAAAGATAAAACAAGACTCAGGGTGAAGGGATGGGCAATGGTATTCCAGGCAAACGGAAAGCAGAAAAAAATCTGGGGGTGCAGTCTTGTATGCAGATACAATGGGATTCAAACCAACAAAAATAATGAAAGACAAAGTTGGATATTTCATACTGCTCAAGAGAAACATGACAATATGAAGAGATTTCAATAGTTAACATCCACAAGCCCTATCTGAATGCTCCTCAATATATAAAACAAACCCTAACTGCTCTAAACGATATAATATCTTCCCACACTATAATGGTTGGAGATCTTAACACCCCATTGGCAGTAATGGACAGATCCTCCAATCAGAAACTAAATAAAGAAATAATGGACTTAAACAAGACCCTAGAACAAATGGACTTGACAGACATTTATAGAACACTTTACCCTAACAGAACAGAATACATATTCTTCCCATCAACCCATGGATCATCTTCTAAAATTGTTCATATCCTAGGTCACAAGGCTAACCTCAACAATTTCAAAAGAATAGAAATTATCCCCTTTATCTCCAAAGGCTATCATGGAATAAAAGTTGAACTCAACAGCAAGAGAAATTTTCATGCTCAAATAAAATCATGGAAAATAAATAATTTTATGCTCAGTGATAGCTGGGTCATAGATGAAATCAATTAGATTTCTGGAACAAAATGATAATGAAGACACAAACTATCAAAACCTGAGAGATATTGTTAAGGCAGTCCTTACAGGGAAATTTATAGCATTTAGATGCTTTCGTCAAGAAAACAGAAAAACAGCAAGGCAGCAACCTAATGGGCCATCTCAAGCAACTGGAAAAATAAGAACAATATAATCCCAAACCTAGCAAAAGAAAATAAATAACCAAAATTAGAGCAGAACTAAATGAAATTGAAAACAAAAGAATTATTCAGAAGATCAGTGAAACAAAAAGTTGGGGTTTTTGAAAAGATTACTAAATACCTTCAAAAACTCAGCCAGAAAGATTTAGAAAACTTGAATAGACAAATATTAAGTACTGAAATAACATCAATTATACAAAATCCACCTCCCTTCCCCAAATCCCCAGAAGAGATGGTTTCACACCAGAATTCTATCAAACCTTCAAAGAGGAACTAGTTCCTATCATGTATAAACTTTTCCAAAATATAGAGAAAGAAGGAACTCTCCCCTACACATTCTATGAAGCAAATATCACCATAATCCCCAAACCAGGAAAGGACCCAGCAAAAAAAAGAAAACTATAGACCAATATCATTGATGAATATCAATGCAAAAATATTCAACAAGATATTAGAAAACAGAATACAACAACACATTTAAAAGGTTATACACTATGGTCAAGTGGATTTTATCTCAGAGACACAGGGTTGGTTCAACAAATGCAAATCTATAAATATAATACACCACACACATAGAATCAAAACCAAAGACCATATGATTCTTTCAATCGATATAGAAAAGGCTTTTGACAATATCCAGCATCCTTTCATGATAAAAACACTAAAGAAAATAGGCTTAGAAGGAACATTCCTTAAGCTGATAGAGGCTAACTACAGCAAACCCACAGCCAATATCATATTAAATGCAGTAAAACTGAAAGCATTCCCACTCAAATCTGGAAGCTGACAACAATGCCCACTGTCTCCACTACTATTTAACGTAGTGTTGGAAGTCCTAGCCATCATAATCAGGCAAGAGAAGGAGATTAAAGGAATCTAAATGGTGGCAGAGGAGGTCAAACTCTCCTTCTTCGCAGATGACATGATCTTATACCTGGAAAACCCTAGGGACTCAATTACAAAGTTCTTAGAAGTGATCAACACATATAGCAGCATCTGAGGTTACAAAATTAATACCCAGAAATCAGTAGCCTTTGTATACACCAACAATTGTGAAGCTGAGAATAAAATCAAAGACTCAATTCTTTTTACAACAGCACCAAAGAAGATGAAGTACCTGGGAATATATCTAACAAAAGAAGTGAAAGATCTCTATAAAAAGAATTATGAAACTCTGAGAAAGGAAATAGCAGGACGTGTCAACAAATGGAAGAATATACCATGCTCATGGCTGGGAAGAATCAACATTGTTACAATGTCCATACTACCCAAAGCAATCTACAGATTTAATGCAATCCCCATCAAAGCACCAATGTCATATTTTTAAGATCTTGAAAAATAGTACTTTGATTTATATGGAACTAGAGAAAAATGCCAAATAGCAAATACAGTTCTTAGAAATTAAAACAATTCTGGAGGCATCATGTTGCCTGATTTCAGGTTATATTATAGGCTATCGTGATCAAAACAGTATGGTACTGGCACAAAAACAGAGATGAAGAACTATGGAATAGGATAGAGAATCTAGAGATAAACTCAGCCACATACCATCATTTAATCTTTGATAAGTCTTACAAAAACATGCAATGGGGAAAAGAATCCTTATTTAACAAATGGTGCTGGGAGAACTCATTATCCACATGCAGAAGACTGAAAATAGACCCATACTTCTCAGCACTGACAAAAATAGATTCTTATCAGATAAAAGATTTAAATTTAAGACACAAAACAACAAAAATTCTAGATGACAGTATGGGGAATACACTTAAAGATATTGGCCTGGGAAAAAACTTTATGAGGAAGACCCCCCTTAGCAATTGTAGCAGCACCAAAAATAAGTAACTGGGACTTGATCAAGCCAAAAAGCTTTTGCATAGCTAAGGTTGGCACAAACAAAGCAAACAGACAACCTTCAAAATGGGAGAAGATTTTTGCATGTTATGAATCTGACAAAGGCCTGATAACTAGAATCTACAGACAATAAGAAATGTGCAAACTACCCTCTCTATAAGTGGGCAAGAGATTTGAACAGAAACTTCTCTAAGGATGACAGAGGAATGGCCAACAAACACATGAAAAAATGCTCATTGTCTTTAATTATTAGAGAAATGCAAATCAAAACCACTCTAAGATATCATCTAACCCCAGCAAGATTTGCTCACATCACAAAATCCCAAAATCCCAGATGCTGGCATGGATGTGGAGAGAAGGGAACACTTCTACACTGCTGGTGGGATTGCAAACTAATATAGCCCTTTTGGAAAGAAATATGGAGAATCCTTGAAGATCTAAATGTAGACCTTCCATTTGACTCTGCAATCCCATTACTAGGTATCTACCCAGAAGAACAAAATCATTATACTACAAAAACATTTGCACTCGAATGTTTATCGCGGCTCAATTCATAATAGCCAAGTTGTGGAAGCCACCTAAGTGCCCATCAACCCATGAATGGATCAACAAACTGTGGTATATGTATATCATGGAATATTATGCAGCCAATAAAAAAGCTGGATATTTTACATCTTTTACATTTACCTGGATGGAGTTGAAATACATTCTTCTTAGTAAAGTGTTGCAAGAATAGAAAGATGAATATCCAATGTACTCCATACTAATATGAAATCAATATATAAACAATTACATGTTCTTAAGAACAATAAAACACTATTATAGTCCAGTTCGGGGGTAGAGGGAAGTGGGAGGGCAGGAGGCAGGATCTCACTTATTGTGCACATTGTGAAGGTGTATAACACACTCCCTGGGTGAGAGGCTCTTCTACAAATGGAACTTGGCCCTGGAAGTGAAAATAATGTAACCTAAATATTGTACACTCATATTAATTTGAATAAAGATTAAAAAAAAAAGGTAGACCAAATGTGGCCAAGAGTTTGCCCACCCCCACTCGAGGCCATCTCTTACAGCCCTGGATGCTGAATTCTTAAACGTGTTCTCCTCAGGGGCCGAGTTCTTTACTTTGTCTACAACATGCAACTTCCTGGTTCCCAGGATAAAGTGGCAGGCTGTTGACGCTGGGTTATTCTTACCCCAAAATCTCGTCCTAACCATGTGGGTAATTAGTACATACGCCACATAATTACTTCACTGTCCTTTAAAAGTTAATTTCACATGCACAGAACAAAGAACTATATATCTGAGAGAAAGAAAAAAGTAAATAAAGCAACTACCTCTTTCACCAGCACACCAGGACATTTGTACATGTGTACCACCACGCATCACTTAACCACAAGGGTACGTTCTAAGAAATGCATCCTTAGATTTTTGTCATTGTGCAAACAGAGTGCTATTCTCACACAAACCTTGATGGTAGAGCCCACTCCACCACAGAACTCCATCATAACCTCCAGGGGATCAGCAGGGACATACTGTCCAATGCTGACCCAGCCATGCCACACAGTGGCTGACTGCATTTCGTGTTAATAGAAGTAAAGCACCAGTCCAAAGCAAGATCGATTTAAACATGAGGAGCAGGGTTATGTGGGCAGGGAAAGAGCAGACGTGCGCAATTAAAGCAAGTGGGCCTGGTACCTCTGAAAGCCGCCAGGCAATGCTGCGGGGCGAGGCTACACGGAACAGTCTCCTTCTTCCTCTCACATCCAGGCCCCTGTCACTTTTCTCTTTCATACTGTTCCAAACCTCATTTTCCCCCCTCATGTCAGATTTCCCTCCCTCCTAAAATCTACCCTGAATTTACACCCTGCATCACCCCAACCTTGAAATCCCAGTAAGAATCTTACAACCGTGAAAAGGGTGGCAAAGATGTTCTGCCTACTTAGCATATCTTCAATGCAAAGAGATGGCAAAAGAAACAAGAACATCCAATTCCTCCACAAACAATTACATTTCAGTTTAAGTGATGAAAAAGTAGTGTGAACAGAGAGGCTTCTGAATTCTCATGATCACACCAATCAAATGGACCTTTTTACTGTGGCCCAGTGGGTAGTTTTCTTAATAAACACATTTGTACCATTTACACATAAAAACTGGTTCATTTGTCTTGTCTGGCCCACTGAGTATCTGCTAGTATCATTGCTATTAATCATTGCCCTTTAGCACTGAATCTATTCTGGAAGTTTCACCAGAGATAATGCACTGTGAACACATGGGCTCTATCTAAAGAATGCAGTGGTGGCCTTTGTGTTCACGCTGGGAACTGACACAGAATCTCATCTCCAGGTGGAGGCAGCTAAGATAACCAGAGGGGCTTTGTGAAATGTACAGTGATCAAGATTAGCTTTGAGTTTCTGTCCATAGCTACTATTTGTAAAATCTGGAACTACCTAAAACCCAGGTCCTGTGACTCATGGATGGCCCCAAAGAGTGTGTGAAAAAAACTTGGTCTGTTTCTAAATGCCATTCCTCTGTGTGGTCAGTGGGTGGCGATAGCCAATTTTCCAACAAACCATGTGAAGAGGCATTGCGTTCCATCCTGATGCCATTTTATCCACTCTCTCTGTATGTATCTACCATCCCCATCACGCTTCCATCCTCAGAATACACTCTCCAGGAATCCAGATACATGATGCTGTTGTGGCAAGTGCTGCTCGCATGTTGGTTAGCTGCCCTCAGCCTAAGAGAAAACGTTTTCTCTGATGATTGATCCTCCTTGCTTGTAAGGTAGCTCTTGAAAACAGACCTGATTCAATTTGATTAAGAATAGCCTTGACTCTTTTTGCGGAATTACAGTAATACCTGCTGGAAAAACATGAGGGATGGTGAGGGGTAGCTGTTTCTACACAACCTCATTTCCAAGTTACAATGAAAGCAAGTCCCAAACGAAATCCTCTTGCAGACGCAGATACTCAACAAACAGCCACCAAAAGGCAGGCGCAAGAGATAGCTCATCAGCTTGTTTTGGGAGCTAGTTAACTCCTAGCTCTCTATCTTTGCAGGTGCTTGGACTACCAACCTGCATGAAAGAAGGAACCACTAGGGGCAAACACAGTGATGTTCCAGGGATGGAGTCTCTTCCTTTTGGTAATAAACAACCATAATCCTCCCAACAGAAGACTAGAAACAGGACCTCTCAAGGATGCTGAGCCTTGGGTGCCATTTCTAAGAGCAGCAAAGGCACTGCTGGAATGAATCTGTGAGACTGTCCTCGCTGCCAAAATACTACAAAGTACACCTTTGTCCTGGTACATTCACTGTCCCAAGCTCCCCCCAAATCCCACTGTTCTTTTCTTTCCCTCAGAACCCTACAGAATCCTACCCTCATGTTCCAGAAACCAAAGAATTAAATGCCTGGCACTGGAGGGCCTCTGGAGTATTCAGTGCTGTGGCTAAGCATTTGTTTTGGTTCAGATTGGTGAGAACCTATGACAAACTGGCTGTTAAATATTTTGGATAGCACTCAGACAGAATAATGGCTCTATAGCTGGGTGATAATGTCTAAATCCTTCCATGCAAGTATGGAAAGTATCTCTATTTTAGCTAATCCACCATCTTAAATATCTTTAATTTCACCATTTTTACAATCATCACACTAACTAATATGACACACTAAATCTACCAAAATTCCATTTCCAACAATTGCTGTGCTGATTAGCAAAGCGTCTGGTGTTGGTCAAGACATGAAGAACATCAGCCCTTGTATTAGAGTCCTTGAGTATCCACCCTGGAGTATGCACTTGAGCTGTGGTTTCCTCAGTAATATGCATATGTCACTGTCTGTGCTGAAGTATTTTAAAAGGGATTATAGGCATTATAATAGTGGTGTCAAAAACTATAAAGGGCCTGAGATTTTACTGTTTTCAAGCTAATAAATTAACTGCCATAATCTTATTTTTGCTGGCCAAAGATAGGAGACTCCTAGGTCAGAGACAAAGGGCCATGTTACTCACAGCACAGCGAGCTGCATGAGATTCATGTTCCCATCCACCACCGCTCCCCCCACATCCAGTGGGGGCTGATATAAAGGACCTCAGGTGCACGCAGCAGACACAGTGAGCCTGTGTCACAGCTGAGGAACCCTAGCCTTAGGAAACTGAATGTTTTATAATGGACTGCAATAAAACATGCACAATCTTTATCTTTATCCCTTTAGAGGGAACTATTATTCCCATTATATTGGACAACAAACAATCCTGTCCTCTGCTCTGCTTTCACAACCGTCTACTATACAAATACCTGTGAAAAGATAGCCCAGAACAAAGTGCCTCTGCTCATAAGAAATGCTAAAACATGAGCTCCATGAAGAACTGTCGCTGGCAGTGGCACTAATGAAACTAGTTATGATCCCAAGTGGAAGCATATACAATTTACTAGGATGGTTGAACGCATACTTTCATATTCTCAAATTAGAACCGGTGTATAGGAAAGTTTATTTGCACAATGGTTATTGTAACTAAAGATGTTTTTCCCTATAACATCCCTCTGACAAACACTTTCATAGATAATGAAATAAAATCAGTGGAGTTCAATGGCTTTCTGGGGGAGATTTGAGGACTGTTGGGAGGTTAGGTATAGAGTTCAGATCGCTAAACTTTGCAATGCCAGGATGCCATATAAGTAATGATAAAAAACTATGAATACTCTTTTTAGAAAAAGCCCATGCGCATAATCCTATAAAAATTGCACACTACAGGGCAGTGCCTGTGGCTCAGAGGAGTAGGGCATCAGCCCCATATACTGGAGGTGGTGGGTTCAAACCCAGCCCCAGCCAAAAACTGAAAAAAAAAAAAATTGCACACTATTTTAGGTTTAAAATTGCATACTATTAGTAGGTTCACAGCTTCCCTGAAGCCTACTGACAGACTATTGGCCCCTTACATGGTCTGGAGACTTAAGTTACAATCAATCTGTTGATCAAGGGTAACCCTAACATTGAACTTATTTACCAGTGTTATCAAAACATCTAGTTGCTAACGCAAAGTAGCTTACTTAGCCAGATAACATATAACTGACATCTTCAGCTGTCCAAAGCATGAGCTCCAATCAGGAGTTTATAAAACCCCGGTCGGAGCATACAAAAAATCAATGGTTTAAAGAAACAAAATCCATAGAAACAGAGAACTGAACAGTGTTTCATTAAAGCATGATTCTAAAATGATTTGTGATAAGTAGAAAGGACACAAATTAGAAGTGAGAGAATAAGCAGAAAAAGGTGTAATTAATGACTGCAATGAATAACCAATAATAGTGTGACACGAAACTACTGCAAAACAACAACTAAACCAGAAAGAACTTAAAAATTCTTTCAGTCCTGGCTATTTAGTAAAAGAGCAACAATATTCCACTAATGCCCATAGCTCTTATGAATGACTTTGTATGACAATATAACCACCAAGATCTTTTTTCATAAAGCTAATCTATGTTTTATATATCCTGGCTGAAATGATGAGGAAGTATATAACACATACCAAACTATTTCAACATGATAAAAATAGGAACTGGATTGGTATTTAAGACAGAATGGAGGGACAAATATGTGGGTCATTACAAAACCTTTGAGACACTCCAAAATCCTCATAGACAGAAACAAATGAAGCCTTCCCAGCAATACCAGTAAGCCCAGCAAGCAAAAATTCTCACAGATGACTCAGAAAGGACGCTATCAACTGTGTTTCTTGAAGTGAAATAAAAGGTCATAACACTGTCTCGAAATTTTCATAATGACCCACGTATTTGTTGCATGTCTTCCATATGCAAAGCACTTTATACTATCACACGTAATCCTTTTAGCAGTCATCTGAGAAGTAGGTATTGTCATTCCCTTTTGAGAGACAGAATTGAGAAATGGAATAGTTCATCCAGAATCAAACAGTCGCAAGGGGGTGAAATCAAGATCCAAGTCTAGCTCCTATTTTTCCCATTAACTATCCTTATGAGGTGAAAATACATTAATCTGGAATAATTCATTCACATGGTATTTTCTGAAAAGATCTGATCAGTGATCAGTGGTCAGATCTGACCCAACTTCTCAGTGAGTTTTTCTCTACAATTTCTTTTCATTGCTTAATTTTTGTCAATATTCTACTGAGTTAAAAATCAGATCAGGTGTCAGGTTAGTCACTTTGCTATATTTTTGGTTTTATTCTCAAAAGTCTTTTGATAGTTAATATGTTAGCAAATGGCCTTTTCCAAACAGGAAGAGATCGGTCAAGAGGAAGTAGCTACTTTCCAGCTTTTGTGGAACAGAGGGGAAAATACACAGGAAGGTCACCAGCACGTGAGGTGGCATACCAGTATGAACTCTCCCTTCTGGGGCAGAGTGTAGGAAACACCTGTGAGAAATACACTCACTCCTACTAAGGGTGACTGTGACTTCTAAGGTGCTTCTGCACCTGAGACCTGAACCAGAGAGACCCAGAGTGAAAATGTATAGCAGCCCACGTCCTGACAGTTTAGGGGTTGGGGCAGGCAGCCTGCTGTCCAGGCTCCAACACAGAGTTTTTCAAGAAAATTAAGGATGTAATTTAAAGATTTGAAATAACTTTATTTAATGTTCATATAGATAAATCTCCCAGCAACATGAGTGAAAGGTCTGTCCTCAGGGTTACTGTTCTGCATGTATATGTGACCAGCAAATCCGCGTCTTCTTGCCGTCGGGGAACATGTGGTGGTCTTCCCAGTGGACTGTATGATCTTATCAAAGGAAGCACATTACCCCCAAATCCTTCCAAATGGGATTTTGATAAAATCTACAGCGAGAGCCAATTTGACTTAAGTGACCTTTTTCTTAGGACACCACTGACACAGTCAACTGAACAAGTTCATCCTGAGAGAAGATCCAACACGTCAAAAGTTTCTTCAAAAACAGTTGAATTTAAAATTGGTTCTTCCTAGCCCCAGATTAATATTCAAGTGGCACATACAGGAAATAAAGTTGAGCTCATACAATACAAAATAGTAATGAGAATGAATCAGTTCGATTTTCTAAATTTCCTTAAGTACTGCACACCATAGCTAGAAAGGCTTATCACTCATTTTTTCCCCTAGTGAAAGGACAACATTGAAAAAAAAATGAAGAAGCATCTTTAAAAGAGAGTCTAGCATCTTCTCCCTAGCAGCTGGATGGCCAGTCTTACAAAATCTTATATCCCACAGGGTTTCTTTCTGCAATTGCTGAATTCCACTGTTATAAATCGGGCCAAGCCACTAAGTGAGGCTTTAAAAGGGCATTTACAGGAGTGAGAATGATCCTACACAGAAATAGCCAAACCAAAAAGACTTGAGGAAAAAAGAATTTAGTGCAATTTATTTTTTCACCTATTAGAGTCTATAGCTCTCTATATAGCCTTGACTGACTTTTTCTGGGAGATGATTAAGCCATTAGTCTTGCGGAGACTGATGTCACAGTTCTTGCCAGGGCATCGGCAGCCCAAATACATCCAGAAACATGACGGCAGCTTCCCTTTTAGTGACCACAACTTCACAGCAGGGGTTTTCCCTTCTTTTCTTCATCTTTTCCTCTCTCCCTTCTCTTAATAGATGGAAAATATATGACCCGCAGGTAAGGATCATGCCTACCTTATTCATGATTTTATGTGTGTGGCAAACTTTTGATTCCCTTATTCAATGTCTGTGGAATAAGTAAATGAATCTGACTGAAGACCAAACATCAGGTTAGGCGCTGAAACTGCAAAAACCCCACCCCGCAGGTTTCCTGGGGACCTGCGCAGGTGTGTTTAGGGAAGCAGATAGAATTGGATCTCTGATTGTACAGAACGGGTAACTTTTCCTAAAGCAGCACTAGAGGTGTTTACTAAGTTCTAACCTGTGGGGACATGTTCATGCCCTTATTTTGTTATCATGGAACCCATGGAACAAGCAGGTTGAATGATTCCTGTGAAACGAATGTGCTATTCTCCCTGCTCACTGGGATGAGTGCAGAGAACCACCTTATGAAAATAGGCCCCTAAGAAAGCTGTATGACAGAAAAGCTTGCTTATTTATTTATTTTATTATTTTATTTTTTGCCCTGGAGGTGCCTGAGGACTTTGCTCAGTCAGGTCATCACTGGCCAAGCCAGGCTTCCTCGGCCAAAGAAGTTTCCTAGCATCATTTGGAGCCAAGTTCCCCGGTGACTGGTGAGTTCCTACTCATTTTGGGTCTGTGCCGAACTTGCAGCAGCTGCCCTGGTTTCCTCTGTCACTGGCACTAGAGTTCTGGGGGAAGAAATTCAGGCTCATAATGGATCTTCTAAATGACTTCCAGTGACTTGTGCTCAAGGGTCAAAAGTTTGGAAACAGTCCAGTTAATAGCCATGTGGAAGGTGAGATGGCATATTGCTGCTTGAAGACCTGACATTTGGCTAAATCTCAATGCATATTCAGTACCTCACTAAAAACCAGCCTCCCAAACAGCAATCTTATAATGGAATAATCAATTTACTTTAAGCAGTAACTAATGCCATCCACTGTTGGGGGTCCTGAACTGAGTGGCAGACACTTTCACTGCTGTTCTCTGCAAACACCTGCTTCTTGCCCCACGTGACTCCCACTTTGGCCACAACACAGATGCCTGCAGGTACTGGGCAGAGCCTCGGCTGCCTAGCTAGCCTGAACAGGAAGCAGCCCCCAAAGTTCACGTGAGTCTTAAGAACCTTCTAACATCTGGCGAAAGTAATGCCTGTCACGTTAAATGTCACGGAGCCCAATAACAGATTCTCTTGTTATACCTGGAAAATCTCAAAATTAGAAATAAATAAATTTTCTATTTTTGTTCCCAGTTTTAGTCAACTGACCTCCCCATAACCTATAAATGTTTTTTCTCAAGTATTATTAGACTTGGTGATGAGAGAGCGTGAGTCAGGCGTCAATGAGCTAAAAGAGAAATGTCCAAAGAGATGGGGGATGATCACTGTTCATGGGAACAGAAGAGATTTCTTTCCTAGACTGAAAGTTGGAAAAACATAGTCATCTTTTCCAACACCGAGAAGCTCTGAGTTCCGAGTTTACGGTAGTGTTTTTGAAAAGCCAACAGCATAATTTCAAGAGTAAGAAGCATGATGGCTTCTTAATCAAATTAAATAGCAAAATGAAAGCAATAATTACTCAAATTTACTTGGCAAATTAGTAAGACAAATTAATTGAAACGCTACTTTTGATCACAAGGATATAATTAGAAAAGTCTTTGGTGGATGAAAATATCTCTGAGGCATGAATTAAATCAGTTGGATGACCCGATTATAAAGACCATATGCTTAGTGTGTAAACCCAAATTTACTGTTACGGAATATAAAAGGAAGAATAAAGATGGATCAGCAAATATTCATTAAAAATGGTCCTATCCAATTGCAAACATCTACTAGGTTTCTATTTTTTGCCAGATGCTTTGCTATATACTTTGTATTCTTATACTTGGGCTGTATTGTTCTCTTAAAAGGTAATAAATAAAATCACCATCGTTAACACTTGCACAGCATAAGCCATTACTGACCCTTAGCCTACGATGACAGCCTACATTGCTGTAAGGAGCACAGGACACTGCAATCTCACAAAGGAAAAGAGAGACTGATGACTTTTTTCCTCTTAGCCCTGTCTTCCACTCACAAATCCCACTCCTCAGTAAAATCAGTTCATAAAACTCAAATGCATCCAAGCTGCACCATATGAAGCCAATTAGCACACGGCTTGCCCTGGCAGCCCTTTAAGAGTTACAAGAGACAGTGCTGGCCCAGCTAGAGTGAGGGGTGCCTCTGAGTGCATTACGTGGGAGTACTTCACCCTCTCCTTTTGATATGCACTCAATATGAACATGAGCAGTTATGACCACTGGGACAACTAGCCTCAGGGATGAAGCCAGCCAATAGATGGTGGATGGTCCAAGCTAATCTACAGATGATTCTTCTTTATTTATTTACTTACAGAGTCTCACTTTGTTGCCCTCGGTAGAGCGCCCAGGCCTCACTACTCACAGCAACCTCCAGCTCTTGGGCTTAAGCGATTCTCTTGCCTCAGCCTCCTCAGTAGCTGGGACTACAGGCACCCACCACAACACCCAGCTATTTTTTTTGTTGTTGCAGTTTGGCCAGGGCCAGGTTCAAACTCGTTACCCTTGGTATATGGAGCCAATGCCCTACTCACTGAGCCACAGGCGCTGCCCGAATCATAGGCCCAGGACAACATCTTTGAGCTCTAGATCAGTCAAATCTGCAGGTCAACTTAGCTCCCACCTTGCTATAACATGAGATCTTAAATGTCTTCTTTGTTTTTTACAGGTTGAGCCAGATTTTTGTTACCCAAAGCCAAAGCATCCTAATATACATAAAATTTAATGTTTGTTAAAGCAAATTCTAACAAAGTACAAAAAAAAAACCCTCAATTTTTTCTATAACTTAGGGCAATTTTTTTCAAGGTATAGTTACTGCCCGCTTGCATCTGAATCACATAGGATGCTTGTTTAAAACACAAATAAGAGAATCATAATTTGTACGTTGTGACGACTAAAAAATCTACATTTTCAACAAGACAACTTGTGATTTTAATGCTAAAGGTTGAGCTCTACAGTTAAGGCAAACAATTTAATTTTTAGTTGGAGAATTTAGACACTCATTATGTGGCCTGTTTGGACTCTTGTTGCCCTGCTTTAAACACATATGCATTCATGCCTACGTCTCTCTTCTTTATAAATTAGTGTTCCAAAAGTAAACAGAGTCAGAATCTCTGATTTGTAAGAGAGAGTACCTCTGCACAATCGCTTCAGGCCTCTGCAGGTAATAAAATATAAAAATGCTTGAGAAAAAAATCAATAGACTTATGAGATTGTTTTTAAGGCAAGTAAAAAAAAATTTTCCCCCATATTCCCTTCTAAGGAAAGGAGGTTATTTTTAAAATAGGTTCTTAAGATTCCTACCACATTATAAGTGTGACCATTTTAAGAAATCCCTCCTTGCCTACCTACCACTTATACTTTTTAGCTCCGTTTAAATGTTTTTACCCTAAGAGATTTTTCCCATCCCCTGAACTAAATAAAATAATATTTTGTACCACGGCTGATACTTGGGATTAAGGCTATCCAAACAGGGAAGCAGGACATGAAGTAGGGTCTTCCCTGGCTCTTCTCCCGCCCTCTCTCTGCCGCCTGCCCCTCCACACCCCCGAAACACACCAGGGCCCCATCTTTACCCACCTAAATCCCATATAGGCTTGTGAGGCCCTTGAATTATGAAATAGGAACTTAATACCAGTGAGGATGCTGTAAATAACAGAAAAAAGGCCTCAAAATTAGCCAATAAAGAAGTGAATTATGGGCAGCACCTGTGGCTCAGGAGTAGGGTGCTGGCCCCATACACCAGAGGTGGCAGGTTCAAACCCAGCCCCGGCCAAAAACTGCAAAAAAAAAAAAAAAAAAAAACGAATAAGAAGAAGAAGTGAATTATGGTGTGTCAGTGAGGTTAACTGGCACCCAGGATGGCTGAGCCACAGGCTGGATTTTTGCCTCCCTCTACCCTAGCAGACTCCTTCTTCCACCTGGTCAGAGGGGATGGGCAGGGGAGAGAGAGCACGGCTTCTGCTGCTTCCCCTTTAGAAAAGGGACCCCTTCTTCAGAAGCCTCTGGTCTCACTGGCCCAAATGGGCGTAAGCCTTCCCGTCTCATGCCAGTGTTAGGGTGGGATGGCCGAGGCTGGTCTACAGTATTCCCACCTTATTTCCCACTGCCCCCAACAAGAAAACTGCAGCGTTCATATGCACACTACGATAACCAGATGGGGCTCCGCAATCCACTCTTCAACTGTCCTAGGTCCTGACCAGCCGCCCCAGGGGCGGCAGGGATTGAAAATGGACACACCTGAAATGAAACCATTTCTGAAGTGGCAGGGTTATTCTTTGGCGGAGATCGGGGGTTATCAACCTATGGCTCTACTGCTTGTTTAGTAACAAGTTTTATTGGGAACCCCTGTTATCTCTCAAGCTACAACTGCAGTGTTGAGTAGCCACAACAAAGATCTGGCAGTTTGCAAAGCTGGAAGTACCATCTGGCTCCTCACAGGAATGTTTGCCAACCTCTGGGTTAGACTCACCAACTAAGGTGGAACCATGTCAGCAGGTCGGTAACAACGCCCCTGCAGCCCCCAACACTCTCTAACAGACTTCTCACGGCTACACCTTTTTGAATATCTGCCCCCTCGCTAGTTTTAAGTTCCCTGAAGGGCACAGAACAGTGTCTTTGCTGATGTCATATTCCCAGCACCTGACCCAGGCAATCAAAATAAATGCACTCCCTTAAATAATCCTTCGTGTAGGAACAAAAGTGATTATTTCTTTTGGGATGCTGTAGATGAGAGGGTAACCACATTTCAAAAACAGTATGCCAAAAACGTGGCCCATATTCCGCAAGAAGGAGGGCATGAGGTTTGAAAACATTAACATTTCCCAGCCCTTGGGAGGAAGATGCGCCCACACACTGTCTCCTAGGAGAGAGGCACCAGTGAGCCCAGGTTCCCAGAAGTGGTGGAGGCAGGGTATGGCCCAGGCGAGCAGCAGGCATGCTTCTGAGGGGCCCCATCTGTGCCTCTTGCCCTGCAGGTCCCACCTACCCTCCCAATTTAACTCCACAATTTGTGACTTCACTAATGCACTCAAGTTCAGCCTTTCCTGGTATTCAGAGGGAATAACAATGATTTTTCAAAGGTAGAAAACAGAAAGTGAGGTGGGATGGGCCCAGTGATGTTTTTATGCCACAGTTTCTCTTCAGATCCTCTTTTGAAAGAAAAATTGTCAGAGTCCACCAAAATAATAGTAACCAGGAGAAACAGAACTTGACAAGCATCCTTCCCTCAAAATTATTCAGGGGATCTAGAATTAATTTTACCTGTATATGATGCCAGGTTTTTTCCCCCTTACCATCCAGTCTAAGATAAATTTAATAACAAAAAGGAAAACATGAAAAGAACTCTATACTTGCTTACATTGCTAAAACAGTTTGAGTGAGTTTAATAGCATAAGAAATTACCACCACTAGTAAAGAGGAAAGTGTTTTTTAAGCTTTAGTTTGACATTTAAAACTTTAATACCCAGTGCTGAGAGGACGCAGAGTACTGGGGTGAGGGCAGGAGAGGGCAGTAACAGAAGGAGTTCCCTCTGACCTGCTCATTACTGCAGCAGCTCATGGTGACAGAGCATCAGCAAGGACAGGTTTAAAGCACACTGAGGCCTGTGCTCCGCAGCCACGAAGGCCTCCAACACCAGGCAAAGGGAAACGCCAAACTCCGTATTAAATAGCTCCTCTGGATGTTGCTGGCTTTCCAAAAAACACAAGGCTGGCAGTCAACTTCGTGCCAGCATTTCAGCCTTTCTCATTTTTTGCCTTCTCTACATTTATGACAATCACCAAGTCAGACATAGGAAAGCCTTGTCATGGAGGAAACAAAGGGAAATCTCTTATTTTCTTATCTACACCAATTAGGTGGGATTTAGAACACAGTCTTCTCTACCAAAAGAGCCAGTATTATTATCATTATTAGTTCAAATTAACATGAGGGTACAAATGTTCACGTTACCTTGTTTTCATTTCTAAGGTAAAGTTCAAGTTGTAGCTGAGCCCTTCACTGGGGGTGTGCTGACACCCTCACACTGTGCACATCAGGGGGATCCCCCAATTGCCCTCCCTCCTCCCCCTTGCTAGACTATATTTGTGTTTTATTATTCATGTGGACGTGTACATATTTATAATTGGTTTCAAATTACTATTGAGTACACTGGATATATATTTTTCCATTCTTGAGATATTTTCCTAAGAAGAGTGTGTTTCAACTCCATCCAGGTAAACATAAAAGATGTAAAGTCTTCGTCTCTTCTATGGCTGTAAAGTGAGCCAGTATTATTTCTGAGGGAAGGAAGCAGGATGTCTGTCAGCCATTAAGTCAAATACAATTTTCTTCACTTTCAGATTAACAGACCTTTGATACTGCACCCCATCCACTCATTAACTCGGCATCTAACAGAAAAAAATTTCATATAAGTTATAAAAATATAAAAATAATTGTTTGGGATATATGAATTCTGCCATTAGGCCAATTCCCCCAGAAGTTTTGTTCTTACAGTAAAATATTTCATGTGAAAAGGAGGTGTTTACGTAAGTAACTTACTGTATACTAATGGTCAGAATCTCAGCTTGTCTATCCACATAGTAGGGGAAAATGTATTTGCTTGGCAATGATGGGGTTCAGGACACACTGTCCCCACATACACTACCTGGGCACTTGAAAGAATAGAAGAAGCAGTAAGGTCACCCTCACCTTCCCTTTGCTCTTCTCCCCTGAATCAGGTCATAAAATTCAGGGGGGATTATCTGACCTTTCCCTAAGTAGGTCAGGAGACCTTCACTTGGGAGGTGTCCTTTCTATACCTCAAGGAAAGGAACATTTTTATCCAGAGGAATCTGAACAGACAGGCCTTGCTAAGCTCTCTGGTTTCTTACCATTACATCATAGCCTCTTGGCCCACACTTGTGCACAACTACCCACTGCTCCATTGCACCTAGCATAAAAAGCACACGGGCTCACCTGTTTTTCCTGGTCTTCATCTTTTTACAAAGGCTGCCAAGCCATGTAAAATTTATTTTAAAAAATTTTGTATACCTTTTTGTTGTTGTCGTTAGTCCAGGCTTAGCTATGAACCGAGCAATGGGTAGGAAAAAGATTCTTCTTTTCCCCACAGCAGTGTTTTATGAGTTCATATTCCTTGATTTAGTGTCACCAATTCTATAGAAAGACTCTAATAAGTCAATTCAGTAGGGAAAACACTTATATTCATTAAACTGCTCATTACAGTGCGTCCTACAGTGACAGAAACTAGAATAGATGAAATGCCCAACCAGAGAGGGATAAGCAATTGGCTAAGTAAACATGAGTGTAGCAAGCAAGTGAAATATTATCCAATTATTACAAATTAAAATGATACAACTGGTGCAAAATTTTTTATACATTGCAAAGTAGAATACACGATAGCTACCAGTGAAGTGTGCCTGGAACGTCACCAGCACACACTGCCCTTCACTAATGTGTCACCTGCACCTGTTCACTCACCCCCCTGGGCAGAGGGCCTCGCTGTTCCTGCTGTTGGAGCCTCCGTGGCCTCCTAGGAAGTTGCCTCGTTCTTCCCTGTACCTCTGCTGAGCCACGTTCCTTGCCTGCAAGTTCGTCCATCTACTCCTCATAAAACATGTGCATCGCTTGTTCTGGACTCAGCTCCATGCTCAGCCTTTCCTAAACCCATCTGCTTTGGATTCCGGCACCCCAGCTGTCACGCCCTTGACTGTTCTGTTTGCTTCTTTTCTCTGATGGACTAGAAATTCCACAGTGAGAGCCATTTTTAGCACATGGAGTGTGTGATAAATATATGATTTTGAATAAATTAATCAATGAATATAAACTCTTGAGACCAGGGGCCATTTCTTATCTTTGTCTCTACAGTACTCATCACGGTACTGGGCAGACAGTAGATTATTGGTGATTCTTCATTCAACAAATGGATAAATTTATATTGTCAAACGTGAGTGCTTGCTGCAGTACCAAGATAGGATTTTCTTATCTGCCCCTCTTCTACTTTCTGCTTCTATTAAACATCAGATAAGGTTCTTTTTCTGGAAGGAGTGCCATCCATGAGAGAGCTTACCCAGGTCAAACTGGCCGGAAACGTAGCCACACGTCTGCCGGACTTCCTCACTGCCCCAGCCCAAGGGATAGAGAGCACATCCAGCTCCAATCAGCAGGCCTGCAAAGAGAGAAGCAAGAGGGCTTTACCAAGGCATCTGTGTGCCCAGAGATAAGTTGGGGGTGGGGGTCAGTGCTTAGCAATATGACAAGCCTACAGTGTCTGCTTTTGGAAATCCCCAGCCACAGCTCCCTTGAGCCATCTAAGGTCAGTCTGACTCCAAAAGAATTTCAAGTCTACTTAACAGGAAAAAAACCCAACCCCCCAAACTCAATAGCTCAGTTTGGTTCCAACATTGCATTTTAAAGCATTAAAAATCTTGCAAATCCTATTTAAGAAATACAGTCCAGAAGCTTTTTTAATCACCTGTAAAAAGCCAACCAGTTTCGCCATTAACCCACACGAACGAGTAACTGGAGAGCAAGCACAAGTTTCTAAGAGGTTATGCTTCCTTACTCACGGATGTTTTGCTTCCAGTTTAAGAATAAAAATGGAATGTTCAGCATTGTCACACTTTAGCAGGGTCAGAAAGAACATGAAGGTGTGAACGAACTACCTAATCATCTCACTGAACCCATGAACTATACCATCTATGCTGTGCAGGGAATCATCGCACCTCCACAGATCTCTGAGGTGCTCTAAAAGAAAGATTTTCACTGCAAGCGGAGTCCTCCTTGCAGCTAAAACCAAAGGTCTGATGACTGAACTGGAGAAAGTGATGGTTTTATTTTAATACAAATTAAGCTATCACAGCAGCACATTCAGAGCTGACAATCAGCGAGTCTTTAGTTTTGCTTTGCACCAGAGCTGAATATGGTTTACAAGTAGCTGAATGAGATTTAAGCACTCACTGTTTGAATGAGGGGGGTAATCTGAAAGTAACATACATCAGTCAGAGAGTGTTAGCATCACCCCCTGAGTACCACACTTGTCTGTGCCAGTAGGACCAAGGGGTTATCACGCTAAATAAGGAAGCCCCTAAATGAGAAAATTCATTAATGTGCCAAAGTGGAGGAGAGAGGGGAGGGCCCCAAATATATCTAAAAGAGGAGATCCTTACTATTTCTGTGCTAGTCCTGGCCACCGTTTGTCCTCCCAGTCCCCAGGCCCCTCCCCTCACAGGCATCTAAGGCAGAGCTCCCTTCCCCAGACACTGTGTGAGCTGTAACCACACACACACTTCCTACCCCGGCAGGGCTCCCCAGTCGACCCCTTAATCTAGGACCAAGCAATGTAGAGGTAATCCTAGGAGTGCCTGAAGCTGCAAACCCCTGGCCCCAGAATGTCCTATTGCAACTGGGTAAATGAGAACTGTACTGAAGCTGAAGAATCATCCAGAAGGCAGTAATACAGAGGTTTTCTTGTGCAGGCAAATGCTGGGTTTATGTACCACGTAAGAAGCAGGCCAGTGGTTCTCCCAGAGTCAGGCAATCCACCCACCTCAGCCTCCCAGAGTGCTGGGATTACAGGTGTGAGCCACAGGCCCTTTATATGAAATTTTCAACACACAGTGAACAAATACTAGATGGCAGGCTCAGCGAAACTTCAGGCAACACTGTCTTCCATTAAAGGCAATGGGAGAGGGGAGCAGGACAAAGAGAGTTCTGAATCTGTACTGCTCAATGCAGTAGCCATGAGCTAGCTCTTTAAGTTTAAATTTAAGTTAATTAAAATGAAATAAACGTCAAAAATCCAAGCCCCATTTCAAGTGCTGACTAGGCACATGGTGCTAGTGGCCACCCTACTTGACAGTGCAAATACAGGCCGTGCTTGTGGTTACAGAGAGCTCTACTGGAGATGGCTAAGCTAGATCTAAGACGAACCTTAGAAGGATGCTGGACTTGTCAGATTCCCATGCCCTATGCCTGACAGTGCTTATTAGCAACCAAAATCATCCTTTCTCTTTTAAATTCTGGTAGGGCTAGGGGCTAGGAAACTATATTCGGTAAACCCTTTTGCTCGCAGGAGTTCTGAGTCATTCTGCATATTCTGCCAATGAGAAGCCCTCAGGTGCATTTTTTTTTGGTTTGGAGACAGTCTTGCTCTGTCACCCTAAGTAGAGTGCAGTGGCATCGTCATAGCTCAAACTCCTGGGCTTAAGCTATGCTCCTGCCTCATCCTCCAGGAGTGCTAGGATTAAAGGCGTGAGCCACTGCCACCCTAGCCTTGAGGTCAGGAGTTCAAAACCAGCCTGAGCAAGAGTTAGATCCGTCTCTGCTAAAAATAAAAAAACTGGGTGGTGGGCCAGGCGCCAGTTACTTGGGAGGCTGAGGCAAGAGGATTGTTTGAACCCAGGAGTTTGAAGTTGCTGTGAGCTAGGCTGATGCCATAGCCAGCAACAGTGAAACTCTGTCTCAAAAATAATCATAATAATAGTAATAAAATAAGATAAAATAAATAAAATGTAGGAGCAAGCCTTTTTGCAGACAGCAGGTATGAGAACATGGGAGTGGCTTCCCAGCGGTTCCCGCCTCCCACACTGAGGGCAGACAGCAGTGAGAGCTCCCCTCACCCCTGAACACCCCGCTTTCCCAAGTGCTTCAAAGCAGCTCCACTGACCTTCACTTTCCCAGACTTTCTCGTAGGTTTATAAAACTTTAAATCTCTGGTCAATATCCCTGCCTACTTGAAATGGGTAGCGTGCTTTTGCTTTATTTTAATTTTTTACCAGCCAAACCCTGACTGGTACACGCCCCATTCATATGAGGGCAGAAGGGTGAGCGCACATCTTTACATCCTGCCGTGGTTCTTAAATATCACCTCGTCCTCAATTTAAAACTATCTCTAATACAATTTATGCTAATTATTAAACTTCCGAGGCAAGTATAGAGAGTGATATTCGAAAACTTTGCCTTTACCCTCAACCCCCCCGCCCCCCCACCTCCGTTTGCTCTCTGGTCAGGGAATTTAACTTGCTAAGAAACCTCTCCAAGTGCCAATGTTAACTAGCTGCCCTTAGCAGGTGGACTGTGGTCAACCGGCATTTTATTATCTCTACTATCTGCATTGTAAAGTAGACCAAATTCAACATAAAAGCGAGGAAGACATTTGCTCAGTTTTATCAAGTGCTAAACCTCAGTCCTGATGTGGAAATCTACCTTTGATGAGAGCAGAGTTTATAAATCCCGAATAAGGTCCGAATTATACCATATTATACTGTATCCTGAAATGGGGCTCAGAGAATTTCCTAGAATTTGGAGTGATTTCCCAAGTGATGACCTGACAGATTTTAATAACTTTGGTTGCCTCAATTAGAACCTCTAGTTGACAAACTTTTATATTATTTTCAAGAGTTTTCTTTTTCTTTTTAATTTTTTAAGTGATAGGACAGAGTTTACTGACAGGGAGAAAGATTGATAAGCATGATAAGCAAAAGAGGGGGAACAGAAGAGGGGGGACAAAACCTCCCTGGGGTGGGGGGGATCCAAGACAGGAAGCCCCCCGATGAGTTTTATTAGTTTCTGAACCTTGTGCTTGTCACATGGGCTCAGTTCTAACCAAATTCCTTTGCATCTGCTATAAAAGAAACATAAGAAGAGTCACGTTATCACTTTTTGAAAATGTGTGCATACAAGAGTGAAAAGAATCCAGGCTCTACCCCGGGAAGGGTGGGAACAGGATGGGAGTTCAGAGGTGTGGGAGCATTTGCTCATTTGCAATTAAGAAACAATCTATTTTTTGCAATCCTGTAACTCTGCAACTCCTGAGGGGTTATGAGTCAATCATGTGTTAGTATAAATTCATTCAATCTTTAGTTTTCACTAAAACTGAACATCAGCTGTGTAGGCAATGGCCCCTAAGGAAGGTCATTTGAAGATGGGGGAGAGATGCTGCCTCCAAAAAAGGAAAAATAATAATAATCCAACAGATGACTCTTTTAAATTCTTAAATTTAAGAAAGTCCACTTAGATAATGCATTGACTGTTAGGGACTTCATCCTGAGTACCGCAGGGTTTGGGGCTCATCTCAGTGGAATGACCTCTAAGGAAAGAGAATTTAATGGGATAGAGACACACAGACACGAATGAGGTGGGCAATTCTGAGCTATGCAGCAATGCTGTTTATAAAAGAAATCTGTTCCTTAGACCCAATGGACGCCTGGCTCAAGCCTTACCCTGGATATCCTCTGTCTAACCCTAAACCTCCTGGGGAGAGTTCCTAGTAGAAACTCTGTTAGTTTTCACAAAATGCTAGAAATATCTGTCATGATACTAACTGTTGCTTACAATTAGAGTGTGAAGTATCAAGTCTGTAAAGAGTGCTGGTGCTCAGAGTAAAGATCTGGGGCTGGGAATTTTCCCTTCTGCAAAACTCTTTCTATTCAAACTCAGAACTTTCTGCTCCGCCAGAGGACTATTAGCATAACAATTCGTCTCCTGCCAAGAAGGCCAAACAAACCTCCAGTAAGCCAAGGCCAATTCCTCTCCGCAGGTGGTGAGAACCCAGTCCTCATGTTAAACTCATAAAGCCTTATTTTTCCAGGCCAATCTTGAAAGTTTTTTTTTATTTGATCTCACTTTTTTCCATGAGTATTGCTTCACTCTTTTTCCATAGTTTTTTGTACAGTGTGACTTTTTCCACCCACGGCCCTTTCAGTGGTCACACCAGTGTTTCCCATCAATTCCTCTTTTATGCATTTTGGACACTTTTATCCATCCTTCAATTGCTTTATCTCCCTTTCTGTGGTAAGCACTGAGGGAAATTGTCTTCTTTATTGTTCTCATGAAAGCTACTCGATCTTGTAGCCTGTTATCTGGATTTCTCTGTAAAATAGTTTGGCATGTTTCCATCTCAAAGTCTCCATATGCTAATTTATGTACATGATTTTTGTCTGTTTTCAGCCTGAGATAATGGTCTCTTTACAAAAAGAAAAAAGAATAGTAACAATAAAATAAATTCAGTGGTGGGAAGGGACAAGAGCAGAGTTCAGTAGTGTCACACTTCAGACCCCCAAGCCCAAGAAGGAGTAAACTATTCAAGTATTCTACCAAAAAAAAAAAATTGGTTGGGCTCTTACAAAGCACATCTTCAAAGCACTTTTTAGAAAATGAGGCGCAGAGACTATAAGAAGTGCACCCAAGGACTAACTACCCTGGGTTCCTGGGTCCTGTCTGGGGCTCTCTCCACCTGTGGTGATTCCAATGCTTGTCTATGAGTCCACCCCAAGGTCACACACACCCAGGGATGTGATGGATGTCACCAATATCGTATTTTATTAAGCTGTACTTAGTAACTCTAAATTTGGATTTCTTATGTCTCTCGAGTAACTGAAAGATGTGCCAATACAGAGCCGGCATACAGCTGGAGCCGACTTACGCATTGGCTGGAGCCACCTCACACAGCTGGAGCCACTTTACACAGCAGGAGCCACCTCACAAAGGTGGAGTCACTTTACACAGCTGGAGCCACCTCACAAAGCTGGAGTCACCTCACACAGCTGTAGCCACCTCACACAGCTGGAGCCACCTCACACAACAGGAGTCACCTCACACAGCTGGAGCCACCTCACACAGCCGAAGCCACCTCACACAGC
>NW_003852549.1:3002115-3032114 GCF_000181295.1 Otolemur garnettii
GGAGAGCTGTAGGTTTTACCCCTCCTCTGAGCTTCCCTGGGATGCACTGCTGACAATTCACCTGACGCTTACCAGCTTGCACTGTAGTTATTTAAGTATTATAAGTATTAATACTTAGAAAGACTGGAAATTCTACTGGGGTTACTTGCACCCAGATTACTCAGTCATGTAATTTGTTAAATATTAAATAGTAGTGATATTATTTATTCAGTACTTCCAAAAGCCTCAGAATAATGATACGACAGTTGTATGATAGGTAGCAGAGAGGCTAGCATTTCTAGATAAGGAACCTGAGGACTGGAGAAGCAGGCCCATGCTCATTAATCTCCTAGGTAGCAGATCTGAGGACACACGTCCAGGTTCGAGCCCTGAGCAAGTCCTTCTCACTACCACCATCTGACCTTCCCAAATCCCCAAGTGTTCATTCTCCCAAATCTGAGCTTGCCTTCCTCATCCACACATGTACTGAACCCTATACACAAACAGGGAAGGAAGAGAGGGGTGGAAGATAGACACTTCCAGTCATGCTTTCTTCAGATTGACTCTACTTAGCCACAGGAAGCACTCCTCCTGTTGCCCAAAGACAAGGCGTGGGCTCCCGGGAGCCCTACAGATCCCCTTCCCAGGGGCCAGTAGAAGACCACACTCAAGGATTCAGAAGGCCACACATGGCCCAAGGCTGCGGGTTCCCTGCCCATCCTCCCAGTGTGACACAAGCACATGAAGTGTGGTCTTTTTACTGACCCTTTTAATGAAGGGTTTTGTTCTCTGAAGTTTGGATTTGGTCTAGGGGCCACATTCAGGCATCTGGAGGGCCACATTTGGCCCCAAGGCTGCAGGTTCCCCACCTGCAAGGCCAAGGCTGCTGCCCAGAATGACACCTTTGAGCAGCAAGGGTCTAGTGGATAGACGTGTCAGACTTGAATCCTGATCGCCCTCCAACCAGATGTGCGGCCTCCAGCAGCACGCCTGCAAAGTCTGGGAGTCAGACTTGACCGTCCTGGGTCTTTAGCATGGTGTTTGCTTGCATCATAAGCATTGTTATTAGAAATAAATTAAAAGCTTAATAAAAGCGTCTGGTTCAGAGTGTGGCATATAATGGGAGCTCTGTACACTGCAGTTGTTTGTGTTAATATTAGTAACAATATTGCTGAGGTCTCAGATTGCAAACGTTTCATTCTATCACACTGGCTAATTTCAGGTTCTTCACTAGCAGCTACAGGCACTCGCCAGTTTAAAGCAAACAAACAAATAAGCAAAAACATCACCCAATATTGCTTACTCACATCTTTGTTACAAATACATTTCCTGGAACTGACCATGTTCCTACAGATAAGAATCATTCTATTTCTTTTTTTCCTCTCTAACATGATATTAAGAAGAATTTCAAATTTACAGAAAAGTAGGCAGAACCTTGTAGTAAATACCCACGTGCCTACTGTCTAGGTTCCAGATTAACGGGTTTTACAGTTTGTTTTATCACCTATCTACCCCTTTCTCTATTCGTCTATTAATCCATAAATCTATTTTTCCTCGGGATAAGAGTGCTTGCCGTGGTGGGCTTCAGGCATCGTTCTATAGACGGTTTCTCACCATCATTCATACTCCACGCCCGGCGCCTGTGCAGACCCATGACATGGACCCTAACGTGAGACCCAAAAGCTGTGGCTGAGGCAAAGCTGCATCCCCGAGGCCTGATGGCACGGAATTGAGACCCATCAACTAGGAAAGTGATTCTGACACAAGTCTAGGGCAATGGAAACCTCTGAGCTTTTTACATCTCTCCAACAACCTTCTTACAACCTAACACAGGATCAAGTTGCTGCAGCTGTAAGACCCAGAAATCCCAAGGAAAACTTCACAGGACATCTCACAAAAGCCCAGAGCCACAACGTGAAGAGACTCAGCTCAGACCAGCCACTCAGCTCACAGTTTTCACTAGACACGTTTGCTCTTAAGGATCACTGTTGTTTTGTGCAAAAAAAATTACTTCTGACACTGACCTTCTCAAATAAGAAAAAAAAAAAAAAAAGAACATACTCAGCACACTTCAACATGAAACCTTTCCAGGAGCAGAGACAGGCTCCCACAATATCCTGTCAGAAAAGTTCCAGCAGAAACAACAACAATAAAAATAGGTGTGAAGTTAAGTTTACACCACAAACTGAACTTACCTCGCCCCTGCTTTGAAAACGCAATGTTAATTCCAAATCAGACTTTTAGTCAATGCGTGTTGGCAAACTACTGTTACCCTCAATCAGATAAGTATTCTGGTGGTAAAGTGTTAGGCTTTGGAGTCACGAAGTATTGCGTCTGAATGAAGTTCAGTCTACCGATTACTACACACTGGCCCACCAAGTCTGTTAAACTGGAGCCCCAGAAATTTCCTCCATAAAACAGAGGTGCCAGTGCCTCTTTACAGAGTGGCTGGGAGCACTTTAAAATGCTTCTAAAGTCCCAGCACAGTGCAAGCATGTGAAAGTAGGTTCCCTCTTATGAAATAACAGGGAAAGGGAGGTAATGCTCCACTCTAAATAATTAACGGTGGCTTTATGGAAACAAAGTGTACCACCCTCACATCAGGATGCACTGTGCTGGAACGGGAGGGCTGGTGACATCACGTGTCTGACGCATCACCGACAACTCACCTGGGCATCATGAAGTAGAATCTCATCCCCACGCTCCTCCAAGGCTTCCTGTGACATCTGTGCAGACCTTTGCTTTGATTCCTGCTAAATCTCTAACTCGCAGCCTTCCCTCCCTCAGGCCCGTGAATTGCTTTGCTCTAGGTGTGGGAAGTGACATCCTTCTGCCTCATGTGCTCAGGGCATGACCTTCCCAGGGGGCCTGGGTGAGCCAATAAGAGGGACATGGCTCTGGAGCCAGACGATGTGTGGCGCTGGCTAGAGAAGAGGCTGAGTCACACTGTCTTCTGTAAGAACTTGGTTGTGCCCTGAGTGGGGACAACTGTGGAACCCAGATGCCCCAGTTCTGTGCAGAGCGTGTTTGTCATAATAATTCACACACAGTGACCACAAGGGCTCCTGTGACCTCAAGGAAGGGTGGGAACGAGTGGGGTGTGAGTAACCAAACCCCCTTGGGAGAAAGGAGGACCAGGATTGTGGTGGGTTGGAGAGAGAAGTGGACCAGGGAATGAACTTTGTCAGACCGCTGACCCTAATATCATAAATATCACAAAACATCTCCTAATATCACAAAACTGCCCAAGACAGTGAAGAACTCAGGCAGACATGAGTTTGCCTGGGACTTTCCCTTCAGCTTCTCTACTGAGTAAGTCCTATTTTAGGAACCTGTTTCAGTTCTAACATAACAATATTTAGGAGGAAGAGTAAAACCTTTCTCCCTACTAATGCCCTTCGCCAATACATCTCAGCCCAAGGACTGACAGATGCCTTACTTCTGAGCCTTCTGCCAACATTTTTATTTCACTTAAAAAAAAAAAAATAGTCAGTGTAAGAAGTAATTTGTCTTCTTATTTTTTCCTAATGTTTTAAGTACTTGCATCAGGGGCCCCAAAACAACACAATAGTAGGACATCAGGCCTATTTTTTAAAAGGAGTAAAATCTACATTTGATGGGTAAAAAGATAGCAAAAGACTTTCTACAAATTTACATGCAAGACTCGGCATACTCTGTGACCCGCCACAGTGGGCCACTTGAAGCCTGGAAGCTTAGGTCAAGAAGAAGAGTGTTTAAAAATATTTTTAAAAATGCATTATAGGGGCTGGGCACGGTGCCTCTTGTCTGTAATCCTAGCGCTCTGGGAGCCGAGGAGGGTAGATTGCCTGAGCTCACAGGTTCGAGATCAGCTTCAGCCAGAGCGAGAGGAACTCCACCCACCCCCACCCCCACCCCCGTCTCTAAAAATAGCCAGGCGATGTGGTGGGTGCCTGTTGTTCTGGCTACTGAAGAGGCTAAGGCAAGAGAATTGCTTGAGCCCAGGAGTTGGAGGTTGTTGTGAGCTGTGACACCACGGCCCTCTACTGAAGGCAATAAGTGAGACTCGGGCTCAAAAAAAAAAAAAAAAAAAAAAAATTAAAAATAATGCACTGTAGAGAACATCATGTGAAAGTCTTGTACAGTAATGACAAGGATCATGTGTGTCTCACACACTGATAGGGTGCTTTTTTCTTTAAGTTCCAGATATTCTGATGCCAGGTACTACTTATCTCCAGCTTGCAAACAAGAAAAAGCTTAAAATCACAAAGATTTTTGTCTTGACAAACTACCATGGCAGAGGCTAGATGTGAATCTAGGTCTTTACGACTGATTTTGATGCCACAATGAGGACCACACACCCCACCCATTTCACAAACACGCTCAATGTCCCACAGTGACTAAGAGCACAGCCCCAGAAGATGGCCACATCCCTCTGGTTTTGTGATTCTGGATAACTTTCTTGCCTTCCTCTTGGGTGTTTTCCTCATCAGGAAAACAGGAATAAAACTCGTATCACAGAGCTATTGGGAGAACTAGAAATATATATCTATTTAACAGATTTTTAGACACATACGTGTATAGGTATGCATGCACGCATATACACAAACCTTATACATAATCATATGTAAATTTTATATATATACTTTTTATTATTTAAATGTAATAAATACAAAGTATATACCATATATATTAATAAAGCATATAAGCCATTTGTGACAAGTTTCAACTCAGTTTGCAGCTTAGGATAAATATTATTTTCCCTGTCTGTATTCATAAAGCACCTTTTTCACCATTAAAAAATTGGAAAATGTGAACATACTATAAGATTTCTGATATGCACCATCAATAAGTTGGTAAAGGTAGCCTGCTCGCTTAAAACAAGCAATGCTTTAAAAATAAATTGTTTTTTCTTCCACTTTTGGGACATTAGGAGAGAAGAAGCTCATCTATTTTCTGCAGGTCTTTTTAAAATACCATCAATTTTGCGAAAAAACAGTACACCATCTGGAATAGCTGAGAGACAACGATTTGGAAGCAATTTCTTTCAAGACAGCTACAATGCTTTTCCTTTCTGTTTTCTTTCTCTCTTGAATTGTCAAGGATAACTGAACCTTTATACTTTTCCATCTGTGATCAGTCCCAAGCAAATTTGAAAGTACTAGAGAATTTTGTTTCCAGTTAGTTCACAACTTTTTAGTCACTTCAACTCAACTTTTAAACTACCACATCTGTTTTTACTGTTTTTAGTATTTAAAAATATAAAATTCCCATTAAAACATACATTGAAATATGACTACAAAGTATTTCACAATGGGAAAAATATGCTTTTTAAAGTACTTGCACAAACACTCATAACGAAATTCCTTAGATCTTTTTCAAATAGATTATCCTAACCAAAACATTAAAACAAAAGTAAATACAAACTCCAAACTAGGTAAATGTGCATCTTACGTTGCAGAACTAGCATCAGGAAGGCTCATTCTTAGCCTGATTGTCTGAATATGAATTTTATACAAAGAAAAACCTCAAGACTGAACATCAGATGTATATCCATGGTTGAAAGCGTGATATAGATTTTAAATTACTTTAAAAAATACATTAATAAACATATATACATAAAAATATATATATACATAAAAAAATATAAAATGCCCTAGGCCCTCTGTATCTTGCGCTTCCAATAATGAATTTAACTAACCATGGATCAAACGTATTTGGAACAAAATCTCATTTTAACTGAATGTGTATGGACTTTTTTCTTGTCATTATTCCCTAAATTATAGAGTTTAGCAACTACTGGGATAGCATTTACGTTGTATTAGGTATTATTAGTAATCTAGATAAGATTTTAAGTATACAGGAGGATATGGGGAAGTGGTATGCAAATATTATGCCACTTTATGTCAGTAACTTGAGCATCTGTGGATTTTGGTATCTGAGGGAGGTCTGAGAACCAATCCCTCAAGGACACCAAGGAACAACTGTATATTTTAAAATATGTTTGGTAGAGAAAGCAATACGAATTGATCTCTGCTTCATGAATTGAGCCAGTAGCCTTTTGACTCTGAGGCAAGAATGCTACTTATTACTGTGGAATTCAGAAACCCAAAGGAGTGGTCCATTTACTCCAGGGTCTGAGGGAAGAGAGAAAATGCAGAAATAACCAGGAGACAAGGCTGTGTCCGTGTCCTGTTAGCAGCAAAACCAATAACTACCAGAGAAGTCAGTTCATGTTAGGCTGGATCTTACTGGACGGGCGGGTTATGATGAGTAGACACAGTCCTTCAGGGGGAGAAAGCAGGCCCGGTGACTGGAGGCACAGAGGGAAGGGAGACAAGTAGTGAACCAGGGGGCACAGGAGAGTGGTGGATGGGGTCGTGGCCCTGGCAGAAGCTCCTTCACTCTGGGCCAAGAAAGCTGGTCTTTGCTGAGGAGGTAAAGGCAACCACTGTCTGCCAGGCCACTATAACAAACCCCCAGACTGCTTGGCTTACACCATTGGAATTCATCTTTTTTACACTTTTAGAGGCTAGAAGTCCTAGATCAAGGTGTGGGCAGGTGGGTTTTGAGGAGGCCTCTCTTCTTGGCTTGCTGACGGCCATTTCTCGCTGCACCCTCCATCATCTTTCCTCGGCAAGCAGGGGTCCCTCAGTGTCCCACTGTGAGTCTAAACTTCCTCTTTTTTTTTTTTCCCTAATATAATTTTAATTTTCCTAACATACAAATAGCTATAATGTTCCTAATACATAATAGCTCTAAGAAAATAAAAGTTGCCATAGTTTCATTAAGACTTAAGGAAATTCCAAATAAAATTATGAGATTTCTCTTCACTTCTAAAATGAACAAAGATCTCACAAGGACCACATTCCCATCCTTGCCAATACAAACTTCCTCTTCTTATAAGGATACAAGTCATATTGGATTAGAGGCCTCTCTAACGGCCTCAGCTCAACCTCATCACCTCTCCAAGGCTCTTTTTCTCCCTATAGTCACATTCTAAAGGGTGAAAGGTGAACGCATATATTTTGGGGTGGGGGAATTCAGGTTATAACAGAGATCTTAAGGTTTGGAGTTGAATTCTAAAGTATAAGAGCTGAAAAGCGCCCTCAAAATGATCTAATCTAGTGCTTCTCAAACTTGTCATGAAAATACAGTACAGCCTCCATAGCTGACCACCTCCTTAAGCTGACCTAATTTTCATAGAACAGACATGTACCCCTTGTACCTGTCAATACCGTAGGCCTACCTCCTTATGTTGACCGCCACTGTGTATTGACCAGTTTGTTACAGTCCCTGGGTGGTCGACTCATAGAGGTTTGACTGTGTTCATAAAGACAAAGCATGAAGCCATAACTTAGTCTCCCTCTGAAACTGGTTTTCCACAATTTACCTGAAAATTGCTGCAAAATTTTCCAGTCTACTCCAGAAATAGCCCTATTCTTTATATAAAAAATGCTTTCCCCAAAATGTTGGAGTCCAATCGATGCTCCAGAAGATATTTTGGGTTTATCTTGTGGCTTCACACATCCACAGCATTTCCCTGAAAGTACATGAGCAGCTCAGTTTTAGAAAAATGAATCTAAGCTGTAGCTCCAAAGTTTGTGACAGGCTCAAAGTTCCAGTTAGTAAAAGAATCAGAAATGGGTCATCAGAGAAATGCAAATCAAAACCACCCTGAGATATCATCTAATCCCAATAAGGTTAGCCCACATCACAAAGTCCCAAAGTTGCAGATGCTGACACAGATGTGGAGAGAGGGGAACATTTTTATCACTATTGGTGGGACTGCAAACTGATATAGCCTCTCTTCAAAGAGAATCCCAAACGAACTCAAAATAGACCTTTAATTTGATCCCACAATCCCACTACTAGCCATCTACCTAGAAGAAAAAAAAATCATTTTATAATAAAGACATTTGCACCAGACTGTTTATAGCAACTCAATTTACAATTGCCAAGATGTGGAAACAACCCAAATGCCCATCAACTCAGGAACGGACTAACAAACTGTGGTATATGTACACCATGGACTGCTAGGTATTCAGCCTTTAAAAAAGATGGAGACTTGACATGTTTTGTATTAACCCGAATGGAGTTGAACCATATTCCTCTCAGTCAAGTATCACAAGAATGGAAAAGCAAGTATTTAATGTACTCAATGCTAATTTGAAGCTAGAAGATGATCTAATTCACACCCACAGGGGAGATAAACTCATTTCGATTCAAACTGGGGTGGAAAGGGGTTGAGGGCGGCAAGGGGGGTTGGTGTGCTCCCACTCAGTGGGTACCTTTCACGTGTGAGACACAACTACAAGAGGGATTCTACCTAACAGATGCAAATATTGTGACCTCACTTTTTGTACCCTCACATTGACCTGAAAAAAAAAAATCAGAAATGGAATAAAATCTCTTGTTCCTCTATCCAAAGCTTTCTCTGACAACACCATGTGTCAGAAGAAGGTTCCTGCTCTGGCTGGCAAGGCCACATTCAGAAACTGCAGCCTGAGAGACCTGGCTTTTCCCAGCTGGCTCCCTGGGCCACCCCTGCCCCGTCCCCCCGGGTGGCACACAGAACAGACTCCAGAGGTCTAAAAGAGGCAGCTCACACCGAGCGTCGTCCATGACAACTTTCTCCAGCCACAAATTTCTAGTTTATTGATGAAGGGAGAAGGGCACCCAGACAGATGTCTCCTTTCCTGGGTAGAATGAGCAGCGGCTGGTGCAGCCTGATTCATATCACCCAGAGCTTCCTGGGAGGGATGAAAAGAAAGATCTCAACGTCGTGTTTCTCTTCCTTTCACTGCTGTTTCTGGCAACAGTATTACAGTCAGGCAGGCTGAGTCAAAATAATTTTCTAAAAATATGGATCAGCTGAGACCATTTCCAGCCTCTTTTTATGAAGTTATTGTTAGGGCTTTCCCCCCGGGCTTCTCTGTGCGGTTTCCCAGAGCCTCCCCTTCCACCATCCAGTTATCTAAAAAAGACAATTCTTTCTCCTTGCAAGGGGGAATCACGCATCTCAAACACTGACAAGCAAGCTCATTCCTCCCAGGAGCCTGGGCAACTATTTCCAAGAGTTCCACCCTTTGGAGCAGGATGCCGGTTTCTACTGGGGAGTAATCAGCTCTGCTGGTGGACCGTGTGCTTCCCAGGAGGTGGACGGACTGAATTCATCTCTTTCAATCCTTCCAAAAATGAGTTTCCCCTTTCCCAATTTATATGACAGGAGAAAGTTAGATTCTAGGGTGAGCTGTATGTCATACTTCTTTACTGAAGTTAACATTTAGAGGGGAAAGAGCAGCTCTCAACCCGTACTAGGCTTTCCACTCAACTGTTTGGATGGCAATGTTAAGGTGACATTGAAGGAAGTTTGCCTTCATTATAGATTCCACTTTCTTTATATTAAAACCAACAAAGGAAATGCAATTGCTTTCAAACAAGCTTTGTAAACAGATGATTTTCAGAATTTATGCTCCTTAAAGCTGCCTGTCATAAAGGCATAGAGCTTTGCATGAGCAAGGAGCCCAATGGAACATTGAGTTTTGTGGTTTTTTGTACTATGCCCTTGAAGCCCTGGGTAGGGGGAAATCTCTGTGATGTCTACAGAGCTCTCAAACTGAGATGCCACGTGATATTTTGCATGAGGGTAAGGTTCAGCTACTCCATAATTTTAAAAACTGCTTTAACCTGGTGCTATGAGTTAAATCGCACTCCTTCATGAACAAAAGATATACTGAAATTCTTAACCTGCAGTACCTCAAAAAGTGAAGTTATCTGGAAGTAAGGCCCTTGCAGGCATCATCAGTTAGGATGAGGTTACATCACAATAGGGCGGGCCTCTAACCCAATATGACTGGTGTCCTTCTAAGAGGACAGCCAGGGAAAGACAGGCAGAGTTCTGACTCGTTCTACCATAAACTAAACATTCCTGGGGCACCAGCAGCTGGGGAAAGCAACGAAGATTCTTTTAGAGTTTTCAGAGACTATGGCCCTGCCAACACCGTTGCTTCAGACCTCTGGCCTTCAGAACAGCAAGAGAATACATTTCTGTTGCTTTAAGCCCCACAGTGGCTGGTCTTTTCCTACACCAGCCCTGGAAAATGAAAACACCTGGGTAAAAATATGTTCCTTCCTTAATTTTTTTAAACCTTCTTAGTGAATAAGTTAATTGAGTAAATTGAAAGAAAAAAAAGCAAGACGTTGCTTTCTAAATTCACTAACTCCTGTTCTCCATCCCACATCTCTTAAGAACACGCCTCCAAGAAGAGGACTATGCGGAGGCACTGGTTTCTCCAAGTACAAAGCCAAGGTTCAAAGACAGAGCCTGGACTCAGTTACCACAACGCTATAAATCTCTCCTTCCAGTGGGTCACAGAAGAGGGAAGTCTGTCAGGGCTCCTCACTCCTGGAACCTGGAGGCAGTGTAACTTACCCACCAGACACAGTTAGCCACGCATGCTGGACAGGTCGGGGGCCAGCTGCACACATGTCATTTATATTTAAATAGCTTCTTTCTCGAAGGGGCTTGAAGACATTTACTGACTTTTACTGAACTAATCCTTACAAGCCACCCATGATGAAGGTAAAGTAAGGTCACATATCCATCTTTCCTCTGGCTTCTCGGGGTAGGGCCACTTGTTCTCTGCTCTATTCTTGTTTTTGAGATTGTTGAGTTTCTCTTCTCCCAATGCATACACTTTTCTTTTGAAGGTGGTATTGTATTTCCACATAACCCTATTTCTGGGAGCTCTTGGTTAGTAGAAGAAAATAATTTCCATTGCACCCCCCAACCTTTGGGAGTGTTACTCAGCCCCAATTCCTTCCAAAATTACCATTTATTTAAAGCCTTCACTAATGAATTGTTCTGAAATCAGAGCATGTGTGTGTGTGCACCTGTGTGCAGAGAGAGAGCGACAATGGCCGAGCAGCATTAGAATGCCACGGAGAGGGTTTTTCGGGATGGAGACGGCATCTCAGTCCCTCAGGCAACCCTTCGTCATGACACAGGCCTTCAGTGACCTGTGGTCATTACCCACGTGTTCCCTCTGCACCCTCCAAGGTCCGTGTGGCGGGGTATGTGCAGAAGAGACCAGTAAGGAAAAACTTTGGTGGCAACCCCTATTTTACCCAGGGCTGTTTCTCTTTCGTGTGTATTTCCTATTCAGGAAAATAAAGATTAAAAATCAATAGAGGAAAAAAATTAATAAAATAAATAAATAAAATCCCCTCAGGAACTTCATGGGTGTTATACAGAGATTAAAGTAAGAACACTTAGTTTTTCTGAGCTCTCTGAAGAAAGAAGTGATAAGAAAGAAAAAAATTGGCCGGGGTGGTGGTAATCCCAGACAGACCGCCTGAGCTCAAGAATTTAAGACCAGCCTGGGCAAGAGTGAGAGCCCTTCTCTACTAAAAATACAAAAGCTAGCTGAGCATAGTGGTGCACACCTATAGTTCCCGCTACTCAGGAGGCTGAGGCAGGAGGATCGCTTAAGCCCAGGAGTTTGACGTTGCTGTGAGCTGTGATGCTACAGCACTCTACCCAGGGCAACAGAGTGAGCGTCTATCTTCAAAAAAAAAAGGAAAAGAAAAAAAGGAAAGAAAAGAAAAAATTAAAATGAAAGAACAGGTGCCATGTAGCACTGGGTTCTCTGGACCTGACCTGTGAGGCTCTTTCTTTACTTTACCAAATAGTGACAAAAGTTAATACCTGTTTCTTGACTGCCAAAGAGTTAAATCTTTTCTACAAAGCGCGGAGCAACAGTAAGCCGCTTCAGTCCTCATCAGCCCCTGGTGGAGGTGGCTCAGCAGAAGTGATGCAGTTCACCACCTTGGAAGCTCTGTTGCCAGCTTCCCTTCTAGGATGTGGTGGATTTCATCAGCCAAGGCCACCAGCCGCTAGACTGTAGAGCACTGTTTACAGTTGCTTGACACACGTGAAGTAAACCCACCCTGCTGTCCCACAACTTCCCTGGAGCCAGTACTTAACTGCAGGAACTCAAGTTTCAAAAACCCGAGGTTATTCAGATGCCACAGAAAACTTCAACACTGTAAGCCCAAGACCTGAAAGCTCTCATCTTGCACCCATCATGTTGAGAAAGACAGTGGAGAAACCACAGCCTAACGTGGCTTTTATACACAGCGGACCCTCCACAGCTGACCACCTCCTTAAACTGACCTGTTTTTCAAGGAGGGAACGGGCATCACGTGTCCCTCTCAGCACAGTAGGCCTGGCTCCTTATGTTGACCCCTCTGTATGTTGACCAGCTACAGGCCCTAGGGTAGTCACTCACAAAAGTTCTACTGTATTTCATTTCTGCTCAAAATGGTTTGAAGGATTCAGAGGAAAAATGAAGTTTAACCTCTTTAAACAGAAGGATGTTACAACAGAAGGCTCTAAACCTGCAAGAAAAGTATTTTAATAAGCACTTATAAGAAGAGAAAAATGATTATGAAGAAAGAGACAAAACTGGAAGGAGGTTCTTTCTTGAATTCTACCAAAAGTGTTTGAGTAGGTGTGTCTTCACTGGAAAGTCAGTTGGGAAGGAAGGCAACTTACTTGTAAGTGGGCAAGAATGATTAACTCTTGTTTGTGGGAGAGGGAGAAGCCTGGAGGCCTGAGGGATGGTGTTCTATAAAGATCAGCATTTCCTGGCTTTGTGGAAAGCAAAGAAATTCATTGAAAAGTCAAGAGGTTATGACTAATATTGCCTAATCCTGCCTCGTGCATTTCAGGCGAGATGAATTCTGTCATTATCAGCTCCCAAAATGGGTTTTCTGAGATCAGATAACTTTGACTGATCCTGTTAAATAAAGAAATCCATAAAATTAGATTTGATCCAGGAAAGTAAATCCCCAGTAAAGTGTGAATTCCTAACAGAGAAATTTAGAGTGAAGGACAGGAACACCCTGCACCCCGGCATGCCTGTCACTGCACCTGGTAATCAGTGTTATGTTAACTTGGAAAAAAGTTACCTGAGTTCAATCAAAATATAAATTTTTACTAAATAAGTAGATTTTAGGTTTCACAGTCGTGCTGGCCACATGTCCCACCTTCAACAGCCATATAAGGCTAGTGCCTACCACATTGAACAGCAAAGATCATTCTCATCACGTACAGACAGACGTTCCACCGGACAGCACTGCCCTAGAGGAACACCTTTCAGATAGTTCAGACTATCATAAAGATGGCTGGAATTAGTAAAGTCCTTCATCATCTTTCCAACGCCAAAATGCCAGTCAGCATCCAACCACTGTGTTAACTCCAAACTTTTTTTTTTTTCATTACTATGTATCAATTTCACTGACTATCAAGCCTTCTCTCCAAAGTAATAACGAAGTAGCACAGAAAATGATTTAAACATAGAGCACACCACCCTATAATTAATACCTAGAAAACTGATTGGGGCTGTTTTTCTATAGAGCCTCTGTGACGCTAAATGCTGGTCACATGACTATGTTGAGTGTCATGACAAATATCGATAGCAGATAGATTCAGTATCCTAAATCCAACAATTAGAGCCCCCAAAGTCTTTTGAAATGTGGGGTATTTTACAATATTCTTTTGAATTCTGAGAAACACACACATAGGCACCCAAATCATTTGCATAAAATCTCTTACATAACAATCAAAACAAAGACTAGACAGGAAGAAAACAACTACAATTTGTTCCGCCCTCTCTGTTTCTCTCCTTCACAACTGAGAATTCACTCTTTTCACTTAAGAGGAAACTGCATCCATTTCAAGGTAGGGCAGGAGGGGTGCCAGGGTCAGCAGTGGGAGGTGACGCCCTCACTGTCTCATGCCGTCAGATTCAAGAAGGTGGGGAGCACTGTCCATTTGTGTCTGTTCTCTCCAATACTTCCATTAGACTGCTGCAAAAGCAGAATGGCAGTACAAACATCTATTTGCTTACTGGAGGTATATGCGGCCTGACAATAAAGTTCATGAACTCATCCTAGAAAACGTGCTACCCACCTCATTGCTGAGGATCACCATGGTCACCTCTGAAATACTCCCCTTGAGAAGCTCTGCACAGAGGCTGGCGGCTGTCCACCCTTCAAAGCAATTTTGAAACTCTTTTCCTGGAATGGCCACCAAAGATGTCATCAAAATGACTTCTTTTCAATTTTTCTGTTATCTTTGGGTAAAGAAACAATTCACTGAGGGCAGGTCAGGTGATTAGGGAGGGTGTTCTAATATAGTGACTTGTTTAGTGGCTAAAAACTCCCTCCCAGACAGCGCAGAGTGAGCCAGACAGCACTCGGGAGCTGTGAGTTTGGGGCCGAGATCTTCAGTTAAGATTTTCCTGTTTCTCTATCAATGTTTTCTTGGTCTGCTGTGCTTCTCAGTCAGCTGACAATTCTGATGCACTATTCAGCGAATCTTTGCAATGTTCTCATCAGTTCTGCTCGTTACCGGCTACCCTGACCTCTCTTAATCAGTGATGCTTTCTCCCCCTTCGGAAAAATGTTCAATCCATTTTTACACTGATGTTTTCTTCACAGCATTGTCTCCATAAACTTGGATTAATGCACCTTTGATTTCATTTCCACTCTTACCAAGTTTAACAAAAAATTTGCGAATATTTGTTTGTTGCTCTAATTCAGGCTCCAACATTCTGATGATGGCACAAAAAATACAACAACAACAATCAACAACACTCAGCAAAACGTGCTGACATGAGCACACCTGTGAGAGAGACATGGATGCGCCAAGGTTAGGAACCTCACCTGGGTTGTTTGTACAGTGCTGCCCTTGTGAGCACACAGTGGCAAGTTTGCAGACTTCACTGTCAGACCTCATGCACACTCAGTCTTTTTCTTCTGAATTTTTAAAATTTAGGTTTCATAAAAGTGTCATGAGCTCTACTACTTAACCATTTTTACGTCTTTCCTGACTTGTCAAACCCTGCTATCATACGCTGCCAGTCTATTTCTTTCATTTCACGTCACTGAGCAATTAACCAAAACAGTTAGGACACAGGACCAAAGACTTTAGGGTTACAGGCCTGAACTCCAATACCATAAGGCCAATAACGTCCCTTCCAGTAATACCCATAACCCTGTCATCCAAAAACTGGTGCTCTTGGTCATGGGAACCCCTAGGGAGCTAGGGAGGATCCAGGCACAAGCCAACAAAACCTATCCAAATGGTAACTGAATGGACAATGGATGATTTAGAGGGCAGGCTTCTCGGCCCTTTCACACAGACTTGTGCAGACCAGCACAGGAGACACTTGCCAGGTGTGGCTGCTGAGCCCTGCAAATGTGGCTATTCCAATTTGAAGTGTGTTTAAAAAGTGTAACATGCACACGAATTAGAAAGATTTCATATGAAAAAAAGAATGAAAATGTCTTGTTAATAATTTTTATGTTGATTACATGTTGAAATGATAATATTTTGGATATAGTGGTTTACATCAAATATAGCATTCGAGAGAATTCTTTGTTTCTTTTTGCTTTTTAAATTATAGCTTCTAGAACATGTGAAAGGACATATAGGACTCCCACTGTGTTTCTATTGACAATAGGAATACAGACCATGGTCACAGGCTCCATTTGTAATACAAGGAGCTTTAGAAAGTGCTGACTCATGAAAAACAACCCTGAAAATGATGTTATGAAGGCCAAAGGATCCTCTGGCAACAAAAGCAGAAGAGTGGCTGGCATTGGAGAAGTCTTCGTAAATATCTCTGCTACTGAGAGGGCCATAAAGGCTCAGCAGCAGCTGAAGCTATGTAATCTGGCAGTATCAAAAAGAAATCAGACATGGATCTCAAAATCCCTGCCTTGTCTTTTGAACTGGCTGTGGGAAAGCCGCTCTCACAGTCTGCTGGAGGTTAGGGCTGTGACTCCCACAGTTCTCAGGCCCTCACTTTGATTTTTCTCTTGATCAAAGATAGAACCTCATTACTGGAAAACAGCCAAAGGCTTCTTGAAGGAATTCCCCTGGCAGGACAGACGATGACCCAGGGAGATAACAAGACGATTTAATAATTACATCAAGAGTTTTCTGATGTAAGTTGTAATATTTAAGTCCACAGATATTGAGAGATAAAGAAAAATGGGGATGGATACATGGTCTGGGATAGGGAGAAGCACAACATGTCATGTCAAGTCATTCCCAGAATCAGACAAGGAGCCACTTGCCACTTCATAAAAAGGAACGTCCAAGCAGCTCTCTGCATCCTCCTTTATTTCCTTGCTCTCTCTAAACTCTAGTGTTCTATAAATAGGCAAGAAGGAAAGTTAATTAGTGTCAGCTTTCTCATTCAAGAAGAATGTTATCCTTTTCCAATCTTTCTAGGCTCAGAGTGGCTCTTCTGCTCCAGAGTCTGTAATTTACTTCACGTTCCCTTGGTGCCATCAATATAATATTGTGCGTACACTATTCGATTTAAACATTCAGGCCCAGGCGCTGTCCGGCTAACATGCATAAAGAATCTGAGGCTAGGGTGGAAAGGTAACGTTCAATCGGGGAGAGCCATGGTCGACAGCCAACTATTATAAGTCCTGCTATTTGTGTATCATTTGAGAACAGAAACCTTGCCAATAGTAAATAAATATCAACGATAGGTTTTTACTTGAAGGTTCATCACAGCACGATTCACAACTGCAAAGATACAGAATCAACCTCAGTCCCCTGCAGTTCAGGGGCAGATAAAGAAAACTTGGTACATTCGTATCACAGAGTACTACTCAGTCATAAAAGGGAATGGGAGAATGTCCTTCAGAGCAACTTGGAGAGAACTGGAGACCATTATCCTCTGTGAAGTACTCAGGAATGGAAAACCAAGCACTGCATGTTCTCACCACGAAGTGGAAGTGAACAGCTGGACAGACACAGGCACAAAGCAATAGTAAGGGCAGGAGGAACCAAGACGGAGGGGGGGCTGGAGGGAGCATGTGGGAGAAAAACTTACCCGCTCGGGTATGGTGAGAACGACTCTGGAGACAGCACACCGTGAGCTCTGACTTCAGCATTACACAAGATACCCATGTAACAAAAACACTTGTATCCCCTTTATTAATATTTTGAAATTAAAAAATCCCTAAAACAATAGGTCTTTATTAGAGAAAGTAGTGTTTTGTTAATTAGCACAACAGATTTAATAATAGGATTCCATTAGGTGACATTTAAGATATGCAAAGTATGTACACGGATAACAATTTGTTAGACACATCCCCCACCATTGCGTAAGGGAATAAAACTCCAGCCAAGCCTGCACCCTGTATAGCCCAGGAGAAATGAAGCCCATGGCTTGATACCTAGTTGTATCTGTGCCCAGTCATTGCTTTTGGAGGATTCTGAATTTATAACACCAGCTGAAAGGGCTGGAATCCTGCCTGGTAAATGCTATTGGTTTTGCCTCAAGTAAAGCTTGACACTCACATGGCAAGGTCAGGGGACCTGGAAGCACAGATCGCTGAGGCTTTATGGAACTTGAGGAATAGAGTTCATGAATTGCTTCATGTCCGCTTTGCTAAGCCCTGCTTATTAAATAAGCATGTGATGGAACTGTGTTTGAAATTCACAGGTTTCATAAGGCAGGAGCGGGTGATAAGGGCGAGGCTTTCTCTCACCTACTCTGAACTTTGTAGTTGCTACTATCTAACAAAATTAACTCCAGTGTTATGGATGATTACACTGCCTTAGGTCAGCAAGCAACATCCTCATTTTTCACCGTGATTCAACAACAGAGCCTTCTTCCAGTCTGTGTGGGTGCACAATCCTTCCCAGCCTCCAGGAGGCTTAAATCCCCTCAACACCCCTCACCTGGCTGATTCTGAGCAACTTTTCAGGTCTCAGCCTGAGTCGCTGGTTCCCAAACTTTCCTGCATTGTAGAATCATCCAGATAGCTTCTAAATATCCTACTGCCCAGATAACACCCTGTACAAATTAAGTAAGAACAACTGGATGACAGGGACTCCATTTTCAAAAGCATCGGTGATTTTAAAGATTACCTGGGTGGTTTCACTGTACTGCGAAGTTCAGGAACCACTCAAAATAAAAGAGTCAATGAATGCAAGAATTATTTACCTTTTCACTGATCCTTTCTCCCCCAAATTAAAACTCATCAACCAACCAACTATTTGAGCATGTGTGATTAGTTTTCTAACATACTTTGGGAAAATAGAATACTTAAAATCTCTTTGCAGAGAATTAATGAGCAGGACAAGGCAGAACATACAAAAGGAAGGACTTAAGTACACTTGAGGTCAAGGTGATAAGGAGTAATACTCACATATGTGGCCATTTGTCCTCCCAGACTTAATGAGTGAACATGGGCACAGACAGTCTAATTTATAAATCACATGGCATACACTGTTATCCTCCTCAGACTTGAATCTCACTACCCTGCAAGTCTTCCTGAGCTTCATGCAACATTTGCCTAAGTCCGGGGCCTTTTGCTTATCTGAGTCAAAAAACTGGATTCAGTCACAAAATGTAGAAAAAATAGCTCCATTTTGAAAACTGATTATTATAGCCAGGAAGCACCGGTGGCTCATGCCTGTAATCCTAGCACTCTGGAAGTCAGCAGCAGGTAGATTGCTTGAGCTCAGGAGTTTAAGACCAGCCTGATTAAGAATGAGACCTGTCTCTACCAAAAATACAAAAAAACTAGCTGGGCATTGTGGCAGGCACCTGCAGTCCCAGCTGCTTTCAACACTGAGGCAAGAGGATCTCTTAAGCCCAAGAGTTTGAGGTTGCTGTGAGCTATGACACCAAGGCACTCTACCAAGGTGTCCAAAAAAAAGGAAACAAAATGAAAAACTGATCATTATTTTAATTGAATTCCAGTCCAGCATTTGGGATAATATTTAAATGTTAATTAGTCCGACAAATCACAGAGCTGAGCTCGATGAAACAGACTTGTTTGTGTTCTCTAAAATATTTACTTTCTTCCTATTCTCTACCTGAATCCTTGATGACGTAAATACTCTTTGGGCTGTCTCTGCAAACCACAGTTTCTGCATCCAGCATCAATAGATAACTGAGCAGAAACCCAGATTAGGGTTGGGGACAATAAACATTCTTGCTAATTTTAAGAAGCTCACACCAACAGACCAAAAGAAGCTCTCCAGCACTTTTGCCGCCTAAGCGGGTGCTGCAAATTAAGGTCATGTTCACAGGCCTTGTTGGGAGACCAGGGAGATAAATTCTGGGGCGCTCCAGGGTGAAGGAAGGCTGTGGTAGAAGTGCTAATGAAGCGCATGCAAGATTAGCCCCAGTTGCTGGAGGGCAGACACAGCTCTTTTTCTAAGCTAGATCTGAGTTAACAGCAGGACTCATCCTATAAAATCAAAGAATGAAATTTGTGCAAACTACTTTTGGGGGAGGGTAACATCCAGAGGCCTCCTGGGTGTGACTGACGTGAATTTCTGTTTCTGCATCGTAACTGAGCTTCCCAGAGTTCAGGGTGAACTGGAAAGGACAATGGGGACTCCGCAGTGCAACTGCACTTTGTGGTCCAGCTCAGGACTGTGCCCCAGAAAGTGGCTTGAGATTGTTATGTAAAACACTGTCTGGCTGGGGGCCTTTGTTTTTTTTCTTTCCCCAATACATTATTTGAGGAAGAAGTGTGTCAGGACAGTATCAATATGCAAGGTTTTGCACACAGTTAAGATTACCTAGAAGTTATTTTAAAAATAATCTTGAAGTTTTTAAGTCTAATTTATAAAAATTTTTAATTGTCTTTTTAAATTTGGCAAATATTAACAATTGATTTTAGGGAATCTTTGATCCATGTCTGGTCCCATTTATTCATTTAGCAAAACTCTGTGAACATTTTAAACTACGTTTATAAATTTACTGTTTTCATTTCCTTAATTGCTCCACTTGCATACAAGCAAACACTATCACATACCTAAGACGTTCTTATCAATATAACAAATTAAAGCTCAAAGGTAATGGATCCTCAGTTATCTCAAATGGCTCAATAGTGTTTACAAACACTAAGATTTCAACTTTAAACCTCAAGCCTGAATAAAACAGTCATTTATTTTTAATTTTCACAATTCTCAATGCATATACTCAAACATTTAAGATACCATATATATTTAGACTTATTAATATAAAAGCATTTAATATTATGTGGCGATTTTCTTAAACACTGCACTTTTAATTTTTAAGTCTTCTTGTGGAAACAACTGAATTGCTGTTGGGGCTAGGGGTAGGGAGTCCCAGTTCCCAGAACCCCGATGACCTGGTTCAATTACTTACTGGGCTGAGCTAGAAAGTTCAACCAAGGCAGGGAGGTAAAAAGCACAAGTGAGTGGAGACTGAAAATAAAACCGGACAGCACAGGCAGTGTGGACAGAGAGCAAAGTAAGTACACAAGTTTCAGGGTACCAAGATTTTATTTAAGAAAAACAAAGAGAAAGTTTAGAGGCTTCCAAAGAGTGCTGGAAGGAGAAAAGGTGAACGACAGACAAAGGCTGCAGGCTGTGAACACTCCATTTGAAATTGCCTGCAAGTCTTTCATTGGCCTCTCAGAGCCCCCAGGCAATGTCGCTCTTTCCTATTGGTCATTGATGGTCTCATTCTATTGGTCATTGGTTACCTAGGTTACTTCACGCCCACATTCTTATGGGCCCTCCAGACTTCCTGTGTCAGCCGGCCAGGTTTTCCTCTGCCCCCCTCAAGCTCCTTTCTTAGTGTCCCAGACATTGGACCACAAATATTGAGGCTATGTTCTCCACTGAATGTTTAAATATAAACTACCAGTTTTAGCCTATAAGTAAACTCTAAGATTGCAAGAGATCCAGTGTAATTTTTCTCACTACCATCACTGACATACCAAGAAAATCTATTGGCACAGTGACCAACAAGGGTCAGGTCTCAAGACCACGCCCTCCACACCTGCTGGTCCTGCAGCACAGGTCATCAGATTATAATATCTTTATTTAATTTTTCTCTGCTAACAACATTTTGCAACCCACATGAAGCTTTGAGCTACTATTCTTCACTGTATCAGTTATATAAATTTGGGCTTATTTGGGTTTCATAGATAATTAATTTCTTAATTGTATTTCACTGGTTTCCCTGTCCCCCTTTAAAAAAAATTATGTACTGACCAAATAATTAATGGCTTTCCTAGGTTTTCTCATACTATTGTAGATTGTCTGAGGGAAAATTTCTAGGCCAAAATCCGATTCTTCCAAACCAAGCCCTTCTGAGAACTCCGACCTCTGGCCATGTCCCAGCCTGAAGTTCCTCTCCATGCAGGGTAAGGCATTTATTTCCCTACAGTATGCAGGTTTTCCATTTTCCAAACTTTTGGCTACAAACATCTTCATGAACTGTTCATGACCATCCTCAGGTTAAAGGCCAAATGGAGCATAGGCCAAACAGTTTAGATAATGAAAACTGGAGGAATTAAGTCCAAACTTAATTACAGCAAAATTTGGTATTTGCTAAAGAAAAGGACTTCAAAAATCCTTTAAGGCACAGCTTGTAATTGAAAAAAAAAAGATCGTAGCTAATGAGCTATGAAAGTGATGCTCTTCTACCTAATGTGGGGTTTCACCTTAATACTCCCCAAGCCACATGATTCTTAATAACAACTAATTCATGACCTATCAACCTTTTCTTCAAAAACCACATTACAAAAACTGACTTATTTTGATTAGCAATTAATGAATGTATAAAAATCAATCATTAAAGTCAGATGAACAGTAGTGCATTCTCTTAAGAGAAAAAACAGGGGCATTCCCTCCTTGGAAATAATAGGAGGAGACAGACACCTGCCTGGGACAGTGTTCAGCACTGTGCTTTCCTCCTGCATAATAATCAGGTAGCTGCATCCTCCCCCAGTTGGGCCCATTCTATTTTTGTTATGCTGCTTTCCTATATTTTGTACCAAATGCACAATGACATTGTGCACGTGACATTGTGAGTTTGGTACAAAATACAGGAAAGCACCATAACAAAAATAGATACTTATTCCTGGTCATTAACTCTCGGCCCAGATCAAACTGCTGTGTCACTGGAAAATAAAAATCACGTTCAAACTGTGTAAGTGGACCATGACATGCAGTCCATGCTCTGTCACAATGACTTCTTGCCTGTCGCTATCAGAAAAAATAAAAAAGGAAGCAGACTCAATCTGAAGTTTTCAGCAGTATGAGCACAAATGAAATTTAGAAAAAATATTTTAAGGCCTGGCGTTTGTACCTCAGTAGGTAGGATGCCAGCCACATACACCAAGGCTGGTGGGTTTGAGACCACCCACACCTACTAAACAACAGTGACAACTGCAACCAAAAATAGCTGGCATTATGGGGGGCGCCTGTACTCCCAGCTACTTGGGCGGCTGAGGTAAGAGAATAGCTTGAGCCCAAGAGTTGGAGGTTGCTGTGAGCTGTGACATTACAGCACTCTACTAAGGGTGATATAGTGAGACTCTGTCTCAAAAAGACAAAAAAGAAAGAAGAAAAAAATATTTTTAATAGTAATGGAAGGGATGAGAAGTTAGTGGCAGCATCCCCCCCCCCCCATTGGCTAAACTAGTCACTTGTAAGAAAGGAAGGTCTTCTCCTTGTGTTTTTCTACCCAAAGCAACTGGAGTATTTTTTTAAAGATCCATCACAATGATGAAAGGAGCAGTGAGCCCTGGTGGGAAAGGGTCTTGTGCCCTGTAAGACATAAGGAATCTGTAGTCTTAAGCAGGTGACTTTGACCAAGATCTACTGGCCGAATGGCTTGTGCTTCACATTTCCAAGTGGGGTTTTCCCTTTCTGACATTATTTCATGGTTCATCTGACTTGGTATCTATGTACTTTACAGTTCAGATTGAAATGTCCCCAGATGGGGACACTGACAGGCAATTTTTCTTGTCTGTGTTCTCAGCTCTGGTGTGCTGTAGAGACTCCTATCTGTCTGTGGACCAACTGCACTTATTAATTCAAATGCCTACCTTCCGCCATGCACGAAGTTGACATGTCAGTTCAATGTACATCAGAACTTTATGTTTCCTAAAGTAACCATTGGATTGTTTGGATAGAACTTACCAGAATGTCTTCAGATAACAGTAATTTAAAATTGTTACTTAGTGGAGATGGGAAGGGAAAGAAAGGAAAGGAAAGGAGACAGAGGAAGAAAGGGGAAAGAAAAGCAACTCAGAATAATCTGTTCTACAAACAAATAGGCTCCTGCAGCTCAGTCACCCAGAAAAAGAATAACTCAACATTGTTCAAAGCTATTCAGTATCGTGGCAAGACTTCTACGCCAGGGTCTACAGAGTTTGTCATTTTTGTTCTAGAAACAGTAATCCTGTGCTGGATCATGCTGAATGCAAAATGTCAGACAAATGTTTAAAAGAGAAAATAAAAATTCTTAAAAGGCTATCTAAACTATGGAAATCATTTGTTAAATTATGTGTTAAAATTGTCTGCCTACCTGCATTATATATCACATTTTGGAGAATAAAGATATCATTTGAAGAAAAAGGTTCTAAAGGTGATTTGCAGGGGGAAAAAAAAAAAGCCAAGACACAAAAACTCTTTCACAATAGTTCAAAAAGCCTAAGGCCAAATTTATGCATTCATTGCTTTTAGCAGGCTAGGGCTTTGTCCCCAGCAGCACTGTGTAAACTTACTTAAGAATGCAGGAGACTCAGAGAGCTGAAAATTCTATTCCCATTGCCATGGTGAAAACCACAGCGAGGGGAGACAGCAGCCTGCCCAGCACAAGTAGGGTGGTCTCCAAGATTCCTCTGGAGCAGCACCACCAAACTGAAAAACAATATTACGAATTAGAAATAAACTCTCTATCTCAGATCTAAAACACACTTCAAGTGTCCTTTCAGGGACACAGATCCTCTTCCTTCCCATCCCACCACCAATAATGACAGAGAATCATCACGGAAGACAAGAATGTTATGGTACCCAGCCCCAGTGGATGAGTAACATTCACAGAAGACATTTTCCATGTCCTGGAAGGCACATCACTTCTTGGAGTACAACCTGGAAGTATTTTGTGCAGAAACACTGAGAGGACAGCCCCAGTGAGATGACCAGACAGCCCACAGTGGCTTCAGGATGTTTTTAAAAAATAAAGTCTCTGAAGAATGTTAACATTTCACTGCTTCCTTTTCTGAAGGTTACTGAATCAGAAAGCCATTGTCATTGTCTCCTGTGAATTTCTGCAGGGAATAAAACCATTATAACTGAATTCTACAACTTTCTGATAGCACAGCACAGATGCATGGCTTCAAAAGAACATTCCATATTTCAAACAATTATTATACATCTATTAAACCATGGTGGTATTATAAATAAGTAGTCAATGTCTCTGTCAGAAGGTTTTTTTTAAGGTTAAATTTACTTTCCATAATGTTATGTTGCCTATAATAAATATATTTCTGCGCGGGCAGTATGACCAGCTATGTGTGAGTAATGAGTTTACTCTGTGCAGTTAGTCACTCTACCTAGGAATATGCACTTCAACCAGGTCGACTGCTACGGATTTGCTATAGTTGTTTTTATGTTCACGTTAACCTGAGAAGTTTTTATAATTGGCAAAATGGAAGTAAGAGGTGGTTTTTTGTGTGTTAGTAAAATTATTGGTGCTCAAGATAGAAGGACTGGCTAGAATCTAAAGACATCCTTCACTCTCCTGTCTAGACACCTGAAGAATCTGGTGAGCTATGTGAGGTGCACCTGTTGAAATGGTTCTTGAGCTTGGTTCTAGGCGTGACTGCCAAGACTGCAGTCGTCTGCCTTCAGCTCTCAGCTTAACTGAGTCCCGAGTCCCACCCTGGAAGTAAGTGTTGGGTTTATTTCAAGAGGGTTTTTTCATGTCACCTATAGTTGAAGCACCTATAAGGACAGAAAGCTGGGACTTTGATGAACTTCACATTACGATTACTGGGGCCTGGTTCCTAATAAATATATGTGTGGGAAACATTGTTCTGAGTACGCTTCTGTATCAGCAGTGGAATTGTGAGGCAGATCTATAACTCCTGTCAACCTCAACACTGCTACCTATTTACAAAATCAATTTCTTCTGAGGCACGAACTACATTCCCAAGTGTCTCTTCAATGAGACGGGGGCATTACCTGAAGCTGGGCCAAGAAATACGAAAGGGGGTGATTGGTGCCATTTCACATCCTGGCTTTTAAGTAGGTGACCCTCCATCCCTTCCCACCTCTGTCAGCTGGATATAGGTGTAGACAAGGCATAGGGGTTGGTATACCCGAAGATGGAGCCTAGATTCTTGAATATTCATATGGAAGCTAAATAGAAATACCTACTTGGGCTGTCATTCAAGAGAGGAACAAACTTTTTTTTTTTTTCAGTTTTTGGCCAGGGCTGGGTTTGAATCTGCCACCTCTGGCATCTGGGGCTGGCACCTTCCTCCTTTGAGCCACAGGCGCCGCCCAGGAACAAACTTTTATCATGTTTCAGCCACTAAACATTCTGGGGTCTGGTTGTTACCACAAACTAGTCCACCTGGCTGAATTAAGAGACCACCAATATTTACAAAAAAGAAGCCAGTAATTGTGTGTGACCAGACTGACTTAGAAGTTTTCTTTCTTTTTCAGACAGAGTCTCACCATGTTACCCTTGGTAGAGTGCTGTGGCATCACAGCTCACAGCAACCTCAAACTCAAGGGCTCAAAAGATTCTTTTGCCTCAGCCTTCCAAGTAGATGGGACTACAAGTGCCCACCACAACGCCTAGCTATTTTTTTTTAAGAGACAAGATCTTGCTCTGGCTCAGGCTGGTCTCAAACTTGTGAGCTCAGGCTATCTACCCACACTTAGAACAGTTTGAATACACTTAATTGTAATTAATCAATACACTGTATTTGAAGAATATCTGAGAAAACAGTTGTGCTGGGAACTGAGCTGGCAGGATGTTTACAAAGTACTTTTAAAGTTTTACATAGGACATTTTGAGTAACAACTACTCCTAGATCTTTTAAATATTTTTCTTTCTTTTTGTCATTCAGGAACCATAATTACACTATAATATTTAAAAAAGGATAATGGGGCGGTGCCTGCGGCTCAGTGAGTAGGGCGCCAGCCCCGTACACCGAGGGTGGCGAGTTCAAACTCGACCCTGACCAAATTGCAACAACAACAAAAAAACTGGCCAGGCGTTGTGGCGGGTGCCTGTGGTCCCAGCTACTTGGGAGGCTGAGGCAGGAGAATCGCCTAAGCCAGGGAGTTGGAGGTTGCTGTGAGCTGTGTGATGCCACAGCACTCTACCAAAGGTGATAAAGTGAGACTCTGTCTCTACAAAAAAATTAAAAAAAAAAAAAAAACAGTACCTAATGATTACTGAGTACTTACTATGTATGAGAAACTGTCCTCAGAGCTCTGTGGAGATTAATTCATTTCCTCTCACAGCCATCCTAAGAGACATTTTATAAACAGGGAAACTGAACTACAGAGAGGCTGAGTGTTTTCCCAAAGTTACATGAATCCGAAGTGGGAGAGAGGAAACTGGAACCTGTGCACCTGGCACCAGTACGAACCCTCTTAACCTCCAACTTACACTGCCTGTCTCCTAAGGGCCATCGTGGGGGAGTCAAAGCTGAACGAGGCCTTAGGGAAGACGCAGTATGGGAAGGGAAAGAGAGGAAAGGAATGGAGGGAAGGGAAGAAAGGGGAAAGAAAAGCCATTCAGAATAATTTATTCTACAATAGGCTCCTGTAGTTCAGTCTTTGAATAATAAATAAAACAAGTGACTTGACCTCACCCCCAAGGAGTTTATAAAATTAAATCTAATACAAAGGAATATAGATATCACTAAGTGAAATACGTAATATGTTGGCTTTCAAAAAAGGAGAAACAGATTTCATCAAAGAAATCCGGAATAGTTTATGGAGGAAAAACAGCATTCACTGTTCATTTTAATCTAATTCAACATACCTGTCCTTGTACAATTTTATGCCAACTCTGAGTTTGCAGTCAAGTAATATCCATAAAATTTATCTGCATTGATAGGATCACAAGACAATAGCCTATTCTTTATAGTAGGAAAATAAGATTTGAATATTCATACATTAAGTTTCTATTTAAGTGTCAAACTCTGTTCTTGTTTTTTTTAAAAAAAAGACAAGGTCTCACTATGTTGCCCAGGCTGGTCTCAAAGTCCTGGGCTCAAGAGTCCTCCCACCTCAGCCTCCGGAGCAGCTGGAATTACAGGTATTCAGCATCGTATGTGGCTAGGTTTTTTTTTTTTTTTAGTATGTTTTAAATGAATTTTTCTGCGGTGTTACTCTCTTTAATAAGTGAATATGTGTGTGCATTTGCAGGAGTGTACTAAAAGTCAAACATGCATGGTGAAGGTGCGCGTGGAGAGGCAGAGTTCACAGAATTCTCCTCAGCTGAATACATCACGCAGCCTCTACTCAGATTATAAAAACAGAATGTGACCAGCTCCCCAGAACCCTTCCTTCTGTTCCTTTTTAATCACTACCCCCTCCCAAGGGTAACTGCTATCCTACCTTCTAACAGAACAGATTGGTTTTGCTTGTCTTTGTACTTGCCTAAATGGAATCATAATTATGTACTATTTTGTTACAGTTCCTTTGACTCCAAGTTACGTTTATGAAAATCTCCTCTAGTGTCAAGTATAATCATCATTCGTTTATTTTCACTGTTGCATAGTATCCCGTTCTGTGAATACAGCACCATTGACCTGCTCTGCCACTGACAGGCATCTGGATGGTTTCCAGTGTTTGACTGCTACAAAAAATAATTCTGGAATATTCTCCTGTATCTTTTCATTCACATGTCCATACATTTCTAGCTGAAAAACACGGACATCTAAGAATGGAATTGCTAGATAGTAATGTATAAAGGGGCCTAAAAAGATATTTCCTACATAGAAATCAAGCTCAGCAAATAATGCTATGGGTACCTTAGACAATTTTAATAAAACACGCATTAGTTGTGAGAAAAGAGCTGTCAACCTTCACACAGTATTTTCTTCCTAATTACTCTTTCTAGAGTCAGGTTTCAGCCACAGTTCAGTGGTAGCCTATCTTGTTGCTTTCCAGGAAATTGCTTCACATTGAGCATTAGCGTACTAGGGCGTGGACTTCAGGACACTTGTGGACCTGGCTGGGGAGCAGACAGAGCAGGGGCTCCGAATGTGGGGTTGTGAGGTTTCCAGGAATTGCCCTTGGGGCACTGTTTTCACTTATTCCCCTTACTTCTATTTCAGTCTAGTCAAGTTTACAAATAACTTCAAGGGACTGTAGGGTCATTTTTTGCCACTTCTATTGAACTGTGCTTTGAAACTCTTGCTTACAAACTTTGATAGAGGGCATAATAACATCAATTATTCGTCTTATCTCTGCCCAACAATTTGAATGGTGTAATCACTGGGCAATTAGGTTTTTGTTCTATGCCTCTTGGCATTTAGACCTTGGAGAATATTCAGACAGGCTGGGGTAAATTAAATTGGGAGAAAATAGCCTGTTAAATTATTTCAAAACAAATCATTCATGGGACCCAGACCAAATCAATGTCTTTGTGAAGGTACAGGTCTTGGGTAAAATCAATGAATTGGACACAGTACTTTTCCTTAAAATCAATTATAACTCAAAGGATTGTTCACCCTTTAAAGTCTGAGTTTCTTTCCTTCCTCATGTGGCACACGACTAGTTTTATTCCTCAGACCCCGGGACAGGCCAACGTGGCCTAATTTCACTAGTGCTGTGTTTTTTTGTAATAGCAAACTTAGACAGAAAAATCTGGAAAAATACCATGACTGAGCTAGTGGGATCAAAGACCAGGGTGAAATGGTCTATTGTTAATTTTCCAAGAACTGACACACAGTACACAAAGAAATAATTCAGCTGAGTACTAGATTTCTGAAAAAGCTTATATATGACTATATCACCTCACCAGACAGCTGAAGGGGCAGCACAGCTGAGGAGAAAGAAATCTTTGCACATGTGGCAGGTGTGTGCATATGTGCAGGTGTGTGCAGGTGTGCACGTGGCAGGTGTGTGCATGTGCGTGCACGTGGCAGGTGCGTGCACGTGGCAGGTGTGGGCAAGGACACACGTACACGCATGTGGCAGGTGCGTGCATGTGGCAGGTGTGTGCATGTCACAGGTACACGCATGTGGCAGGTGTGTGCATGTGGCAGGTACATGCATGTGGCAGGTTTGTGCATGTGGTAGGTACACGCATGTGGCAGGTACACACATGTGGCAGGTGTGTGCATGTCGCAGGTACGTGCATGTGGCAGGTGTGTGTATGTCGCAGGTGTGTGCATGTCGCAGGTGTGTGCATGTGGCAGGTACACACATGTGGCAGGCGTGTGCATGTGGCAGGTACACACATGTGGCAGGTACACACATATGGCATATGTGTGCATGTGGCAGGTACACGCATGTGGTACGTGTGTGCCCACACACATGCCAAAGAACTCAAGTCTCTATCAGACATGTGAATAGTTTATTTCTCTGGTAGCAAAGACAACTTGCTATAAAAATACTGAAAAACAGAAAGCTAACTGAAGAAATACCTGAGCCCTTTATAACTTGAAACTAGAAATTGTGTTTGCAAAGCAGCATCTTGGTTCTTCACCTGACTGACTTCTAGAGGGCAGTGGGTTATCCACTCTGCCCGGGTGTCTGGAATGGGGTCTGGCATATAGTTTGCAGTAATCAAAATTCTACTGAATGAAGAATGAATGAATGAATAAATTAATAGAATAATAAATAAAACAAGTGGCTGGCCATGGTGGTTCATACCTGTAATCCCAGCACTCTGGGAGACCGAGGCAGGTAGATTGCCTGAGCTCAGGAGTTTGAGATCAGCCTGAGCAAGAGCGAGACCCTGTCTCTAAAACTGGCTGGGTATTGTGGCTGACTATAGTTCCAGCAGCTTGGGAGGCTGAGGCAAGAGCATCACTTGAGCCCAACAATTTAAGATTGCTGTGAGCAGTGACGTCACAGCGCTTTACCCGGGGTGACAAAGTGAGACTCTGTCTCAAAAAAAAAAAAAAAGAATATTTAGGGAAAGATAATCTGGATAATTATAATCAGGTTCTATAAGTCAGAA
>NW_003852549.1:3032134-3057808 GCF_000181295.1 Otolemur garnettii
GTGCACGTGGCAGGTGCGTGCACGTGGCAGGTGTTGTGCATGTCACAGGTACACGCATGTGGCAGGTGCGTGCATGTGGCAGGTGTGTGCATGTCACAGGTACACGCATGTGGCAGGTGTGTGCATGTGGCAGGTACATGCATGTGGCAGGTTTGTGCATGTGGTAGGTACACGCATGTGGCAGGTACACACATGTGGCAGGTGTGTGCATGTCGCAGGTACGTGCATGTGGCAGGTGTGTGTATGTCGCAGGTGTGTGCATGTCGCAGGTGTGTGCATGTGGCAGGTACACACATGTGGCAGGCGTGTGCATGTGGCAGGTACACACATGTGGCAGGTACACACATATGGCATATGTGTGCATGTGGCAGGTACACGCATGTGGTACGTGTGTGCCCACACACATGCCAAAGAACTCAAGTCTCTATCAGACATGTGAATAGTTTATTTCTCTGGTAGCAAAGACAACTTGCTATAAAAATACTGAAAAACAGAAAGCTAACTGAAGAAATACCTGAGCCCTTTATAACTTGAAACTAGAAATTGTGTTTGCAAAGCAGCATCTTGGTTCTTCACCTGACTGACTTCTAGAGGGCAGTGGGTTATCCACTCTGCCCGGGTGTCTGGAATGGGGTCTGGCATATAGTTTGCAGTAATCAAAATTCTACTGAATGAAGAATGAATGAATGAATAAATTAATAGAATAATAAATAAAACAAGTGGCTGGCCATGGTGGTTCATACCTGTAATCCCAGCACTCTGGGAGACCGAGGCAGGTAGATTGCCTGAGCTCAGGAGTTTGAGATCAGCCTGAGCAAGAGCGAGACCCTGTCTCTAAAACTGGCTGGGTATTGTGGCTGACTATAGTTCCAGCAGCTTGGGAGGCTGAGGCAAGAGCATCACTTGAGCCCAACAATTTAAGATTGCTGTGAGCAGTGACGTCACAGCGCTTTACCCGGGGTGACAAAGTGAGACTCTGTCTCAAAAAAAAAAAAAAAGAATATTTAGGGAAAGATAATCTGGATAATTATAATCAGGTTCTATAAGTCAGAAAATGCTCACACCCCGGGATATAAACTCAAGGAAGATAGTTTATATCATTATCTGTTTTGTTCATTAATGTGTTGAAAGGGTCTAGAACAGTGGTTCTCAACCTTCCTAATGCCGCGACCCTTTAGTACAGTTCCTCGTGTTGTGGTGACCTCCAACCATAAAATTATTTTCATTGTTACTTCATAACTGTAATTTTGCTGTTATGAATCATAATGTAAATATTTGATATGCAAGATGGTCTTAGGTGACCCCTGTAAAAGGGTTGTTCAACCCCCAAAGGGTTGAGACCCACAGGTTGAGAACGCCTGGCATAATATAAATGCTTGGTACACGTTTGTTGAATGATTGAATAAAGCTGTAAGTGTAAGAAAATTAAGAGAAAGACATTCATTAGTTGGCTGGCTCATTCCCTCCGCTGTGTTGCTACACAATGTTACTTGTAATTGTACAGTTCAAAGGACGAAAATGTAAAGAATAAAGGTTTCCTTCCTCCTCCACCTTGGGCTCCTTTTCCATACCACCTCTTAATACTGGAGTAATACAGTCAGAAGTTGGCAGCTGCAGAACAGAAGAATCATGTACTTGATGTATGAATGTGTTACTCAGTTGCAAGAGAAAGGAGGAAGTGCTAGCTTTCCTCTTTTACAGTTTGTGTGAACATACATCAAATATAGAAACATTCTAATGCACTGTGCTGTTTTTTAAACTTTTATAACACTGATGTCAGAGGTGGTAGAATTAATTTGTAAATAGCATGCAAGCAAATTTTCTTCCTAAAGTTATTAAAACCTCAGTTCTGGGCTGGGTGTAATGGCTCACACCTGTAATCCCAGCACTCAGGGAGGCCGACCGAGGTGGGTGGATTGCCTGAGCTCAGGAGTTGGAGACCAGCCTGAGCAAGAGTGAGACCCCATCTTCACTAAAAATAGAAAAATTGGCTGGGTGTTATCTTGGGCGCCTGTAGTCCCAGCTACTCAAGAGGCTGAGGCAAGAGGTTGCTTGAGCCCAATGAGTTTGAGGTTGCTGTGAGCTGTGACAGCACCACACTCTACCCAGGGTGAACAGAGTGAGACAATGTCTCAAAAACAACAACAACCAACCTGTTCTGCCACTCCAAGCATCTGCTGTTATCGTCTTGCTTACACTACGCATGTGAATGTTCCTCATAGGCACTTAGATGATAAATGCATTTTGTATAATCAATCCTACAGGGTGGTTTTCTTGAACACTCGCTTTAAAATTTCATTTGCAGATTCCTTCTAGCAGGCCATACAATTAGATGATTATGAGCACAGAAGAGCCCAAAGTCCTGTGGAGACGCCTCTTCATTCCAAGAAGGAACAAAGATGGAACAGGCCAAGTTGCTTTCAGCCCACTTCTCACCAATGTCATTTCTCTCCCTTGAAGTTATCCTTGTTTATTCATATCCCTCGAGACAGAACCAGACTGGACTCCACCAAAAAGACTAACTAGCCAACCTTTCTTCCAAGGGCACTATCTGTCTCAGACAGGGTGCAGAAGAATCTATGTGAAGCCCTCAACCCCTCTGACTTGTGTGCACTAGAGTCTAAATTAGGTCATGAGGTTGCATAGCATTAAATGAGTGAGACAGGGCTGCCCTGTGATCTACCAGACGCTTACATTCCTCAAAGCCTGATGAACTGGGAGCCAAAGTGGGAGTCTGTGTTTTGACTCCTGGAAATAAATCTTTTCTCTTCCCCTCTACTGTTTAACTGACAGGTCCCCTAACTTTCCTCCCCCTCTAAAGGGCAAAGAGAAAGGGGAAGGAATCACATCAACGACCAATTTTCCTTCACCAAAATTCCTCCTTGTTAGCCATTCTGCAAAAGTTCATTCGCTGAATACACTATTCTCTAAAGATCTCATCTTTATTCCTCTCTCCTTTCCCCTCCTCCCCCTTTCTTTTCAACTTTTCAGCACAGAATTAAGTCTTTGTGATATTCAGAACATAAATGAACTCTCACCCAGCCTGGAGGGGCGACTCTGTGGGCCGCATCCCGATTCAGTGAGGTGGTAAGGAGGAGACCCAGCCCCCTGTCACATGGGCCCTGTGTCTGAGATGATTCATAACACAAACATGTTTAGACTGTGAAAGAAAGGGAGAGAGGGGTGTGGGGGTTGGAGTCACCGAGTCACTATTGTTGCAAGATTAGAGCATTCTGTGGGGGAGAGAAAGAGGTTTAGTCTGGGGTCCCAGTCCCAGACCCCAGTGGGCAGATCTGCAAGAAAGAAGCCAGAGGACCCTTCACAGCCCCTAGGATAAGCCCAAATTAGAACAAAACCAAACAAACCCCATGACTGCTGTTATCTCCCCACCATCCCATTCCTACCCTGTCTTGGCAAGATAAACACATGAATAAATGAATAAACTAATGAATGAATGAAATAAATAAGTCCTTTTTAATTATAGCCTACACACACACACAACATATATTTCTGCTGCTATCTATAAATTAGCTGCTATTTCCTTCTGTGGGATTTGAAAAAAATGCTATGAGGATATTTAAATATTCAATATCCCTGAAGAATGAATTCATTTAGCTATCCTCATTTATACATAGAAGTTTCTTTTTTCTTTTCTTTTTTTTTTAGAGACAGAGTCTCATTTCATCGCCCTCAGTAGAGTTCTGTGGCATCACAGCTCAACGGAACCTCTAGCTCTTGGGCTTAGGCAATTCTCTTATCTCCGCCTCCCGAGTAGCTGGACTACAGGCGCCCGCCACAATCCCTGGCTATTTTTTGTTGCAGTTTGGCTGGGGCCGGTTTCAAACCTGCCACCTTCAGTATAGGGGGCTGGTGCCCTACTCACTGAGCCACAGGCACCACCCTATACACAGAAGTTTCCACCTGGAGTATGATAGATTTATAACTAGACGACTGTCTAGAAACAACCTCTGATTTCCTACAATAAACATTTTAAAGAAAAGAGTAAAACATTTTTGTCATCTGGGTTGTCTTTAGGACACCATAGAGCTAATATCTGAGTAAAAGGAACTGGGTGAATCTCACTTTTCTGTTACCTTCTCATTTTTAATAGAATCGTGTTTATTTCACAGTTTATCCAGGGATTTCCTTATAATGCTAGTGGCAGCTGGGTGAAATGAAGGCTGCATATCAAAAAGAGGGGAGGAGCTGGTATAGGTTTGACTGTGGGCAGCCTCTGATGACCGGGCAGCCTCTAATGACCATGGCCTGCAGTGAGTAACAGAGATCTGGCCCGTACGCATCAAAGCGCCATTCCTTACAGCTCCCAACAGCAGCTGCGCCGTTTCTTCATTTATACAAATAACATATCTGATTTAGTCACAGAAGCCTCACAATATTGTCTTATCTTTGGGAAGTTAAATAGCCTTTCTTATCTTCCTCTACTAATCTCTTTGGCCATAAAATTTCTACTGTGGCCAAATAGCCCTGTGGACTTCATATCATACATAGCGTGTCAAGAATCACCTCTTCATCCTGAACTGCCCAGGAGAGTAAAGGTAGAAAATAGATACAATAAACAATATGTAACTTGGGGCCCAGTGATCACAATAAGAACTCAACACACTTACCTTTTCTTAAGTGCCTCAGTGATACTTTCCTTCTTTAATTTAATTTGTTAAAGAACTGTTTAGGACCAGGCCTGGTGGATCCTATCCTAGCACTCTGGGAGGTCAAGATGGGTGCGTTTCCTAAGCTCAGAAGTTTGAGAAGCCTGAGCAAGAGCAAGATCCCATCTCTACTAAAATTTTAAAAAATTATGGGTGGTGCCTGTGGCTCAAAGGAGTAGGGTGCTGGCCCCATATGCCGAAGGTGGTGGGTTCAAATCTAGCCCTGGCCCAAAACTGCAAAAAATAAATGAATAAATAAAATAATAATAATAATAAAAAATTAGCTGGACATTGTGGCCAGCACCTGTAGTCCCAGCTGCTGGTGAGGCTGAGGCAAGAGGATTTTTTTTTTTTAAATTAAGTCATTTATACATATATCATAAGTACATTTATGCCATTATAGGGTTCAATGTGTTGACTATTTGTAAAGAGGATCTCTTGAGCCCAAGTTTGAGGTTGCTGTGAGCTGATGCTATCGCACTTCTACTCAGGGCAATGTAATGAGAATCTGCCTCAAAATATAAAAATAAAAAAATAAATTCATAAATATATAAATAAATAAAATAAAGAGATGTTTAGGGCATGAATTAAACTTCTCAATTAGTGAACAGGTCAATCAAACTACATCTTAAATGTTGGGCACGACAGTCCATCCACTTAGCTTCTGGAGACAGCCGGACCAGACCCAAGGCAGCTGCAAGGCCTCTGTTGTTGATACAGGGTTCTCCCATTCAAGGCTGGACAGGGGACCCCAGTTTTCCTAGGCTTGGGCAATTTCCTGAAGGGAACACCCTGACCTTTGCCCTGAGCTGGAGGGACTGCATTCATTCCTTTGTCAATAATGCTCTTAGTGATGGAAACATGTTTCTACCTGCCACGTCCTGGCCAGGGGTCATTCTCAAGACCTAATACCCCTAGATAAAGAGCCCACGTAGAGACTCCCCGGTTAGTTCTTTCCCCCTGCCAGAAGCTCTGGTGCTTTTTATGTCTTCTGTATTCCATTCTAATAAAATCCTGTTTTGCTGCTGATCTGTGGTTTGTGGGTTCATTCCTCAAATCCCCGAGACCAAGGACCTACTGAGGAGAACCTCATGTGGTAGCATCATGACCACAGTCTTGCTTGTGAAAGAGAACAAGCACTGACAGATGACAAACTACATTGAGTCGTTTCTCTACTCTGGAACTTTCTGCAAAGTACAATTCCATCATCTCTGCTCAAGTCAGGAAGTTTAAGCTGATATCATCAGTCTGACCACAAGTCATCTAAGATCAAAGTCTTCTACCTATTGGTGGAGAAAGAAAGAGAGGAACACTTTCCAGCAGGTCTGGGAGAAATGATTTCAGTACACATTTAGTATTCTCGTCCTGTTCTCAGGAAATGTGGGGAAAAAGCACAAAATTTTTACAATCAATAAATCCCTCATTTGCTGTATGCAAAGTAACAATTGGGTTAGTCTTCTGAAATTAATTAAAATGTTTTAATTTTTATTAAAGCTGTTATATTCTTAATTGTTGGAGCAAAGTGATTTAAGTTTATAACTCTTTCTGAATCCTCCTTTATATTAATATTTTTAATCATTATGAGTTCTGCACATGTAAGTCTCAACTAAATAAGAAAATCACGTTCTCAAAAAAAAAATAAAGAAAATCATGTTCTCCTGCTTGCCAAGAATTCACAAATAATTTTTATATTTTTTTCTTAAAAGTCTCTTCATAAGGTAAGACTTACCAATGTAGTTAGTGTTAACTAAAATTTTTCTAACAATATTTTTTAAAATCCAGGTATTTTTATACTGTATTCTTTTTACAGAAGAAAAAATGTAGGGATGATGATTTTCAATCAATGACTCAAGTTACAAAGAAATTTTATAGGAAATGCACAGCTTAATACTCTGTGTGTCCCTAGAAGGGCTGGGACCCTCGTCCTGTTTAGACTGTTTAGTTGCCCCTGGCAATCCAGCTGCCACAGTGGCTCACACCTGTAATTCCAGCACTCTGGGAGGCCCAGGCCGCTGGACTGCTTGAGCTCAGGAGTTTGAGGCCAGCCTGAGCAAGAGCAAGACCTTGTGTCTCTACTAAAAATAGAACTAGCAGCAGATAACATGGTTATCATGGTTTCCCATCTAGAAAAATACACATTTACAAAAACAACCTATTTCCTTGCCTTCCCCCCTTCTTGAATTTAACTGTGTTTTTCCTCTCCAGTGGGCGCGGAGTTATATGTTACCAAGCAGGACTTCTTCAAATTAGGCCACGTGTGGTCTCTATCCATTCTGTTCCCACAGCTCTCTCCCTACATGATATAAGTCACATGCTCAGAAAAAAGACCTGTTTTCCAAAGACTCTGGAGTGTCTAAAGATCATAGTCTGGTTTGTTATGCAATCCTCAACATTCGGAGTACGCCTTTGCCCATAAAGTGTAATCCTATCACAATGTGCACCTTTTCAAGGAAGTTTGATTAGTGACCATTCGCCCTTTGTGTCTTCCTTCTATACATCGCAATTATGTTGCTAGCATTGTGGGGGGAAAAATAAGACAGGCATTTAAAAGAATTGCTTCAAAGGAAGGAAAGAGGAGCGCCCTTGCCAGCCAGAAATTGGGAACAACCACACCACTTTTCTTAATGTATCAAATTATAAGAATTTTTTTTTACACAAGTATGACATAAGACCCCCAATAAGAAGTGACTTGTGGATATCCAGAGACGTGAGCTTTGTGATAGACAAGTATAGAAATTAACATCTCAAGACTTTCAGCAGAGAACAGGAAAGCAGACTGTCAAAACCTAGAAAACTTTCAAAAGACTATTTGAAAAACATGGAAGAATTTTATTTTCACTTTCATCGTAAGAGCTACTCGAGGGAGATGAATTTGGTGAGAGAGGAAAGAGGACCTGCTTGGTATGCTGTTGCAGTAACAGTAGCAAGATAAAAACACTTCTGAATTTTATAATCTGTATTTGCCCAGCAGTTTCACAATTTGTACCAGTAGTCTTAAAGTTATTTGTCCTGAAAAGAACTCTCCTCCTTCCTTCCTGTAGTGCCTTTCTTATAACCAGCAATATTTAGTCTTTAGATTCTGTGTCTCGGTTTATTTCCCCCACTCAAAACTACGAAATAGTTTGGTAACAGAATTGAAAAGTACTTGTGCTTTACCGTGTCTATTTTGCCAGGAGGGTGTTTTTTTTTTCTTTAAATTTCAGATTAATATAAGAGTACCTACGATAAGGTTACATTGTTTGCATTTGTGAGGTAAAGTCCAAGCTGTCCTTGAGCCCTTCACCCAGGAGGTGGTGCTGGTTCTGTGAGAGCCCACCCATCTCCCCTCCCCTCCCCCTTTCCTTGCCCCTCCTCCTTCTTGGATTTAATTGTGTTTCTCCTCTCCTGAGGGCCTGTAGTTTTTCATCTACTACTTTTGTAATGTCCTGAGTATACTGGACGCTTGCTTTTCCATTCTTGTGATACTTAGGAGGATGTTCTCCAAATCCATCCAGGTAAATTCAAACGATGTAACGTCTTCGTCTTTCTTTATGGCTGAACAGTATTCCATGGTGTACATATACCACAGTTCATTTATCCATTTGTGAGTTGCTGGGTAGTAGGTTGTTTCCACTTTTTGGCTACGTGAATTGAGCTGCAATAAACATTCTAGCGCAAACGTCCTTACGGTAAATGATTTTTTTTTCTGAGTAAATACCTAGTAATGGGATTGAGATCACATGGGAGGTTTACTTTTAGTTTTTTGAGGATTCTCCATACTTCTTTCCAAAAAACCTGATCAAGCTAAAAAGCTTTGGTATACAAAAATTAAGCACACAAAAATTGAAGCAAACAGACAACCTTAAGACTGGGAGAAGATATTCACATGTTAGGAATCTGACAAAAGGTTAATAAGCAGAATCTACAGAGAACTCAAACTACTTAACAAGAAAAGAGCAAACAATGCCATTTATCACGGGGCAAGAAACACGTACAGAACCTTCTCCCAAGAAGACAGACAAATCACCAACAGACACATGAAATAAATGCTCATTATCCCTAATCATCAGAACAAAAAGCAAATCAAAACCGCCTTGAGATATCAGGAGTGCATTCTTATTCCTAGTGTAGCAAGACCTACCATCTGTCTATCAGGTCACAACAAATGAAATCCACAGTGTGAGTCCCATTGATTCTCCCGTCAATCAGGAAGAAAAGTCAAAAGATTCAAACCGACAAACCTGATGCTTGGACGTCGTATTTGTAGATTGGTTTTAAATTCTTTAATTATAAGGTGTGTTTGCTCTAAAAATACTTTACAAAGTACATTCATTTAAAAATAACTCCTAGAGACACTACTAAATGTTGAGTTCTATACATTTAAGTCTTAGGTTCATAACACACCAATCACACACATACTGTGATGAAATAGATACCAGCATTAGGACTGATTCTGCATAATGAAATAATTCAAAAGCTATTCTCAATGTCATTTGGGAGATTTCATTAAATGGAAAACAGTTCACTGTTCCACTTTTTGCTTGATAGTATATGAAATCAGATGTTTCATAACAAAAATTATCATTTCCAATTGAACATTCATCTGGCAGGATCCTATGGAGAGGTTCAAAGTCAAGGTTCATTCCACTGGTAAGCAGTGGAGAAATTAATGGGATGTTTTGGGAATTCAGAGGTGTCACACATTTCTACTCCTCCAAAGCAGTCTAATAAAAGGATCTTGGGGTGAGGATTGAGAAAGTTTGAAAAGTAATTTCAGGCTGTCATACTTTGAAGACTGGCTATATTAACAAATCCTTATAGATAAGATGTTGGGATTCTGTTTTCTTATCTGGAAAAATGCACATTTACAAAAACAACAGGAAGAATCTAAACACTCATAGAATACAATTGGGAAGACCAGGTCAGACGCGGTTGCTTATGCCTGTAATCCTAGCCCTCTGGGAGGCTGAGGTGAGAGGATCCCTTAGCTCAAGAGTTCAAGACCAGCCTGAGCAAAACAAGACCCCGTCTCTACTACAAACAGAGAAAAACTAGCTGGGCATTGTAGTGGGCACCTGTAGTTCCAGCTACTGGGAAGGCTGAGGCAGGAGGATCCCTTGAGCCCAAGAGATTGGGGTTGCTGTGAGCTGCAATGCCATAGCACTCTACCCAGGGTGACAGAGTAAGACTCTGTCAAGGGAAGGGGGAGGGGAGGGAAGGGAAAAGAAAGTAAGAAAGAAAAGAAAAGAGAAAAGAAAAAAATTGGAAAGACCAGCTGTCTTAACACATGGCTAGCACAGTAATACAAAAAATGAGGTAAGCATAAAACATTGGGTTGGTTTTTTGTTGTTGCTGCTGTTAGTATTACTAAAGATTGTATCCTCAAAAGATAATCTTGTCTCAGGCCCCTCTTAGCAGATTTTTAAAGAGAAGATCACAGTCAGTAACCTGGGGGCAAGTACAGGAAATGCCAAGTTAAGAGAGAAGCAGGTGGCTGTTGTGATCTCTGTATTAGTGGCAGACACAACATGGTATGTCCCAATGTCAGGTATTATGAAGTCTTAAAAAAAAAAATGATATGGTGCAGTCAACTTCAAGAAGTTAACAGTAAGCAATGGCCACAAATATCTTATAAAAATACATGTTTTATATGAAAAGCTTTCACGCCAGGTCCTTCCCTTTAGTAATTTATATTAGGCTAGGAGCCTCATCTATGTGGTTTTGCAATGAAGCCAAGAATCAAAGAAAGGATGCAGATCCATGTGTAGAATTTTCCACAGGCCTCTTGCAGCACTTGGATTATGTTGGATTTTACGCAAGGATTTACTGGTTAGAGTATCAACACTTCCATAGGCCACATGGCTTCCGTCAAGTCTTGCCTCAAGAATAGTGGAACATATACTTCCCAAACACACAATGTCATAAAAGCTTCAAGGTTACATGGACACCAAAGTCAGCTTATATAGGATTCCACAAAAGCTAATTTCTACAGCTGAGGATTAGACCAGCAAAGAACCCTCATTTCTTATCTTTTATTTCTTTATATTTATTCCATGGTCTAGTCATAACCACACATTTGTCTGTAGTCTTGGGGACAAGACTCAATGTCTCTGCATGACCAGGGTGTCAGGGGTGGACATTCCTGTTCTCTCTTTGTCTGACAACTACCCACTTCCTGTTCAATCTTTCTACATTTTTAATAAGTGCATTTGGCTAAAATCTTGTCCCTGTCACTATCAAGGTATAAAACCACCACCGTCTATACAACTGTACAGATTAGCCGTGGCTTTAGTCAGGTTAGAAGCCAGAGGCTGAGCCTTGAGCCAGGCAAGGTGGCTTAGACTGTAATCCCAGCACTCGGGAGGCTGAAGTAGCTGAATTGCCTGAGCTCAGAAGTTTGAGACCAGCCTGAGCAAAAGCAAGACACCGTCTCTACTAAAAATAGAAAAACTAGCCAGGCATGCTGCTGGGCGCCTGTAGCCGCAGCTATTTAGGAGACTAAGGCAGGAAGATCACTTGAGTCCAAGAGTATGAGGTTGCTGTGGTCCATGACACCACAGCACTCTACTCAGGGTGACAGAGTGAGATTCTGTTTCAGAAAAAAAAGAAAACAGAAGCCTTTGGAGACCAGGCAACAACCAAGTCGCTGATACTTAAGCCACAGGCTGAGTCCGGACCTCAGACACTCTTAACATCAAACACATCTCTTCTTTTTGTTTTTTGTTTTGTTATGAAACACTTCAGGAAGCTCACAGAAGTAAAACTAAAACTATGTAATAAAAATTCCTCCTCAAATTACCCCCAGTTACATATTCAGAGGAGTGCTTTAAACATTTGATAATACAATTAAAACAATGTTTAACGTACGTATAAGTACTGTTTCAATCTTGGGTACATTGTATTTTTTAGACACACAACAGAACAAGGCTGAATACAGACCAACATGACGTGGCCACAGACAATTGGTTGAATGAAACTATAAGAATTACGAATTCAGGTAACAACTTTTTGTTCAAAAAAAAATAAAGCAAGAAACCCCTTAAATAGTAAAGGAATTTTTTGGCTCAGCGCCCACAGCTCAATGGTTAGGGCACCAGCCACATACACTGGGACTGGTGGGTTCGAACTTGGCCGGGCCTGCTAAACAGCAATGGTAACTACAATAGAAAATAGCTGGGTGTTGTGGCGGGTGCCTGAAGTCCCAGCTACCTGGGAGGCTGAGGCAAGAGAGTCACTTAAGCGCAAGAGTTTGAGGTTGCTGTGAGCTATGACACCATAGCACTCTACTGGAAGGTGATATAATGAGACTGTGTCTCAAAAAAAAAAAAAAAGTAGAAAAAAAAAAAGAAATAGCAAAGGAATTTTAAATCAAAACTACTGTGAACAATACTTTTGAAGCTCAATAGTAAATTTAAAGATGTGCTTTTTCCTGATTAATATTATGAATCCTATTATCAGTAAATTAAAATTTGATAGAAGATAGTAATTCGAGACAATGGATTTATTTGCCATCTCTGGACACACAGAAGCTGCCTGAACTCAGACTTGTCTAGAGAAACTGCAGCATGAGCTGTTTTCTGAGAACCTTTTCCCTCTCGTTTCTCAGCAACTCTCATCTCTGTGCCTGCCTGTCCTCTCTCTCAAGCGTCAATACAAAACTTAAGAGTTTATGTAATTTTGTTTATTACGGGGTTTTAGTGTGGTTCCATTTCTTTCATACCATTTAAACTCGAGGTTTCCAACCCTCAGGCCACAGACCAGGTGCCGGTCCCCAGCCTGTTAGGAACCAGCCTGCACAGCAGGTGAGCAGAGGGCCAGCAAAGCTTCATTAGTATTTGCAGCGGCTCCCTATTGCTCACATGGCTGCTGAGCCCCTCCTCAGGCCAGAGAAACAGGGCCTTTAGATTCTGATAGCAGCAGGAGCTGTGCAAGATGGAGGTGGCATGCTCCTTCCGAGAACAAACACCTGGTGACCTGTGGTGGACTAGGGGTGGTGAGGCCAGGGCTGGGCCTGTGTACCCGCAGGACAACACACTCAGAGTTCCCATTAACTCTGCATTGTGGTGAGTTGTAGAATTATTTCATCATATATTACAATATAAGAATGTTAGAAACAAAAATACACAATAAGTGTAATCTGCTTCAATCATCCTGAAATCACCCACCCACACTGGTTTGTGGAAAAACTGTCTTCTGCAAGACTGGTCCCTGGTGCCAAAAAAGCTGGGAACCGCTGCGTTAGATGTTCACCCTGCACCTTCTGCTTCCCCAGCCCCTGGGAACGGCTGTTCTGCTTTGTCCCTGTGAATCTGATTATTGCAGTAGGTATCTCATGTGAGCGAAATTAAGACGGTTGAAATCTAAAAGATACAATTAGAGTCCTATTTGCTTATCTCCAAATCCAGCCAGCTGGGTAAACCGGTGTTTACTTAGGTGTAGTCCTCCATTTCAGGCTTGGAGATCTTTAACACTGAGCAGAAAAAAAAAGAAGTGCTCACTTTTTTGCTCTGAAATGATCAAAACCACCTTTCCTTTTCAAGACCACGCGTTCGTTACTCAGCTCCGGTCACATACCACATGGATAGCACTTTATCTTCAGGCAGGTCTCAAAGATAAAATGGTGACTGAGAAATAGTCCTCAACCTCACCGAGCTGGTGACAGGGTGGGAGGACCAGACAGCCGCGAATCTCAAGATCCTCACACAGGCTCCCATAGGAGGAACACCGGCTGCTCGCACCACACAGATGAAATACTGAACCCCACTTGGAAGAAGAAAGGCTTCTGGGGGAAAGTAAGACGTAAGCCGAGACGTGAAGGGTAAGTGAGAATGAGGACGTGGGGAGAGTGATCCCAGGACAGAAAACGTGGGCGACAAAGATCTGGAAGAATTTCCACACAGAACGTGTCAAGGATGATAAAGGAAACAGCTCCCGGGCCGGGCACACTGGGCTTTCCTGGGGGCATGGAAAGGTGTCCAGATGCTTTTCCAAAGCACCAGGAACGCGTGGATGGAGACTGCTCGGTACTGTGACGGGGTTATATTTTATTACAGATCGCTCGCTCTGGCCAGAGTTGGATCAGAAGAAAAACTGAAGGCAGGAACACGGACCGGGAGACTCTAGCAGGCCTCTCCGTGAGAAGCAAGTGGAATCTTGCGCTCAATGAAATCTGATAAGGCAGCTTACGGACTGGGTATACTACACACAGTGCAACACATGTATTACATGTTATTTTAAAGCGCACATACAACACAGTTGCATAAAGTTATTGTTTCTCTAAAAGGACCTCATGCATTAACATGAAAATACAACTGGCTCTGCGCCTGTGGCTCTGCAAGGCGCCAGCCATGTACACCTGAGCTGGCAGGTTGGAATCCAGCCCTGGCCGCCAAACAACAATGACAGCTGCAACCAAAGATAGCCAGGCATTGTGGCGGGCGCCTGTGGTCCCAGCTACTTGGGAGGTTGAGGCAGGAGAATCGCTTGAACCAGGAGCTGGAGGTTGCTGTGAGCTATGATGCCACGGCACTCTACCCAGGGCCACAGCTTGAGGCAAGAAAGAAAGAAAGAAAGAAAGAAAGAAAGAAAGACAGACAACCCAAATTATGTGAAATTGAATAAGAAAAGATATTTAAAAATATTTTGACACTGGATTTTAAAATTACTAAATTACTAAAAATTAGATGTGGTAGATTTTCATCTTAGAGTCTTAATCCCACGACTTAAGGGAATAAAGTTTTATGAAAATTTAAATAATGAAAATTGTGAAAATAAGAAACACTAGGTAGGTAGGAGAAGCCTGCGGAGTGAAGCTGTCAGCACCCGCACCCGAGCTCAGCTGTGAAGGAAACTGAAGCACCAGGGCAGGCAAGGAAAGCAAACTGCAAAGCGGGCGACGGGGAAATTTATCACCTGTTCACGTGCCAGTTCTACAGCCGTATATTAAATAGGCAGTAAGATAACAGCCAATTTAATATTATGGGGATTTTTACAAAGTCAAAAAATGTTAGTGCAGTTTTTCAAAACGATGAAAATATCCTGGTGTAAGTTCAGAGATCTGGAATCTATGTGACTGTCACATCTCATTTCTGTCTCTAATATATTAAAATGAAACCTAGAGACAGATTACAGGCACTGTACATTCCTAGAATACTTCCCAGAATTCCTAAAAGTAACAGGGCAAAGTAGCTCAGCATTTTGAATACTGAAGTTACAGCTTTATTTTGTGCCCTTAAATTGTTTTAGATAGATTTTTTCGGTACAAGGGACATACAATAAACACCATATATTTAAAATGTACAATCTGATAAGCTTTGACACGTATGTATCTGTGAAACCATGGATACACCCAAGATGACACATCTCTCTCTCTCTCCAAAGTCTGTGCCCATCACAACCTCTCCCTCTCTCCCCTGCCAGAATGCCCTTCCTAGGCACAGGCAGCCACACGGCTTCCCACCATCACAGCAGGAATCCGGGGCTTAGAGAACACAGACGAAGTCCCACCATCCGGACTTTGCGCCTGGTTCCCTCACTCAGTATCATTAGTGAGTGGATGTCAGTAGTTCATTCATTCTCATAACTAACAGTCCACTGCATGGCTACACCACAAAACGCTCACCCATTCGACTGCTGATAACGTTGTTTCCCATTTTTGACTATTAACAAAGCTTCTATAAACATTTGTAAACAACTCTACGTGTGGACATATATTCCCCTTTCTTGTGAGAAAATTCCCAGGAATGGAACGGCTGAGTCATAAGTAAGAGTTCAATTTTTGAAGTAACTGTCAGACTGTTTACCAGAGTGGACTTCACCACTTTTCTTTTCCATTCAGTAGCTCCTGAGAGTCCCAATTTACCCACATTCTCATCTGTATTTGTTTGGTTGGTAATTTTAACCACCCTAAGGTGTGTGGTGGTGTCTCACTATATAACATAAAACTTGCTACTTGTTGCTACATCTACATTTTAAGTTTACAATTCAGTGGCATTAATTGGATATTTCAACGTTATATAACCATTACTACTTCTAAAACCTTTTAATCACTTTAAACAGAAACTCTTTAACCATTAAGAAATGACTCACAGGCTGGGCGAGGTGGCTCACGCCTGTAACCCAAACATTCTGGAGGGCTGAGGTGGGTGGATTGCTTGAGTTCAGGAGTTCAAGACCAGCCTGAGCCAGAGCAACCCCCGTATCTACTAAAGACAGAAAAATTGGCCAGGTGCCTGTAGCCCCAGCTACTCGGGAGGCTAAGGCAAGAGATCACTTGAGCCTAAGAGTTTGAGGTTGCTGTGAGCTATGATGATGCCATGGAACTTCTACCCATGGTGAAAGAGTGAGACTCTGTCTCAAAAAAAAAAAGCCAAAAAAAGAAAGATGTTAAATCTAGGTTTCTTATATTTTTTATTTTTTTTAATCTTTTTTTTTTGGTGGGGGCCAGGGCTGGGTTTGAACCTGCCACCTGCGGCATACGGGGTTGGCACCCTACCCTTTTGAGCCACAGGTGCTGGTTTTTTTGTAGATGTCCTTATTAGGTCAGGGAAGTTCCCATCTATTCCTAGTTTTCTGCAAGTTCTTGTAAATTAAGTTTGTACGATGTTGTCAAAGGTTTTTATTGCATTTACTGAAATGATCAGATGCTTCAATTTTTTAAGTTTAAAAAATATTCTTATTTACACTGTTCCCCCCCACCCCCATTTTAAACTAGCACTGGGATAAATTCCACTTCATCATGCTATATTTTCTACATATTGTTTGGATGATTTTGGCTTGCCAAAAATCTTAAAGAATTTCGGTTCATGAGTGACAGTAATAAACTGATCCACAGGTTTTTGTTTTCCCCTCTCCCTCCCTCTCTCCCTTTCCTTCCTTAAGAAACAGGGTTTCACTTTGTTGTCCAGACTTAAGTGCAGTGATGTGAGTGATCATAGCTCACTGCAGCCTCAAACTCCTGGGCCCAAGAGATCCTCCTGCCTCAGCCTCCCAAGTAGCGGGGGCTACAGGAGTGCACCAGGAGACCCAGCTGCCTGGTAGGTGTCTTTGTCTCGCTTTACACAGTCAGTGTCTCCTTTTCAATTTCTCCATGATTGGCAGCATCAGTACTGTTTCTTCCTAAGGTTTGGTTGACTGTTGACCAGAGTGGACTTACTATTTTACTGTTCAGTGAATTGGACCCAGAGTTTCTTAGAGATAGAGAAGGTGTTTTACAACAAATTGATTTTAAAAAATAGATATAAGAATACTGGTGTTTTCTGTTTCCTTTGGTTGTTTGTGTTTTTCAAGGAGTTTTGCATTTCATCGAAGTAGTTGAAAGTATTGGCATATAGTAATTCATAATATTCCCTTGTTATTATTTTAACATCTATAGAATCTTTGGTGATATCATCTCTCTCATTCCTGATAATTCTAATTTGTATCTTCTCTACTTGTTTTCTCCTGATCAACCTATCTAGACCTTTATTAATCTTCTCAAAGAAACAGCTTTGGTGTGGCTCGGTGCCTGTAGCTCAGCAGCTAAGGCATCAGCCACATACACTGGAGCCGTTGGGTTCAAACCCAGCCCGGGCCTGCCAAACAACAATGACAACTGCAACCAAAAAATAGCCCAGCGTTGTGGCAGGTGCCTGTAGTCCCAGCCACTAAGCAGGCTGAGGCAAAAGAATCACTTAAACCCACGAGGTTGGGTTGCTGTGAGCTGTGACGCCACAGCACTCTACCAAGGGTGACACAGTGAGACTGTCTCAAAAAAATGAAAGAAAGAAATAGCTTTGGTGTCATCCATTTTCGCTATTGTTTTTGTTTTTCTGTGTTTATTTCATTGATTTCCATTGTGATATTTATTTCCTTTCTTTTCTATACTTTGGATTTCTTTTTTCTGGATTTAAAAGTGGAAGTGGAGGTCATTGATTTCTGCTACTTTTATTCTAAGGGAACAACATTCTTTAGAGTAAATTTCCCTCTAAATATTCTCTAGGAGCATCTCACAAATGTTCATGTTTTTGTCTTTATTTTCATTCAGATCAAAATACTTTCTAATTCCCTTCTGACTTCTTCTTCGACTCATGGGTTATTCAGAAATTTCTTAGTTTCCAAATAATTACTGTTTAATATATCTTCATATCATTTTTAAGTCAATTAACATATATTATATGAGTTGAATCTTTTCAGATTTATTGAGACTTGTTTTATGGCCAGGAATATGGTCTCTCAGTAAACGTTCCCTTTGCATTTAGCAAAGTGTGTCTTTTGTTGTTGTTCAGTGCACTGTTTTGCAAATGTCAGCTGGGCCAAGCTGACGGGCAGTGTTGTTCAACTCTCCACATCCTCACCAGTTTTCTTTCTAATTGATCTATCTGCACAGATCGCTCTATCCAGAGTGGCATATTGAAATCTCTGCTTTTGTTTATGGAATTCTCTATCCTTGTGGTGTTATTACTTTTTACCTCATGGATTTTGAAGTTTTATTATTAGGTATGTAAATTTTTAGGGTTATAAGGTGTCCTGATAAATTGACTCCTCTATAATTATGGAATTATCTTTTTCCCCCAATAACCTTCCATGTTCTGAAATCTACTTCGCTGTTGTAGATGAGCCAGTGTTCTTTTGTTAGCGGTTAACAGGATGCATCTTTCCCCATCTTCTTATTTTTAATGTTTGTGCTTTTAAATGTACAGTGTTTTTCAAATGGGCACCATACACTTGGGTTTTACACTGTTATCCAATCTGACCATCTTTGCCTTATATTTGCATTTAATTGATTATTGATATCAACTTTACAACCTCAAATATTGACTATTTATATTCAATGTGATTACTGATAATCATTTTTCTGTTCTTCCTTAGACAAGCCTCTCAGAAGGATGGTGCACACACACGTCTACAAACCCTCCTCTCCTGTTTTTTTCTGAACGTTTCAGTCCATCTCTCAGTCCTACTACTCCACTGAAGCAAGTTTTTGTCAAGGTCACCAACCAACTTTTGCCTTGCTAAACCCAGAGGTTGATTCTCAGTTCTCATTACCCTTGACCTTTCTGCAGCATTTGACGCAGGACGTCACTGTCTCTTGGAGGATGTTTCTTTCCTTGGCTTGGATGACACCACAGCCTCCTGGCGCTTGTTCAGCAGCACCGATTCCTCCCCTCTGTATGTCCTTTGCTCTTTCCATCTTTGTGGGAAAACTGACCTCTCACCAGACACCAAACCTTCCATCTCCCTCATCTTGGACTTCCCAGCCTCCAGAACTATGAGGAAATGAATTTCTATTATTTATAAATTACCCAGTCTGTGTTATTTTGTTATGGGAGGACAAATAAACTGAGGCACCGTCTACAATCTATTTTCAACCCAATCCCCAAAGTGATCCCTTTGAAGTGTAAGACAGATTCCTTCACACTTTGCTTAAACTTTCTAATGGCTGCATCATTTGCCCACTCCCGCCCTCTCCAGCTCTGATTCCCCTCTCTGACCTCACACCTGTAATGGCGACCATCCTGCTGTCCTTCCTCAGGGCCTCTGCACGTCTGAAGTGCTCCCTCACGGGACTCCCTCACAGGGCTTCCCTCTTCCAAAATGTTCCAACATCAAGTCTTTGCTCCAGCCTCTCTCGGTTGGGCCAGCTGGGTCTTCCTCAGCCCCTGCATGAAGACTGCCCCAGCCCAGACCTGGCAGCTCCCGTTTCCTTTACTGGCTGTACTGTTTTTTCCCTCCTTAGTACTTAATATCTTTCTAGAATCTAGAACATTTTGAAGCACATGATAAACAGTCAATATGTAGTTGTTGAATCAATTAATTAATAAATTAATCACCTAACTAATCACTTAACTAATTACTAAGCATTTTTTTTTTGAGACAGAGTTTCACTTTGTCACCCTTGGTAGAGTGCCGTGGCGTCACAGCTCACAGCAACCTCCAACTCTTGGGCTTAGGTGATTCTCTTGCCTCAGCCTCCCGAGTAGCTGGGACTACAGGCACCTGTCACAACACCTGGACATTTTTTGTTGCAGTATGGCCGGGGTCAGGTTCGAACCCGCCACCCTCAGTATATGGGGCTGGGGCCCTACCGACTGAGCCACAGGCATAGTCCAAGCATGTTTTTGTTTTACCCTTATTTTTATAGCTAAAATGTAAAATATCCAACTTTAAAAACAAAATGAACAGGGCGGTGCCTGTGGCTCAAGGAGTAGGGCACCAGCCCCATATACTGGAGGTGTCAGGTTCATATCTGGCCCCAGCCAAAACCTGCAAAAAAAAACCAAATGCCTTGGTGATACATTCAAATAACTCAATAAAGAAGCTTTAACATTAAAAAAAAAATAAAAACAAAATGAACAAATACCCAAGCAGAAAGTAAGTTTCTTCTTCAATTTATTCTCCCCTTAGGCCAGTGCTTCGCAACCTTCCTAACGCCAGGACCCTTAATACAGTTCCTATGGGTCACGACCCACAGGTTGAGAACCGCTATCTAGTCACTAAGATCTTGCCTTCTGATAGTAAGATCAGCCAATATGAGTTTTAGTTTGTAACTATGGCTTTTCCAGTTATTTGCGTTTTTGTCCTCTGTAGCATTAGAAAACTGGATCTCTACACCCCCCTACCCCTAAATTACCATAAGGCTCTGATAATTAAGCAAAGGAAACAACTAATTTGGTGAGTACTCCCTTTCTTTCAACAAGGCATTTAAGTTTCACCGTATTATACATTTAACTCTAGGTAATAAGGCCGACAATCAACTAAAAAGTAAAAGAAACCTTAACAAAGCTAAGTACTAAATATGACCACCATTTATCGTGTGTAACAGTTTTGCAGCTTGTGTGAGGGACAGACACGCCCCCCTTCTATCTTTCAGGCACTTAATATAAAGCAAGGAGCATGTAATACACATAATCTTTTGATGACCCTTCATGCTGAAGAGTGCTTAATAATTATCCAAAAGCAGCAATTAAGTCAGAAGAAACTCCTGATAAGGTTGCAGACATCTGGACATGCACATCTGTTCCAAATTCAGTCATCTGTACCGAAGACCCTAGAGAAAGAATTAGTGTCAATTTGATATTCAGTGATAAACAATTATTAGCAAAATCCAGTATAACATCAGGAATAATAACAAAACTGGAAAGGTAAGTACAAATTGACCTCTGATGTTATGGAAATTTGAAGCCCCTGATTGTAGCTCAAAACTGTCATGTCAGCAAGAAAATTCTCATTCAGCCTAAAAGTACGAGAATTAAAATCAGCCACAGTTTGAATTACCCAGCAGTCACTAGGACCTTCCTTTGGAAAAACTTTGTTTTTTCTACTCTTTCCAACTGATTTATTTCCAAGTCCTGTTTCCTAGGTTCCTTGGACCTATCTGTGACCTTCTTTCTGTTTGAATGATTTGCACTCAGAGAGGCTGCTGTGGGTCTCTATACGAGACCTCCCTGCTCCAGCTCTGAACAGGAACTGTGGAGCTATAAGGAGAGCTCGCTCATGTCAGTAATAAAATCTAACAGCCCCCAGTTCTCGAATATCTACAACATGGCAGGTGCTATAGCAGGCACTTACCACATGAAGTCTTGTTTAACTTATACATTTTTATGAGAAAATTTGTTATTATGGACATTTTACAGATGAAAAATCTGAGAAATTAAGCGATTTGTTTGAAGTCACACATCTATGAAGAATACAAAGAAGGCAACAAGAGTCTATGTCCAGACTCTATGCTTTTTTATTTTTTTGCTGTCCCACTGGGTAGAGTGCTGTGGCGTCATGGCTCACAGCAACCTCAAACTCTTGGGCTCAATAGATCCTCTTGCCTCAGCTTCCAGAGTAGCTGGGATTACAGGGGCCCACCACAACTCCTGGCTAGTTTTTCTATTTTAGTAGAGATAGGGTCTCACTCTTGCTCAGTCTGGTCTTGAACTCCTGAGCAATCCACCTGCCTTGGCCTCCCAGAGTGCTGGGACCCCGCCCGGCCTAGAGTTGATGCTTTTTGCTCTAACATACGGTTTCTCTACCAAGCATTTCCAACATGAGTGATGCCAATGTCATTTGCCCTTCCTCATTTTATATGGTGGCCAAACTGACACAAATGTGTTAATCATTCTGTTGCCAAGATATATTATTTCTAAACTTGCTTTTATAACACTAAAATGTCACTAGCCATTTACACTAGGATGATACTTGCACCAGGGGTGAAATTATGGACACCTGGGAGTCAAGCACCAAATTATACTACCAGGCACATGGACATCACCATCACACACTTTAAGAAACATGACAGTGACACTCAAGAATATCTTTTTTTGTTGTTTTTCTGAGACAGAGTCTCACTTTGTCACCCTCAGTAGAGGGCTATAATGTCATAGCTCACAGCAACCTCAGACTCTTGAGCTCAAGTGATCTGCTTGCCTCAGCCTCTTGAGTGCTGGGACTACAGGCACCCACCACAATGCCCGGCTATTTTTTGAGATGGGGGTCTCACTCTTGCTCAGGCTGGTCTCAAACCTGTGAGCTGAAGGCGATCCACACGCCTCAGTCTCCCCAAGTGCTAGGATTACAGGCATACGCCACCATGCCCAGCCTAAGAATATCTTTAATAAAGAAATAAAAATTACTAATTTTATTAATGTTAACCCTTGACTGCATATCTTTTAAATATTCTGTGTGCCAGAATGGAAACTACTCACATAGAAACATGATGGCCATTTTGGGAAAGCATTTGGGTAAGAGATTTTTGAGCTGAATTAGCTTCATGTTTTTCATGCAGACATCATTTTACTTGAGACCACAAATGACAAAGCATTGTTATTCAGACTTGGGTATTTGGCAAATGAGGAAAGTGGGCCTGGGTTGACAGTTATTTATTTCCAATGATAAAATTTGAGCTTTCAAGCAAAAATAATTACCTTGGAACATTTGTTTCTATTGCATTATGCTTGGCAGCTTCTCAGTAGTTACAGAGCTTCAAATAAAGGTCATGCGCAGTATTAATAAGTATAACTTTTTATATATTAAAGTAAAATGTATCAATATTTGGAAGCTCTACATAGCTCAGTAAATCAATATTTCCAAATGACTAATGTGCAATGTTATAGAATAGTGCATCAGTAAAGCCTCCATTTAAAATGCAAGATAGGATGGTGTATTTAATACACACATATGTACTACATATATAGACAACAGAATATGAAGAGTTCAGGGGCTCCATATTTCAATCAACTTTTAGAAAGCCACATGTCAAGTTTCAGCATGGCATCAAAAGGAATATTCATAATTATCTGAAAATGTAAATAAATTACCATTCTGTTTTATAACATTTGTATGAGCCTTTATTTTTATCATTTACACAATTAAAACATATTGCAACAGATTAAGTGCACAGATGTAAGAATTTAGCTGTTTTCCATTAAACTAGTCTTTAAAGAAGTAATGTTTACAAAAAAATTATAAAACAATGTTTTTGAGTCTTTTTTTGGTTTGGAAAATATATTTCTTTAATTTGTATTGTGTTTAATATTATTTTAAAATGAATTAATCATAAAACATGTTAAATGTTTCTTAGTTTTAATTTTTACTATGATAAATATCAATAGTATAAGCCAGAATTCTTTGGAACCCTCAAGAATTTGCTAGCACATAGGAGCACTTGAGATCAACTCATTTGAAAACCAGCGATAGGGGAGAATTTTATGTAGCCACTGAATATATATACAGGAGACTAAATCCAGAAAGATCCCCAAATAAGATACAATGTGTGCAGCACAATGGCTAAAGCGTGTGTACTCTAATGTTAACAGTATCTGCAGAGTTATGAAATTGTAATTTTATTATTATTTGATTGGCTAAATTTGTTACAAATTTTTATAAAATGAGTATAGCTTAGCAAATGAATCACTGAATTATCATGTGATTGTCTTACACGATAATAGCTTTTTTGGTCTAGGAAAGAAACTTTTCTTTCTTCATTGCTTTCTTTATTCTCATGCAAGCATTCCCTTCTTGTGTCCTGACAGGGATTGTTGATACACATATTTCTTCTCCAAGGCCCTTGCCGCCTGGTCAAGGGTTCCTAATTGTCTAGGTCCTACCAATGCTTACGAATCTTACCATCTTATAAAAGCACTTTCCATCTGCAGATTATCAACAGTCACTGTCCTCTGCAAGGATTTATTATGCCGTGTGGTGATGCTTTGTATGGTCACACTGTTTCAGGCTGGCATACCGAACTGTTGATCACTATAATTTCCTGAACTAGTCTGACTTTTCAGCACCCCAATGTGCACCTGAAAACAGCTGTTAAATGTAGCTATGGCCCCAACAACGTGAGGGGTACGTGGACCAGAAGAATGATCTACATGTTGGGTCCATGTAGATACTCGATGGCTCAATAGTTAAGGCACTGAAGTCCAAGAGACCTAGGATAAAATCCACAACTCTGAATCCCCGAGTCTGTTTTATACCTCTCTAATTCTCCATTTCCTCATCCCAAAAGTGAGGGAAATTTTGCAGATTTATCATAATATGGAAAGTCTTACATATCCTAGCAGATGGTAAGTGCTCAAAAAATATAAGATGTTGTGCCTTTGTCATTAGCATTATTTTTATTAGCGTGATGCTAGGTGTTAATTCCCCCATTTAATCAGCTTTCTTTCCTTAAAAATCATTATGACGGATAATAGTGGCTACTCTCTCCTCTACTTCAACCTTGTTAAGTAATTGTTTTTAAGTTTAATCAGTTAATGTGCAGAGCCTAAAAGGCATAGTAAGTATTAGATGGAGAAACCTCATCAAGACCTAAGGGGCAAGGCCAGAGACCACAGGCTTGGTAGCCTCCCTGAGCAGGAGGTACTGCAGAGAGAGTGGTCTGGAGAGACAGCGCAATGACGCGTCCTACCTCATAAAGAAAAGGAAGCAGAATGAAGGGGAGGGTGGTGGGCACAGGCTCAGAGACAAATTTTGCAAACTCCATACTTTTACTTTGAGTTGCTTTGGTGTGGTCTGCTCTGTTTAAAAATCAGAGTACAGGCTCGGAGCCTGTGGCTCAAGTGGCTAAGGCGCCAGCCACATACACCTAAGGTGGCGGGTTCAAATCCCCAGCCCGGGCCCGCCAAACAACAATGATGGCTGCAACCAAAAAATGGCCGGGCATTGTGGCGGGCGTCTGTAGACCCAGCTACTTGGGAGGCTGAGGCAGGAGACTCGCTTGAGCCCAGGAGTTGGAGGTTGCTGTGAGCGTGATGCCATGGCACTCTACCCAGGGGGATAGCTTGAGGCTCCATCTCAAAAAAAAAAAAAAAAAAATCAGAGTACAAACACCTGGACCTTTTCCTCTATTTATAAGATCCAGTCATGCTCCTTCTCGTACTGATTACTCCCTGTCTCCCTCCTCCCTGATCAGGAAGCCAAAAAAGCCTAACAAAGGACGAGAGAATGCCCCGGGCACAGGTACGGAAATGCAAGTAGACAGCACGGCAGAGGACCAGCGTCGTTCATTTTTATGCATGTTTTTCCAACTATAGCTTTTGACATGAAGGAAAAGAGTCTATCCCCTTCCTGACAGATTGCTTCAATTTTCTCATCAAATTCAGAATTCCTGAAAAAACAGAAAAGACGTCTTTAGGCATCTCTAAATATCAAATAGTCTTCTATGATTATAGAAGAGAACTAGGTCCTTTAAACAAAATTAAATATAGTAATTTAAAAAATGAATATTTTAGTAAGTATTCTGTGAAATTGTTATAAATGTCCTATCATGATCCTTTTTATTTCCTATAAGGAAATACATCCCCAGGTATTAAAGGATGATGTGTAAGTTCTACAGTATAAAAAAACTCGAGTAAACTTTAAGAGAAATGTGTTTTAACGCTAGTATCCCCCCCCATCCCCACACACAAAGTTTCCCTATGAAGAGAAAGTCTCTGGGAAGTTTCGTGTTCACATTTAAAATAACACTCTAACCCCAAAATTGGAAAGTGCTAAATAAAGGGTCTGTGTGGGCTCTGCCTAGTTACCGAGGGAAGGAGGAAGGCAGAGGCTGGGGATC
>NW_003852549.1:3058482-3059297 GCF_000181295.1 Otolemur garnettii
TTACCGAGGGAAGGCAGAGGGCAGAGGCTGGGGATCGGGGGAGAGGCCGGGGATCTACGGCTGACAGGCTGCCTAGTTACCGAGGGAAGGCAGAGAGCAGAGGCTGGGGATCGGGGGAGAGGCCGGGGATCTACGGCTGACAGGCTGTGTGGGTCTGCCCAAGTGTTAAACCTTTGCTGACGTGAGTTTCTTAATAAGTGTGTTATACTGGGAGGGCTGAACTTCAATATCTCAGAGGTTCTGTGGGCACCATGATCCTATATTCAATTTCCTTTTTTGCTTTGTGAATTTTGTCCGTCTAGTTATTTTTCAACCCTCTGCATCATTTGGCACTACTGACAACAGTCTCCTCCTCACAGCTCCACCCCGCCTTCCACAGTGAGACCCATTCAGGGACTCGTCTGTATTCTGTCCTCAGTCAAGGCTGGCCCGCAGCCTCCACTGTCAAACTACCTGCAGCTTGGCATTTTTGTTCTTCTCTTTATTGATCTCTCCTTTTTGTCAGAGAGTTCACAATTTCTACTATGTTTCATTAGTCTCCGCTATGGTTTGAATGTGTCACTTAAAGCTCATGTGTTGGGAAGTTTATCCTCCAAGACACAGTGTTGAAAGGTGAAACCTAATTTAAAAGGTGTCTAGGTCACAAGTGTTCTACCCTTGTAAATGGATTAAAGACTTTATTATGAGAGTACGTCGATCACAGCAGGAGGGGGGTAGCAAGAATGGAGCTTTAAGGGCCATCCTGGTGAGGACTTATAAGATGAGAGATACAGGGAGAGTCTAAATCTTCTTAGGGATTATTCAAGGAGTTGTGA
>NW_003852549.1:3059365-3075512 GCF_000181295.1 Otolemur garnettii
GACTTAATGATTTTTCAACTTCACAATGGTGCAAAAGAAACACATTCAATAGAAGGAATGCTCTGAGAGCCTATAAAACAATTCTGTTTTCACTTTTAGTACAATATTCAATGAATTATATCAAATATTCAACAACTGACTATAAAATCGGCTTTGTGTGAGATGATTTTGCCCAACTGAAGGCTGATGTAATGAGCTCCGGGCATTATGAATGGTCTCAGCTCTGCCCACATTTGAAGCAAAGGCCATCCATCCTTGCTGTATGGTCATGATGAACTTTGTGGAGTTGTGTGGTGTCCTAGGCCTTTGGGGGAGGCAGAAGAAAAAAGTGATGACCTAGGATATCTGGGAGAAGAAATACCTATCCAGGAAAGCATTCGAGGTGCTGACTGCCTACTTTGGCTGCTTAAAGTAAAATGAAAGAAAAGAGAAGTGATTTAAAGAGCAATGATTTAAAATTGGAACTTATCATTTACAAGGAAGTAGAATGGAAAAATATGGAAACTCAGTTGGGCCATATAAAGATTAAAAAGCGCATTTGGGAGGAAATGCTAAGGGTGTGTGTGGCCAAGTGACCATTTGCTAGAGATTAACATGGATAGAAGACAGCCAGGTTCTATTCATCAAGACAATTTGAGAATGACCCACAAGGCATTTCAGAGAAATCCAGGGCAAACTAGAACCTTGAGAAGAAGGTGTCTGGGGAGGTCCTCCCTTGTGGGACCCCGGCATTCACAAGGCTGAGCTGCCTTGGCACTCTGCTCCTTGAACTCTGGGGTAGCACCCCTTGGCTGCTCAAGTGGGCCCAAGTGTGGTTTGCCACTTTAGAAGGTACAAGCCGTAAGTCTACACAATGTCCACACACAGCTAATTCTGCAGGCACACAGAACTTAAGAGTTATGTGACCACGGCAGCTTCCATCTAGATTTCAAAGGATGTTGTGAATAGGAGCTTGGGAGCCTAGGCAAAGATTTGTCACAGAGGCAAAGCCACTGTCCAGGGAGTCCCCACAAGGACAAGGGCTAGTGGGGCCAGGGGTATGGGGCAGCCCTAAAACCACAGAAGGATCGGGTCACCGGTGTGCAGCTCCAGCCTGAGGAAGCTGTGGGCATAAGGCTCCAAACTGAGAAAGCCACTGTGTGGACTGAGCCCAGCGAAGCTGCAGGGGCAGGGCTCCTGTAGCGGCCCAGCTCTGCCCCCTGTGCAATCTTATGCCTGTCCCTCCACCGTATTCTGGAAGTTCACAGACTCACAGCTGGAGGAAATCTGTGTCTAGATGAATGTGCCTTGAGCCCCACTCATATCTGATTTAGATAAAAAGCTGAACTTGGGACTTTCGAATTCTTGGAACAAATTAAGACTTTGGGAATTATTGTGAGAAAATAAATGTGTTTAACATGTGAGGAGGACCTGATGGGCCGGTGTGATGGTTTGAATATGCCCCCCAAAGTTCATGTGCTGGGCACTGAATCCCCAGTGCAGCAGCGTGGAGAGGTGGGGCCTTTACGAGGGGCCTTGGTCCTGTCTTCGGGAATGGTGTTTGCTACTGAGAGTGGGTTTGTTATAAAAGCAAGTCCAGTCCTCTCTTGCCACCTCTTGTGCACATTTTTGCTGTGTGATGTCTTCTGCCTTATTATGATGTAGCGAAAAAGCCCTCATGGGCGCGTCCTCTGTCTCCGACACCCCAGCCTCCAGAACTGTGACCCAAATAAACTGCTGTTGTTTGTAAATTACTCAGCACGTGGTATTCTGTTACAGCAGAAGAAAGTAGTAAGTCCCTTTACACCAATACCTTATAAATCTCTATCTTTAGCCATATAGTGTCATATCACACAGAAAAAAGAACACGGGCTTTAACAAAGTTAGGTTCTTTAACTCTGGAACTTCTAAAGACTTATTGAAAATAACTCTTTTGACTTTACAAATTAAAAAACCCAGGGGAGAGAAGTCAGATTAATTACCTACCCTGTTACTAAACTGGACGTGATCAAAATTACCAGGAGAGTGCTCAGTCCAAAAGAGAACAGATTTCAACACATCTTTGTTAAAATATTCTTCAGAATGTCTTGTTAGGCAAGGGTGTTAAAAGAAACAGATATTCTGAACAAGTACTAAGGGGTTGATAGTTACCTAATATTGGCTTTTCATAATTTACTCAATTATTTTCCAAATAATTATTTAATTGTCCACTAAGTACATATTTGGTACAGCAGAATAAAACAAAAAAAAGATCGGTGTGTCAGAATAACCTGGCCTTTCAAACAGCAACAGAGTCTTTTAAGACGACGCACTTCCTTAGAGGACACCAAAGTGTGTCTGAAATGGCAACAGCCTGGTGGAAATGAGTCTTCAGAGATGGCAAAGGACTGCAGAAGAGCTTTCTGTCCAGGCTTCGCTTTCCTGTGGTGCTTTGAGTATAACAGATGGATCTTCACAATTAGCATCACATTTGCATTTTTCTCTCCACCAAAAAAAAAAAAAAAAAGAGCTAATAATCTTAGAATGAGAATTCAAAAGCGTCATTCCATCATGTTTTTATTGATTTTATTTATAATTTGTATGCCAAGTCTTCTTTATGATACTTATTACCTCCAACACTCTCCCAGGAGAGGAACAAAGTTACAAATGAGGAAAGAAGCAGAACAGGTAGTTACTCAGCAGCACGAACTGGAAAATGATTTCAGTACTAAAACTGACTGGAAGGCCCTGGTAAAGTAGAAGAAATATGGGGATTCACAAACTGCTTGAAGCCCATCAACACGATTCCCCCCAACAAAAAAAGCCTGTTATCTTTCACACACGTTTCTGTGAGACACCAGTCCTTTCCTGTGCTCTGTAACTCCCACCACTCAGAACCATTGACTTTAAAGGTGCTATGAAATAAATGAAATCGTAACAAGTTAGCCCACCAGCAGCTCTCCTGGCCTGCAGCAGGAGACAGTACTAGCCACCTCTACAGAGCAGAGAAGGCTGGGTCTGTGCAAACAAGGATCAGGCCCTACCCAGGAGGTAACAGGGCGTATTACGATCTCAGCAATCTTCAAAGCTTCCCTATAAGGCTGAGATCATCCTCATTTTGTAGAAAGAGAAGCTAAGACTTCGGGAAGTAAAGCATCTTGCTCAGAGCACCCCACTAAAGTAGTAAATCCGGGATGTTCATTCAGGTCCTGTCCAACAGCAAACTTCATGATGTAACTAGCATGCTATTTTGACCCATCAACTCTATGTAATAAATTTGCTCTGGTAAAGGTTTTTCTTTGATTTATCTGCACCCAATCCTCTGAAATTGATAACATAATTGCAAGTCACCTGAATGGGGATTAGGAGTGTAATCAATAACCACAAACCAGAGAAGACAAACTCATCTACAAGGAGCTGGACCCTTGACCTTACATTCCCAAGGGCTGCATTCTAACCAGGTCTGTTAATTAGCCACAGACGAAATGAATAAATTAGAGGCCAAATCCTTTCCAACCACAAATCTGGGCTGACCCTCTATAGAAGCACAGAGTGAATATGTACTCTTATTGGGTTTTTTCCCCCCTTTTTTCACATCAGATGGGCAATGTGCCCATCATAATAAGGTTTGAGGGATAACAAGTTACCTCTCACACCTGAGTGTGAAAACCCAGTGATCACACTCGCAAAGCACAAAGGACCACATGCATGGACAGTGAGTGTGTTCCATTTCGTATAGTGCAGAACCTCAGTGTATCTTGAAACAGATGAAATTATGATGAAAAAAATAATTTTTAAAATTTTCTTTTGCAGAAATATTGCCTTTCCTTTTTTGCATCTTTTTCTGCTTTGAAACTGATATATCCAACCTGGGAATCAGGGTCTTTAAAAGCAATCCTGGTCAAACTATCAAATTTTCATCAGATTCACTAAACTCTATCCCACAGGGAAAATCAGACCTGACCTTCTGACCTTCTCGAGTTTGAGAGAACACAGGGCCTCACATTTTGTGTTGTAAATGAAAAACAGTAACACCACACATGTATACCCTATACGTTCTGCAAGCCCAGACAGCCAGGAAGAAGAAACTCCTCCCCTCGCCTCTCACTGCTAGACTCAGGCCTCTACAGCGATGCACTGAGCTCACTCTGCACACGGGGCTCAGTCTCACCAGAGCCAAGGCCAGTCAAGGGCTGACTGAGTTTTTGCAGTGCAGGAGAGGAACAGAAAAGGAACAAGAAAAGAGAAATACATCCTCTGCCTGGTTCTCCACCTTCCATAAACCACTTTTTTTTTTTTTTTTTTTTTTGGAGACAGAGTCTTACTCTTTGCCTTAAGTAGAGTGATACGGCATCATAACTCATAGCAACCGCAAACTCCTGGGCTCAAGTGATCCTCTTGCCTCAGCCTCCCTAGTAGCTGGGACTACAGGCACCCACCACACCACCTGATGAATTTTTCTATTTTTAGGAGAGACAGGGTCTTGCTCTTGCTTAGGCTGGTCTCAAACTCCTGAGCTCAAGCAAGCCACCAGCCTCGGCTTTCCAGAGTGCTGGGATTACAAGTATGCCAGACTGGGCCTGGCCGACCCTCCATAAACTATTGTTAATTTTAGAAGGGCTGGAAAGTGAGATGTAACATAAGGAGAAGGACAAAGGCAAGAGAAGGGCACTCATCTGGGGTGCTCTTCCATCCCTCCTCCCTCAGTCCACACTCTCTTATCTTCGTCCTATTCCCTTGACCCAGAAGATTTGTGCCACTCTATCCCTAAGCTCCTACTCTCCTTCACTGTAACCCGGCCTAGGCCCCAGCAATCACACATTCAGAACTGTGGAGTCCCATCTGGCTTCTCAGGAGTGGTGGGAGGGCACCTATCTCGAACCTGCAGAGTCTCAGCAAGAGCAGATTGGTCAGCTGCCTTTAAATTCAGAAGCCTGACTTTTCAGAGAAATAAAGTTCTTTAGCAAAAATGCAACTTTATAAAGTTCTTGAAGAACTTTATTTCTATGAAAAGTAGATGGCTACCTTTGACAGCACTGTTACTCAGGGTACATTCTGAGTTAAGTAGGATTTCGTCTGCTGGCCTTAGATCCTAAATATTACAAGATAACGTTCTGGTTCCAAACAACATTGGGCACCCAACCTGCTTCTGGGCAGGAATCTGGCCCACACGTCATCATGCACATCCATCCATCAGGCAGAAAAATGGGGAAATGTACCAAACGGAGATGTGTACTTTGAACAATGTTATCCAAAGAATTTGGCCCATTAATGAAATTCTGTTATTATGAAAAGAAAGAGCAGGCACTAAACCCAACAGAAATTCCTCACTCATTCCAGGATGTTTACTTTCATTTTCTGTAAATAGTGCACAATTTAATGTACAGAACTGCCATAATCATGTCTGGTGGTAATTCCAGATTTAGATATGAAAAAGTCTCATTAAGAGAAATCACATAGCTGTAATTCTTTTTAATGGAATTTTTGGTTGTTCAAACCATCATTCATGAGGGAACTCTAAATTTAGAAAGGCGAAATATTTTTTTAATTTACTGAGGTTAATCCAAGAAGATCATTTGGAAATATTTTAAATGCCTATGATAGAAATCATTTGCTGGAAGGATATAATGAATTCCTTCATGTGTTTATTTCAGGACAAAAATAAGAATAATACTCTTTTTTTAAGCGGGAAAAAAACTAATAAGATTAGATGTGCAGTGGAAGGAACTTGAGGGGCATTTGGCCAGTGGGGACCTGGCCCAGCAACGCAAGCAGATGTAGTATGAGCGATCTGACCTGGGAAACTGACCCCCGTGCTGTCAGAGCTTCTCAAACTGCCTCGACCATGGAGACGCAAAAACGGAAACTTATTTCCAGTTTTTAGCTTTAATGGAACCGAAGGGGGTGCTACTCACCACACAGTGCAAGGGAGTTTCCTTGTCTTTGTTTTTCTTTTTTTGAGACAGAGTCTCATTTTGTTGCCCTCAGTAGAGTGCTATGAAATCACAGCTCACAGCAAACTCCAACTCTTGGGCTTAGGTGACTCTCTTGCCTCAGCTTCTTGAGTAGCTGGGACTATAGGTGCTCACCACAACACCCAGCTATAAGGGAGTTTTCAATTGCATTTCACGCCTGTAGCATTTACAGATACAGAAGTCCAGATCCACTGGAAGCTGAGCCTCTGGACTGAATGACCAGTGATACTCCTTACTGTGTTTAGTGACCATTACTCTGACATATGCACTAAACACATATATGTTTGAAATGCAGTTTAATAGCAAATCAAAGACATTACCAACTAGTCCTAAATCTAGCAAATTAATAACAGTAATTTTTACTTACACAGTGATAAAGGGTTAGAATTATAATCTGTATTTCCTAATATGTCCTGGTCAAGAGTGTGAATGAACGTGGAATCAATTAGGAATTATGAAAAAATAGTGGTATGTGGGCGGTGCCTGTGGCTCAAGGAGTAGGGCACCAGCCCCATATACCAGAGGTGGCGGGTTCTAACCCAGCCCTGGCCAAAAACTGCAAAAAAAAAAAAAAAAAAGTAGTGGTGGTGTGCCCAGCAACTCACGAATGGATTAACAAGTTGTGGTATATGTGCACCATGGAGTACTATTCAGCCATAAGAAAAGACGGAGACTTCACATCTTCTGTGTTTACCTGGATGGAGCTGAAACACGTTCTTCTTAGTAAGGCTACCCCAAGAATGGAAAAACAGTATCCAATGTACTCAATACATTCCTATGACACCAATATATAAACAACTACATGCCCACACAAAAGAAAAACACAAGTACATTCTAATGGGGGAGGAGGGGAGGGAGACGGAGGGTGACTGGCAGGATCTCACCTAATGTGCACAGCGTGAGGGTGAAGGGCTGAACTACAACTTGAACTTTACCTTAGAAATGAAAACAATGTAACCTAAACATGTGTGCTCTTATATTAATCTGAAATAAAAATAAATAAATAAATATTTGGATTACATAGTCAAAAAACAAAAAAAAATTAGCCAGGCATTGCGGCATGCTCTTGTAGTCCTAGCTACTCAGAAGGCTGAGGCAGGAAGATTACTTGAGCCCAGGAGTTTGGGGTTGAGTTATGATGAGACCACTGTACTCTAACCTGGGCAACAGAGACATTGTCTTAAGAAAAACAACCACAGATCACCATTCTTTACAATGTCCCTGTCGCTGGCATATGAAAGTTACTTAAAAAATACTGTTGAATGAGCAAATAAAAGAATATGACCTGGAATAAAAAAATATGATTAACAATCTAAGCCGGGCATGGTGGCTCACGCCTATAATCCTAGCACTCTGGGAGGTGGAGGTGGCCTGAGCTCATGACTTTGAGACCAGCCTGAGCCAGGGCCAGAGCAAGACCTAGTCTCTCAAAAGAATAGCCAGGCGTTGTGGTGAGCACCTGTAGTCCCAGCTACTTGGGAGACTGAGGCAAGAGAATCACGTAAGCCTAAGAGTTTGAGGTTGCTATGAGCTGTGATGCCACAGCACTCTACCGAGGGTGACAAACTGAAACTATGTCTCAAAAACTTAAAAAATTAAAAAAGAAAACACCAATCTAATGGAAATCACAGTGATTTTAAAAATACTGATATTTGAAAGGTCATCTACATATTAGCATCCTCAATTACCATAAATTTGCCATGTAGAGTTTTGTTCTAACTCACACTTATAAGGTATAGTACTTTATTTTTACTACCCAGAAGACAGCTGGGATCCAAACACCAGTTACTGGCTTGTCACCGCCGTCCCCACCCCCAGAAATGTGGGCCAGAGCTGAAGTAGAAATAGTCAGGGTTTTTTTCCCAGTGATGAGCTCCACTTTGTTTGGTTCCTTATTTATTTAGCAAAGAGGGGGTCTAAAAATAGTTTTCAGAAACAACGGAAAAAAAATTTTTTTTCGTATTACTGGTAAAAAACAAAAAACTTCTGTTTTATTCTGCAGCAATTAAGATATTGGGTGATCTGCAATGATAAAAAGAAAAAACATCAATGGTATTATGATTTTATTATAAGTAAATTTTCTTCCAAATTTGGTGTATGCTTTGCAATTTATGAAGATCAAGATTGATTAATCACTGATAATCTTTCCTGAGAAACAACAAGCCTGTATTCAACTTATGATATAACCCAGTCAAAGACAGAAAATTGCAAAAAGCCACTATTCTCAACGCTGGCACTATTTTACAGTATTAAATGAACTTGTTTTCTGAATGTATGTTATTCACAAGATTAAAGTAGTGCATTTGGAAGGTACGTAAAAGGTGTTTCTCACCAAGCTCGACATCGTGATGACAGCTAAAGTCCTCACATGTTCTCTGTTAGCACACACCTCTACTCTGATATTATCTTTTCAGTAAGTCTCATAAGTAGGGTTGATCCAAATAGGTTTTATTTTCCTGTTTTTTTAAAGCTTTATTGAGTTACACGCTTAACTACTATTCCTGAAGATTCAAGTACATATTCAAATAATTTCTGTTAAATATTAGGGAAAAAATTCTAAGTTTAGCAATAAAACTACAGAAAGCAGACATGTAAAGCTACAAGGAGTGTATGTGTGTGGTGCTCTTTTGAAAATAGACAAGCTTAAGTAATATTTCTGGATCAAGGCTGTGGACTGAATCAACATGTACTTCATTGAGCCCCCAGGGGACCCCTGCACATTAAAGGAAATAAAACTTTGTGTAGAAAATGTGTTATGCACAGCTCCATCTAGTTAAAAAAAAAAAAAGGAGTACAAGACAGAGTTTAAATGAGGTCACTAGAATTCGACCAGCTGGTCCCACTCCCCACCGGCGGCAGAGGGAAGTGAGACGCTGCAGGACACCTGAGGTTTAATCCAGACAAAGCTTCACAGAAAAAGAAAAAGGAAAAACAGCACTGAAAACTAATCTTCACCCTGTCCAGATTATGGAGTACTAATACAACTTAATATTTGAAATGTTTGCCCTTCAAAGAGAAATTCTGACATATCGAGCCCAGTTTCTGATACAGATCCTCAAGTTCCAAAGACAGCTTCCAGCTGAGAGAGGAAAGGGCGGCTGCATCTTGGTAAAAGGGAATGGAAAACCAGGACTCCCAGTGTTACGGTAACGCCTTAAAACCCGAAGCTGAGCAGTGGGCACACGCTCCTCCCTTTCTTCACAAGCCCCGCCAGGCTGTCTGTCTCCTGTGTCTGTCAGGGCGCAAGGGGACAGGAAGGCTTTGGGATAGGGCTTTGATAGGGTTACAGTGACCAGATCCCGACACCAGGCGTCTCACACACATTTCTCTGCTGTCTCATTCAGTCTCCCCTTCAAATAATGGTGGTGAGATGCTGAAGACTGTAACTCAGAGCTCAAGAATAGCAGGAATAACGGCCAGGGCATAAATGCAGGAGAACTGAAAAGAGGCACGTCCATCGACGGTATTAATGGGGATGGCCACGCAGGCAAAAGACCGCACATCCAGGCCCTTTCCCTTTGTAATGCTCATCCCCTGCCTAGCTGGCCCTGTTCTCTACAGTTCTGAGCCATCCTCTGCCTTTGTCCATCTGTCCCAGTTTCCTCCCCCCAGAGAGTGTGACCTTATTGTTACTACCCAGAAAGGCAATCTAAGCACGTGCCAGAGGCAGCCTGGGGAACAGCAAGACGCCAGGAAAAACAGTCTCCCTGGAATCCTGACCTTTCAGAAGCTTTTTATGAACACTAGAGATGCAGCAAAGCCTGCTGACTTCACTCACCTGCAGACACGGCAGAGGAAACGTGCAAGGCCCTTTCTTTTTGGCCTTACCTTGGGAGTTGGGTCATTCCTCCACCCAAGAGAATAATACATTTTTCCTGGCTTTACTTGAAGGACTACATTTAAGTGATGGCTTGGTGGTTCTGGATTAAAACGAGGCTAGCTTATTCAAAGAAAATATCTAAGAAACATATCATTGAGTGGACATGAGTACAAAAGAAAAAAGGAAAAAACAAGCATCAGGCAAATTAATGAAGACTAATTATGCTACATCAATTTAAGCTTATATAGTATTTTTATTGTAAGCCTTGAAGTATATCAGAATGGACATTTAACCTCATGTAGTGACTTCCACCTAAGGATACTTTATCTCAGAAAACAAATAAAAAATTGTATGTATCATATTGTTCCCAGTGCTTAAATTAAAAAAAATCTTACATTAATGATTATTTAATTTTATTATTATTATTATTTTTTTTTTTGCAGTTTTTGGCTGGGGCTAGGTTTGAACCCACCACCTCCAGCATATGGGGCTGGCACCCTACTCCTTTGAGCCACAGGCGCCACCCATGATTATTTAATTTTCATTAAAATATTTGATGTTGGGCCGGGTGCAGTGGCTCATGTCTATACTCTTAGCACTTTTGGAGGCCAAATTGGGAGGATCCCTTCACCTCAGAAGCTCGAGACCACCTAATCAAGAACAAGACGCCATCTCTACTAAAAACAGAAAAATTAGCCAAGTGTTACACAGTAGGTACTGGTAGTCCCAGCTACTCGGGAGGCTGAGGCGGAAGATCCCTTGAACACAGGAATTTGAGGTTGCTCTGAGCTATGCTGATACCAGAGCACCCTATCCTGGGCAACAGAGTGAGATTTTGTCTTAAAACAAAAGCAAAAACATTTGACATTGGCAAGCAAAGTGTTATTATCCCAGTTAAGGAGTCAAGGGTTGGTAGTACGGTCTGTATGAGAAGCTAAGTGAAATTCAGGCCACGTGGCTGGTAGTATAATGTTTCTACTCTTACCTCATCACTACTTCTAGGTCTAGACCGAGTCGCTTGCCTTCCCTAGGGAGGCTGTCCATTCATTCATTCTTTAATTCAACACCAGAAATGGAGGTAGGATGAGACAGACAAACTACTACATCTGGAGAGAGAACTTAAAGAGCAAGTCAAAGGTGTGATATGATTAAAGAAAAGAGGAATCTAACTTTTTCTTCAACACAGTCGGCCAAGAACCACCAGAGAGCACTGGGATAAGGCCAAAGTCAAGTGGAGGCTCAAAGGTTTTGAGTTTCTACGTGTGTTTGCCTAGGCATACTTCAATTGAGTTCTCTTCCCTAGTCCCCCAGGCAAATCCAATTGATTTCAGAATTACTACTTTGAATGGCCCAACTCACTTCCCCTTCATCCTTAGAGATAAGCAATAACTGATATTTGGCCAGGTGAGGTGGTTCATACCTGGGGAGGCCGAGGCAGGCAGATTGCTTGAGCTCAGGAGTTCAAGACCCTGTCTCTACTAAAAATAGAAAAATTAGCCAGGAATTATGGCCAGCACCTGTAGCCCCAGCTACACAGGAGGCTAAGGCGAGAGGATCTCTTGAGCTCCAGAGTTTGAGGTTGCTGTAAGCTAAGATGATGCCACAGCACTCTATCAAGGGCCACAGAGTAAGGCTCTGTCTCAAACAAGCAAGCAAACAAAACCCAAACCAAAACAAAAAAGCCCCTTGATTTCCGATTTTCAAGAAAAATTGAGAATTTAAGGAATATTAGATCTCAGATTACCAGTATAGTCTTTTTATTTCTTTCTGTTTTAAATTATTAGATTTCTGCAGGATAGGTTATTAATCAGGAAAAATGAAGCTATTATCGAAACCTGTAGTTAAAACTTTAAAACACCAACTCAATCTTCTGAGTTGGTGAAGATTTTCTCTACAATGTTTCCGTATGTAATCTAGGGATGCCTGGGTGAGAGTTGGGTTCACTGTAATATTTAGTTCTTTCTGTAATTCCATCTTAGCACCACCGAATTAACATCAATATGATAAAGAACCACCTTTTGTAGGCCTGGTGCCCATGCTCAGTGGTTAGGGTGCCGGCTGGTGGGCTCGAACCCGCCCCGTCTCTGCTAAACAACAATGACAACAACAACAACAGAAGTAGCCGGGTGTTGTGGCAGGCACCTGTAATCCCAGCTACTTGGGAGGCTGAGGCAAGAGAATCGCTTAAGCCCAAGAGTTTGAGGTTGCTGTGAGCTGTGACATTACGGCACTCTACCGAGGGTGACATACTGAGACTCTGTCTCAAAAAAAAAAAAAAAAAGAGCTACCTTTTGTAGATGGGATGAATGTATTATACATATTCATCACTTTTGGCTTCCTTATACTGTTTAAACAATAAAGACATGATATTTCCATCCAATGGGCCACAATATACATAACAGCTAATATTTTCACTCATTTGGAAAAATAAATGATGTTATTGTAGGTATATATAAACATATATACATATATATACACATATATATCTGTAGAGAGAGAAAGAGAGAGACCTTAGATTTTTTCTTTTTAATATTTTCACTTTGGAGATTTTGTTAGTAAAAGCCAAGGGGTTTCAGTTGTTTCATGTCTAAATCATTTAATAAAATGCACTGAGCACCCAGCCCATAAAGAGTGCTCCACCTGGGGCAGCAGCGGGCTCCTTAACCCAAACTACAATCTGGGTTAGTCACTGAAGAATACAGGAAGCAAAAGAGCTAAGGTTTCCACAGCACGCTCTGAAACATCCAGTTATAAAGACAGACTTGGCTCCAATCGGAAAAGCAAAGGGGTGGCTTTCTTTTCACATGCCATCACTATTTTCAGTGTAAAAATACTTAGATCATTTGGATAACAGATCCCATTTTCCATTTTGTCAAAAATGATCTTTATTCTAAATTCCTAGAGTTTCATGAGTTCTAGAGAGAGTGTATAAACTTATCACAGCCGCAGTGACTCCTGCTCAGAAGCCTAAGGAAGGGCCATGGTTATGAGGAAAACAATCTGATTTTCCTTCACCAGGAAGTGAGACTTTCCTGTCTCTCATTACTTCTCATGGCAGATGTAACGTGTTTACCAAACGCTGCGGAGCAGGTACTTCATCTGGTCTAGTCATCAGTGGCAAATAAGATTGCCATGTGGGAGACAAGGTTTTTGTTTTTTTTTTTTTAAGTTAATATTATGCAACAAAATGAAAAAAAAAACAAACACACATAGGAAAAATAAAGAAATCATAGAAAATTGATTAAATTTCTGATGAGCTGTATTGTATATATTTCAATGCATATGTGCCTCTGAAATCCATATCATTATCTTTTGAACAGAACACAGGAAACAAATATATTGAATTTTAGGGTTTTGACTGCCAAAAGCTAGAGGGGATAAAAGCTGGAATGTGGTGCTCAGCCTGGTTCAGGAGGAAACAGGAAGCGTCTAGTGACGCAAACAGGAAGCGTCTAGTGCCGGCCGCAAACAGGAGGCGTCTAGCACCTGCCACAAACAGGAGAAGGGCACCAGGTTCCTAAGGGCTCTGGCCGATGCTGACGCATTGAGACTCACATCTAGAAAAGTGTCACAAGTGCTTATTAACCAACATCAGCCAAATATCTTTGGAGATAACTTACAAATTGGCAGAAAACTAAGCCTTTTTTAGAGATAAATGTGTTCATTCTTCCAAATTTCAGAAGATTATTTAGAAAACGACTACTCAAGGATTTGACTTTACTCCTAAATCTGGAAAAAGTTGATATTAGATAGTAGAAATACAAATTTTCACTTTTGATTAATTGGGAAAAGTCAAGACATCAAAGTATTTCCTTGCTTGAAGGAAATTCATGACACCATTTGGCCTGAGAATCTAAAACAACCCCAGAGATGCACAGCACTGAGGGAAGCGTGAGAATATCAATACCAACTATATTATTCTCATTGAGTTCACCTCTATATTTCAAAACAAAATATAGAACTAATGTCAATCCCAGCACAGTGCTTATGGCGCCAGCCACATACACCGAGGCTGGCAGGTTTGAACCTGGCCCGGGCCAGCTAAACAACAACAAATGCAACAAAAAATAGCCAGGCATTGTGGCAGACACCTGTTGTCCCAGCTACTTGGGAGGCTGAGGCAAGAGAATCGCTTATGCCCAAGAGTTTGAGGTTGCTGTGAGCTGTGACACCACGGCACTCTACCCAGGGCGACATAGTGAGATTCTGTCTCAAAGAAAAAGAAAAGAAAAGAAAAGAAATAACACCAATCCTAAGAAACTTCTTTAAAAACAGAGTAAGAGGGAACACATCACAACTCATTTAAGGAGACAGCCTGATAGTAAAATAAGCTAATGACATCGTAAGAAAATAGAACTAAAGGCAGACACAAAATCACAAAAAATTTCTTAATAAAATATCAACAAATTAAATTCAACAAACATAATTAGAACACTATATACATATATCATGGCCAAGTAGGGTTTATCCCAGGAATGCAAGGCAATTAATGTAATTCACCATATTAATAAATTTTTGACAAAGATACCAAGGAAATTTAATGAGGGAAATAATAGACTTTTCAACAAATGGTGCAGGATCAACTGGATATCTGTATGGAAAAAAAAAAAAGAAACTTATACTACATTCAAAAATTAAGTTAAATGGATTATGAATCTCAGTATAAGCTAAAATGTTAAAAGAAAATACAGTAGGAAAATATTTCTTGTGATTTCTAAAGAACAAACTATGAGAGAGAATTGTTGAAATGGACATGAAAATAAAAAAACTTTGTATTTAAAAGATATAGTTAAGAAAACAAAACTACAAGCACAAGTTGAGATAAAATATTTGCAAAACGCCATGTCCAACAAATAGCTTGTATGCATAATATTTAAGGTATTCTTATTATTCAAGAAAAGAGATAATCCAGTTAATAATGAGCAAAAGATTTGAACAGACACTTCATGAAAGAAGGTATAAAATGGGCAATAAAAACATGAAAAGAGGTTCAATATCACTTGCTATTAGAGAACTGTGAATTAAAACCACAGTGATGTACTACGCATACCTACTAAACTAGCTGTAGTTAAAAAGACCAACCCAAGTGCCGGGAAGGATGAGGAACGTGAACTCTCATACATTTCTGGTTATAAGGCAAAGTCATGGTACAGATATGATGGACACAGTATAGCAATTTCTGACAAAATTAAAGGTATATCAAATGACAGAACTATTAAATAGCTCAGTGATTAGCACCAGACACACACAGAGGGGCTGGCAGGTTAGAACTGGCCTAGGTCTCCTAAACAACAAGGACAACTACAACCACAACAAAAACAGCCAGGCATTGTGGCAGGCACCTGTAGTCCCAACTACTTGGGGGGCTGAGGCAAGAGAATCACTTGAGCCCGGGAGTTTGAGTTTGCTGTGAGCTGTGAGGCCACAGCACTCTACAGAGGGCTCTCAAAATTAAACTCTGTCTCAAAAAAAAAAAAAAAAAACAAACAAAAAAAACTATTGCATAAATTTTTTTTTTTTTTTTTTTGGCTGGGGCTGGATTTGAACCCACCACCTCCAGCATATGGGGCCGGCGCCCTACTCCTTTGAGCCACAGGTGCTGCCCCCCCAAAAAGAAAAATTAAAGGTACACTTACCATATTTGCAATTCCATTCCTAGGCATTTGCCCCAGAGAAACAAAAGCTTAAGCCACACCCTTGAATTTTATTGTATGAAATACTTTAATAAATAAAAGTTAAAATAACATAAACGTTCCTATATCCACTGCCTGTTAACATGGAAAATAACATAGACAACTATCAGGAAATAGCACAGTGAAATTGAGATTTTGAGAAGAATGATCAGAAATCCTGCCCAAACAAACTGCACTTTTCACCACTCTGAATGTCATCCGGTGGCTTTTATTTTTTGGAAAAGTGTTCATCAGAAAAAGAAAATAACAGTTGTTTCTGGGTACATTCAATCGCAGAATGGAGAAACCCCATAATCGTGTAACACATACCCAGCCTGCCATCCGTCAGCCTTGGAGAAAGGGAGAGGAAGGCTGGGGCGGGAAGGGAGTGGAAGAGAGCAAGCTGAGAAGGGAGAAGGGAGAGGGGCCACCCACCCAGGAGAAAGAGAGCTGACAAAAAGAAAAAGAAATTTAAAAAACAGGAGAACAACAACCTGCCAGGAGAAGAGGTTATGGAAAAAGCCTAAGAACTGAACAGCACGAATGGAAAAGCCACAGAAAAATAAGAGATGTGAGAAAGAACGCGAGGTCGGTGAAAGCCAGCAGACCCAGGTGCCACATGCAAAGGGCAGGGAGAAAAGAAAAATAGGGTAATTACAAACGAGGAAAGAAAAACGACGTCAAAGAGGGGTAAGAAGTTCACCTTTGTTTTGTTTTTTTTT
>NW_003852549.1:3075758-3078026 GCF_000181295.1 Otolemur garnettii
CACCGAGCCAGAAGTTCACCTTTGGACGGGAATGTGAGCTATGAAAATGCCAGTGTATTATCTTCATGTAAAATTAAAATATTACAAGGAAATGCCAAAGAAATAACTTGAAGAATTTCTTTCCAGATGTTTCCAACACATTTTTTCCCCTCCCATGAAATATAACATTCCTGGGGCCTTAAAAAAGCTTATTTGGCTCCCTTGAACTTAAATAACTCAATTTAAGGCATGGTTTCCTTTCAAAGGACTTTTAATTTACTTATTTTAATTTTTCTCTTCAAGGATTTCAAAGGCTTATAAAGTGACTTCTCCCTGTGAAGCAGAGGGACAGGAGCGAGGTCAGTTATAAAACCTCACTGTGTTCTGGTTCCAGGTATCCTCCCTGTGCGCGGCCCCCCGGTCTGCAGGAACTCTGACCTGGACAAGTTCTAATGCACGCCGGGGTGTCTGCGTGTGAGTATAATAAAACAAACTCTTCCAGTTCCATTTCTTCCTCTCTTCTCTTTCTCCCTTATGCTTTCCTGTTTTCCTTCCTCCTCCGATCCTTTTCTTATGCTTTTCCTCTCTCTTCTTTCCTTTTCTCTTTTTCAATGAATTTCAGAGCGAGCACACTCAAAGCTGCTCACTGTGCCAGCTACCAGAGACACCAAGCCAAAACTGCTATTTTTGCTTTGTTTTCTTTTTTATGTTTGGAGACAAGAGTCTCACTCAGTTGCCCTGGACAGAGTGCCATAGCATCGCAGTTCACAGGAACCTTAAACTCCTGGGATCAAGAGGTCCACCTGCCTCAGCCTCCCGAGTAGCTGGGACTACAGGAGCCTGCCATGACACTCGGCTAGTTCTCCTATTTTTAGTAGAGACAGGGTCTCACTCTTGCTCGGGCTGGTCTTGAACTCCTGAGCTCAAACAATCCACCTGCCTTGGCCTCCCAGACTGCTGGGATTACAGGTGTGAGCCACCAGGTCCAGCCCAACAGCTGGTTTAATTCTGCTCTGCATCCAGACTGGCTGGGAGGCAGCTAATTTATCAGCAATTCTCAATGCTTTAACACGAAGGAGAAGCAACTATTGACTGTGTTGTCCTTGAATATTAATCCCTTTAAGTATAAAAGCAATTCTTTCCTGTGGGAATTTAAACTTCTACAACATTCTTTTGTTGTTGCTATACTCTTTATCTCCACACTTCCTAAATGTCATGCCTTCATAATTCAGCTTGGAAATTATAAAACTCAGCCTGACAAGACAGCCTCAGGGTCCTTTAGAGTTAAGGCTATAAACATGAGCACCTGAAGGAAAGCATAATCATCTGAAAAAACAATGAAAACTCCTCCAACCTACAACATAAATGTGCCAGAAACCAGTTACAGTAGGTTTGAAAACATCCTACGTGGTGTGGACACATCAGCACACCTTTCACCTCCTCTAGATTCCCACAGTTCTTAGAAAGAATGTGGAGTAAGAGGCTCTTCCTGAATAACGAGAATATATCTATTTTAATCCCTCCCTTTCTAAACTTACTTCATGCTATTCAATTAATCCCTAAGCATCTATAGAAATTTCTCTTTTCATGCTACAGCTACAACCTGTAAGACATGACAGGCTCAAGAAAGAGCAACGCTCACACCCACCTTAACACAAGTCAAGGCTCTAGAGTCTGATGGTTAATAATCTAAAGCAAGATCATGAAGAGGTATTAAATTAATGAGAAACTCCAATATAGATTGTTTCCCTGGCTGGCCCAGAACTTCTCTCTCTTTAGTCTTAAGAGGTGACGCAACAAGAAACTTCACACGTGGAGACTTCTTGGGAGAACATGCACACTGGTCTGAACTTGGGGGGACAGAAAACAGCACAAACCGAGCAGCTAGCCGGAGTCACTGCATCCCCTTTTCAGCAATTCTGAATTATTATTTCCTAAAGTGCAAATAGCTGGTTATTTTAAGTTACTTGGTACAGAAAACCCAGGACAACATTTGTAGGCACTTAATTAACAGCGTCTGATGGCAAGACAAATGCGAACAGTGTGGCTATTTAAGAGTCGTGCTCCTAAATGATTTGAACTCCTAGCAGATGGTCCATGCAGGAGTTAGCTAGCCCCTTTGGAGTATACACTTAGCTTGCTCTTTAGAAATATTAATGCAGGCTCGGCGCCTGTGGCTCAAGTAGCTAATGCACCAGCCACGTACACCTAAGGTGGTGGGTTCAAATCCAGCCCAGGCCTGCCAAACAACAACAACGGCTACAACCAAAAAATAGCCAGGTGTTGTGG
>NW_003852549.1:3078171-3108756 GCF_000181295.1 Otolemur garnettii
AAATATTAATGCAGAGAAAAGACTCTCTCTGTGGCCCTGTCAGTGCTTGGAAAAAGATGTCCCCGCCACTGCCTGTTCACAGCTGTATGTTATGGGCAAGTAGGGGAAGTATGTAGCCCCACAGAGCTTAGCCACACAAGTCCTCATTTCCTAAGCAACCTTTTACATAAGTAAAAGTTCCCAAGGATTACTGATATTCAGAGATGCTAAGGGTAGGCCACTCTGTGCCCAAAAGGCAAAAACAAAAAGTAAAATAATAATAATAACCATTAGTTAGGGAAGAGACTGGAAAAGGATGGAGATGAAGGAATAACTGGAAAAGCCAAGATAAAAATCTACCCAGAAACTTATTTCTAAAGTATATACATTAAAAAGCCTTAGCCTAGCAGAGCATGGTGGCTCATGCTTATAATACCCACACTCTGGGAGGTGGGGAGGGATTGCTTGAGCTCATGAGTTGAAGACCAGCCTAAGCAAGAGTGAGACTCTGTCTCTACTAAAAATAGACAAACTAGCTCCATGTCATGGTGGACACCTATAGTTGCAGTTACTGGGGAGGCTGAGGCAAGAGGATCACTTGAACCCAGGAGTTTGAGGTTGCAGTGAGCTATGACACCATGGTACTCTACTGAGGGTAACAAACTGAAACTCTGTCTCAAAAAGAAAGAAAGAAAGAGAGAAAGAGAGAGAGATGGGGAGAGACAGAGAGAGAGAAATAAAAAGAGAGAAAGAAATAAAAAAGAAAAGAGAGAAATAAAATAAAAAGGAAATAAAGAGAGAAAGAAATAAAAAAAAAAAGAGGAAAAAAAGAAAAACAAAATTAAAAGTTAAAAAAAAGTCTCAGCCAGTGTACAATGGTACACCCAACTGGAACTCCTTTCCTTCACATGAACCTACTCCAAATCATTTGCCATGACATCAGCTATCTCAATTTTTTATTCCTTATTGGGGGGGCATTAGCAATTTCTTACAAAAGAAGAGCAGACTAGAATTTACTTTATCTTGGCTGAGTCTGCCATCTGGGGATTTTCTGACGTGAGCCCTCACCTCAGGGTGGTGCACATCACAGGTGGGGCTGACGCTGCAGGCGATCTGGCCTTAGTCAGGCTTCAGGAACGTGCCGAGCCACGGCCGGTCTCCTCTTTCCTGTGAAGACCTATCTCATATACAACATTTACTCGGGACAGCAGTAAAGGTCATACTACCTTAATCCCTAGGCAGGTACGTGTGGTAGTCCATGAGTCCCACTGTGGAGACTCTCTAAAGTTGAATGAGAAGGACTGAAGATTTTAGCCAGAGGCTTCTATTTAGGCATGTTAGGAAAGAGGAGAACAGGGAGGTGTGGGAGCTCATAGCTCTTATTCTTTGTAGTGAGGAATTCTGTCTAGTAATTGATTCTTGAAGGTTCTGTTGCACCATACTCGTGCTATGATTGGCCATCAGCAAGTTCACAAGGCCTGATTCACGGACCAGTGGACTGCAGATGACACAGGGAAGGCTTTGCTACTCCTGCCCACCTGGAGAGCAGTGGATATTAATATCTGGGAACACTGTCTCCTAATAGGGCAGGATTAGATGATACTCTAATAGGATTGCTAGATATACAAATTCAGCAAGTCTAATGTATCCATGCTGATTAGATTTGAGGGCCTTGCTGGTAACAAGGCTATGCCCAAGTAGGGATTTGGGGCTATAACTCAAATGCTTTAAAAACTCTACACAAGTAAAATCTGCCAGGCAGAGAGGGAAAGAGAAAGTGTCCACCAGCTCATTGACTGTTGCCATAAAATAACAGTACTTTGTAATCATTTTTCTTCTGAGGAGTTTAAATCTAATTTTTAGAGTGACCTGAGACAGCTGGTGGCATCCCAACCCATCACTAACAAGACGTTCAAGTGAGGTGGCACCTGGACAGAACATGGGTTACAGCTAAAAACTTCTAGGTCATGCCTGTCTCTGTGACCTCCAAAGAACTCATCCCACTAATTTAGGAATTATTTTTCAAACACATTCAAAGATTTCAAATTAATACTATCCAATTAATGAAATTTTAAGTTAAAAAAAATGAGAATCCTACTGTTGTCAGATCATGTCCCACCGAACTGCTGCCCTAGGTTGTGGAGAGGAACAGTTAGGAGCGGGCATGTCATCTAACAAGAGAAGACGGACTGGGAGGTGACTTAACCACCCTGAGGATATGTGAAATGTTTACTGCAAAAAACCCCAAAAAACAAAAAACATCAAGTCCATCCTACATGGGTTCAAGTAGTAGAATTTCAGGGCAGCCTCAGAGAGCAGAGATCACACATTATGAAGATCTTGGTTTTGAATGAACATGAAGAAAAAGGAGTCAGCTGCATGGTGAGAGAGTTCCTTTCACTGAAAGAGATCTAGCAGAGGACGGCCATGACCTAGCAGGGGTGTGTGTGGAGGACAGCCGTGACCTAGCAGGGGTGTGTGTGGAGGACAGCTGCCCACTGCTCAGTAGCCTGGGCTAAAGAGGTTCCTCTACAATTCTGTGGCTATGGTGCTTCTGGGTAGACCCATCCTGATCTTCCCTGGGAGCCCTGAACTCTTTGAAAAAGTACTCTCTTCCTGAATGCCAGACTTTTGAGCAGAGCAGGCTCCCTTTTATGGAAAAAACCACGTCCTTCTGGCTCTTAAGCATTATGTGTTTCCCTAGGAGAAGAGATTTGGAGACACGGTTTAGTAAGTTGTAAAACATTCAGCCAAAACGTTTGGATCCCAATTTGTTTGTCTGATTAATTTTCTTAAGATTCTCTCAATGTTACCATATAATTCCAGATACTCCCAGATTGAGCAAAATGGAACATTTAGTTAAGTAAAGGAATGAGAAGGAGACAGTCTCCCAATTCAGATTCACCTCCACCTGCCATCAGCATAAATTCAAGTTGAAAAATGTTGATTACACTCTGGGCCCATACAAAGAACTGCTGCATGTCATGAGAAAATCTGGGATGAATATATCTCTCTATTTCTCCCTTACTGTCTCATGTAGGAGACAGTGCTTCTCATCTGAAGCACTGATGTGTTTAGTTACTGTGTAGGACCTTACTTCACAAAGTCACAGAGTAACAACATCCAGTTAGTAATTTAGAAGAACCCAGGCTTTGGAATCAGATGGCAAGGTTGCCAGTCACAATTTGTTACTTTAGGTAATTTGTAATGTATCTTCTCATTTTATAGAATTTGCAAAAGTAATTAAAGTCCTTGCTCTCCACACTCACTTCCTTATAAAATGAGTAATAAATTAAGATATACAAGATTCTATGGTTCATCAGTAAACACTTTTTCTAACCAAATTTCTTAAGAATTTATCACACAATGACACCGCAGAATAAATTAGATTTGTTGTTCTTATGTAGTTTTTTTAAAGTAAATTTAGGAAGCACATATCAAGTATGTGGGAAATAAAGAGACTCAGTACTATCTTTACTCATCTCTCGCTTTATTCAGTAAGACCTATTTTTATAAACTAAATTTCATTTAGTGACAAAGTGAGTAAGTAAACTGAGAAGTCTGGTATTTTACTGCCCTATTCATCTACATTTCCATCTTTTTTTTTTTTACGTCTTAAGTTTCCTGATGCTAGGCACCATGTCTTACTTGTGTTTTTATTTCTAGTCTTTAGTACCATGCCTGAGATGTGCAAAGCATTTCATACACATTTATTGAAGGAGTAAATGAATGAATTTCCTCTCAACTATTTTCAACATTCATCTTTCATAATTTTTGAAGGGTGTTTCATGTCCACAGAGCTAAGGACTTACTTTGCTTATACTGGAGCACCCAAAATGTGGTGTTTTGACATGCTGAACTAAGGAAGAAGGCTCGAGGTCCTCTGACCATTGACCCCCACTTCAATCCTCTGTTGCTCCCCAAGCACAGAATGAGGCTGTTCTCTGATGTTCTCTTATCTACCTGGAAAACCAAACCCACCAAAGGGGAACACAATTGCCTTTGATCCACCCACCTGAAATTCCAGTAACCAGAGAAGATTAAAACTCATACCACAGAGGAAGAGACTGAAAATTAAACAGCACACCTAAAGCCCAGACTGACGCCGTCCCAAACTCTTGTCTGTTCAATTCTCAAAGACAATAATTTACCAACCATTGTCTGAGCACTGGGCCCATCTGTTCCTCCTAAAACTTACTTACTGCCCATCAAACAGCTGCATTCCCCCATCTCCCCTTCCTCTATGAAGAAGGATATCTAAATATCTGGACCCCACTGGGTTACTGGGTAATCACTCTGTTGCGATTTACCCCATGCATGTTAAATAAATCTGTATGCCTTTTTTCCTCCTATGAACGTGACTACTATAAGTTCATTTTTAGTGAACCTTCAGAAGTTCCCTATGCCGACCAAATGAATGCAATACTTGTTCTTTTGGTTCCACATCCCCTACATTAAACAACAATTTTAGTCTCCCAATCATAGCCATCCTTGAATTCTTGAAATAGCACCACTCTCCTGCCATCTTTTCCATCAATCTACATAAACCCAAATCTCCAAATTTGTCTCACATAATGCAAACTTCTTGATTAGCATTAGCTGATCTGTGCAAGCCTATGTATTTCCGATATTCCTGTCACTTTTCTCCTACTTTCTTTCTGGAATTCTTTACTGCTTAATTCCATTTACTTAGATTCTCATTTTTTCATAACAGAAAATGAACATTAGACAGTTGTCTTTATAGCATCTGTGGTGTAATCATGCATTTCCACCTGGATTGAATAATTTGATTCTAAAAGTGAGCTAGGTAAGGGCATTAAGAACTATGTCTTATCTCCAGTGCTCTAATCAGCTGGCAAATTCTCATCTGTATTGAGAATTTCCCTTGGAAAACAAAAATTGCTGGATGATTTCTTGAACTGGGGCAAGAGCTATGAAACATCTTAACATTTTTGTCAATGGCATCATGTTCCATGATGCATCCCTTCATCCTTGGTCATGTCCTAAGAAACACTGCGATGATTTGTACTCTGAAATCCATCAGGATTATTCACAGTCCCCAAGAAATTATCTGAAGACAGATTCTTGATCAAAAACATCCGACATTTTCCTTTCATATCCTCATTAAAAAACACTTATGACTTCTCCACATATGATAATGATTCTCAGAGGAAGGAAAGTCTTGGATTATATTTCTCTCATCAAAGACTCAATCCTGGGAATTAATGTTATGATTAGCATCTTCATTTCACCATGTATACAGTTAGAAGATACCAAAAAGACAAAAATAAAAACCTCTATCAGTCACATAAACAGAAGCAAAAACACAGACCACATGATTCTCTCAATTGATGCAGAAAAAGCATTTGACAAAATTCAGCATCCTTTTCTGACAAGGTCACTAAAGAAAACAGGCATAAGTGGGACATTTCTTAAAACTGATGAAAGCCATCTACAAGAAACTCACAGCCAATATCATATTGAAAGGAGTAAAACTAAGAGCATTGCCACTTAGAACTGCAACCAGACAAGGATGCCTGCTATGGCCACTGCTATTCAACGTAGTGCAGGAAGTTCTCGCCAATGGGATCAGGCAAGAGAAGGTGATCAAGGGTATTCAGACGGTGACAGAGGAGGTCAAACTCCACCTCTTTGCAAATGACATGATCTTACACCTGGAGAACCTCAAAGACTCAACTACAAAGCTCTTAGAAATGATCAAAAAATACAATAATGTCTCAGGATACAAAAATCAATATTCATAAATCAGCAGCCTTCATATATGTCAACAAGAGTCAAGCTGAGAATAAAATCAAAGATGTAATCTCCTTCACAGTAGCTTCAAAGCAAATGAAATACCTGGGAATATATTTAATAAAGGATGTGAAGGATCTCCACAAAGAGAACTACAAAACCCTGACAGAAGAAGTAGCAGAAAATGTTAACAAATGGAAGAACATACCATGCTCATGGCTGGGAAGAATCAACATTGTTAAAATGTCCATATTACCCTAAACAATCTACATATTTAATGCAATTCCCATCAAAGTACCAACATCATATTTGGAAGAAATTGAAGAAAGCAGTATTTCATTTCATATGGGACCAGAAAAAATAAATCTCAAATAGTCAATGTTATTTTTAGAAGTAAAAACAAATCTGCAGGCATCATATTATCAGACTGCAGGTTATACTACAAATCTACAGTGATCAAAACAGCATGGTACTAGCACCAAATAGATCTATGGAACAGAAGAGAGAATGCAGAGATAAACCCAGCCATATATCTCCATCTAATCTTTGATAAAGTAAACGAAAGCATACCCTGGAGAGAAGAATCACTACTTAACAAATGGTGCTGGGAGAACTGGTCAGCCACAGAGAACTCAAATTAATCAGCAAGAAAAGAGCAAACAACTCCAATGATAAGTGGGCAAGAGACTTAAACAGAAACTTCACTGAAGATGACAGATAAATGGCCAATAAACACATGAAAAAATGTTCATCATCCTAATATCACAGAAATGCAAATCAAAACCACCCTGAGATATCACCTAACTCTAGCAAGATAAGCCCAGGTCACAAAATCCCAAAGCTGCAGATGCTGTCCTGGTTGTGGAGAGAAGGGAACACTTTTGCACTGTGGGTGGGGTCGCAAACTAATACAACCTTTATGGGAAGAAGTATGGAGAATTCTCAGAGCTAAAAGTCGACCTTCCATTTGATCCCACAATCCCATTACTAGGCATCTACCCAGAAGAACAAAAATCATTTTACAACAAGGATATTGGCACTAGAATATTTATTGTAGCTCAATTCACAATTGCCAAGATGTCAAAGCAACCCAAGTGCCCGTCACCTCGTGAATGGATTAACAAACTGTGGTATGTGTACACCATGGATCACTATTCAGCCATAAAAAGATGGAGACTTTACATCTTTTGTATTTACTTGAATGGAGATGAAATACATTCTCTTTAGTAAAGTAGCACAAGAATGGAAAACCAAGTACCCAATGTACTCAGTACTAATACGAAACCAATATGTAGACAATTACATGCCCACACCAAAGAAAAACACATGTATATTCTAGTGAGGGGAGGGGGGAAGGGAAAGGGGAGAGCGATTGGCAAGGTCTTACCTAACACAAACAATGTTGGGGTACACAGCACACCCCCTAGGTGAAGGGCTCAACTACAACTTGAACTTCACCTTGGAAGCAAAAACAATGTAGCCTAAACATTTGTACCCTCATATTAATCTAAAATTAAACAAAAATCCTAAAACAACAACAACGACAAAAAACTATATCAGGCTCAAATTGTAACATTCTATCAAGTAAACGTCTAAAGCATTATTTCCTATGTGGGAACTATTTTAACAAAATTTGTATGCTAGCATAGTTGAATAAGGCCCAAACAGCAGGAGCTGTTTTAGGAGAAAAGTGCTATTCATGAAGATTCCAGCTGTCAGTCACCGTCACTGCAGCACACTTCTCTTGCACAATCCCCTCTCCCCACCTCTCTTTCATACCTTGTAGCCCAAGGAGGGGCACACTTTAGGAGGTGGGCAATTAAGTTCACAGACTCATCCCAGGAACTGCAACATTCCTATTTTAATTCCCTAACATTTTAATTCCTGCAAAGTCATTAAAAGGAGACTATCCCACAGTGATGTTCAGCAATGAGGTTTGTTACCCTTTTTTCTAGGATGAGTTCCCAAACTTAATTGTCTAAACTCATATCACAACAGCTCTGATGGCCAATCTAGAAAAAGAGTTCCAAAATTTGAAGGTGGACTAGGTTTTGGAGTCAGTGCACAACTTCCCAAGGGGAACACTTTGAAGGTGACTGTAGTGACATTCAGCAAGGATGTACATAGCATTTTCTGGGATGAGTTTGTGAACTTAAATGTCCAACCTCATAGGCTGCCAGCAGCCAGGAACAACTAGTGTTCAAAATACTCCTGAGATTCGTATTCTTGTGGCCATCCAGGTCATAGATCTGTTCCCACCCACCACTTGGCCACCCGCAGGCTGCCGACCGCCAGGCCCTCTCCTGGTTACCAGCATGGTTCATAGTGCTCCACCCTTTCCTCTCTTTTAAGGCAGCTGATGTCTGCCTCTACTGCATTTCACAACTATTAAATGTGGAATATTTGAGGTTCCAGGATGCTTTCCTTCAGGCTGTCCTCACCTGGGCATGAGCCCTGGACTGCGCCTATGATAGCCATACCTCCTCCCTGGCCTTGAGGGCAAGCAAGTGGGTGAGTGCTCAGGACTGAAAATCCTTAAGTCGTTAAAATCCAAAGTTACTAAAAGGAGATAGCAAGCCCTGCCTTTGGAAAGTGAGACAGAATAAACTTGTGGTAGACACTGGTGGGTTTTGATGGACCTAGTAAACTATCTACATCTTCTCACCAGACTGAAACATAGAATTAAAGGACAGTGAAAGTAATTCCCCAAAGCACTTGCTGAACGTCTGTTGTGTGCGGAGCACTGGGGAAAGCAAAGCTGAAAACGCCACACATCATCTCTTTCTACGAGGCTCCTACAACCTGCCGTAGTCCCACACAGGCACAGTGGCTCTGTGATGGGTTATTACCACAGCAGACACAGAAGCAAAGCACGAGAGGGTCACGGGTCACCAGCAATCAGTTACGCCTCCGAGGAGAAGCAAGAGCACATCAGGAAGGACTGCAGGAGGCAGTATCTCTCCAGACCACAGCCTAACCTGAACTGGCTTTCAAGGTTTGAATACTACAGCTAACCATTCCACTTCTCTACTCAGTTCTACAGTGCATGAAAGGCGTAAGAGGTGGCCCCCCCCGAGATGAGGCCAGGTTCATTTGAAAGGGGAGGGGGACCCGCCTGGGCAGTGAGAAGGTGAGGGGTGACGTCTGCACCACGGGGGCAGTTAGAGGCTCCTTTTACATGGGGCTACAGGGGTGGGTAGCCAGATCCTTTGTGTCTTAGGTAGAGAGCAGGAGGAGGAAGAGGGCAAGGGTTTGTGTGTGGCTGTGTTAGGCCCCCAACAGTACATGTGGTCAAAACGAGATCAAAATAGGGTAGTTAAATGAAAAATGCCTTCGGTAAGACCTCTGCTAAACTAGGCACGACAAACTCTTCCCCATCATCTCTAGAATAAATGTAATACTTTGTACTAGATTATGTTCAAAGAAGGGCAACAGAAAACTAGTCTAATATATTTAATTTGTTAAGGAAGCTCTTGTTAGATGGAGAGAAAAACGAGATTCAGTTTCATTTTAATTTTTAGCAATTCATTCTCAGTTCCAATTCTATTTTTTTCACACTATCAGCTTTTTAAATCACTACTGTATTTCAGTTTTTATATGGTAATTAAACATTGCCTGCTAAGAACTAAATTAAAAACAGAACACTCTCAATAAAGCAAAATGATTTACTTTAAATCACTAACTTTATTTCCTTTTGGAACATAATGGTCTGCATTTCAGGCACATCCTGCTTCTAACTTACTAAGCAGAGGAATGGGCACTCCCATGAACTTATGCACCAACACATATAGATTTATTGTCTATAATAAATAGTTAATAGGTATATAGACATGCCTGTCAAATGGCAGAGAAAAGCTTGAATCTTGGTCTAACAACTTTCCGAATGTGGAAGTTAAACTTTAAAAATAATTGAGTGGAAAAACCCCCACTGATTTCAAAAGTTTAATAATAACTCTGTTTTTAGAAGATGCTTTTCAACTTCTCTAACAGCTACTGTGTAGTAACATTCCCATTCCAGTTTGAGGGCTCGCACAGAAGCCCGATCCCACCCCAGCAGGCCGTCTCTCACCCCCCACTTCAGGCAGGCAGGCAGCTGCTCACTCGGTGTTCACTGAGCAACCACGGTGAGCAAAGCTCTGTTCCTGCCCCATGATTTGGACACCAGCCAGGGAGGCAGCCAAGGAAAGCACCAACTCTCGTCCAGTAGTCGGGGCAGAAGGAGAATCAAGATGCTCCCAAGTGCAAGCACCCAAGCCATCTGAAGAAGAAGATTTGCTGTAGAAAAAGAGGCCTGCACTGAATCTGGAAAGACTGAAGGACACGGGGTATTGGCCAGGAGGAGGAGAGAAAGCTGCTTCAAGCATGAATTTCTATCATTTCTACCTTTCCACTTTGAATAGTCGCTGAATTGCATTCTGCCTCTCCCTCCTCACATCCATCGCTTCACTTCAGACCCTCAGTATTGTCTCCTGGAAGATATTAACAAATGAATTCGCCATAGGTAAGCTGAGGCCTCATGAGAGCAGAAATGAGAGGGTGACCCATTCATGTGCCTGGACAGACCTTTACCTTTCACCATACACAGCCGAGCCAGGAAACCCTCTGAAAGTGACTGCCGTACAGGTCTCAGGCCTCAGAGACCCTCTCCCAGACCCGTCTCTGAACCCTCCACACCCTGACCTGCCAAGAACACGTGCAGACCTGCTACTAAGCTGAACTTCAACCACGCAGCTGTACGTCACGAGTGGATCCTTATACACACGTTGTGCCACACGCGTTGCATGCATCATTAGCCAGCAGGATGGTCCGTCTTGTAGAGAAATTAACCAAAGCAGTATAATTCACTTTCATACTGCTTCACTTGTGTGGCCTTAGAAGTTATTCTTACAGCACAAAACTTTAACCTCATGTAGACATAATTATCACACCCATTCACTGTTCTCCCAGAAAAATCCAAACTTTAAAATTTATTTTCAACAAAGAAGGAATTGACCTTATAACTCTTTCAACGATTCATCACCAAAGCGTTCTTAGCCTTTCTGCAGAAGACAGTGTGTGGGGTGGGTGAGACACACAGAATGAATTTATTCTCTCCCACCTCCCTGTCAGAGGAAGGGAATAAATATTCCAGACAAGTGAAGTGACATTCCCAAAGTTACACAGGAAATTGGCAGCAGAGCTGAGCCTACTACCTGGAACTCAGATCCTCTGGTTCTCAATTTTTTTTTCATCTTATCTGTCTGGCCCTAGACTTCTGGTAGTGTATAAACATGGCTTCTCCCTGTAGCTGAGAGTCTCCTGTCCCAAATAAGTACGGTGTAGTCATCTGCAAGAGAGAAGGAAGTCATACAGCCACAATTAAAACCACTGACTCCTTTCCATCCAATTTAAAACGCCTCCCCCTCTCAGTACTAGGATCCTTACATCTTTCACTTCCATTCACTTTCTTAATGGCTCTCACCCCATTAGGTGTGTGTAGGAAAGAGTCCCCAACACAGAAGCAAATCCCCCCCAATTCTCTCAGCATATTCATTGTTAGAGGACTTGTACTTTGCAGTGTGGAACACAGCACATGGATTCTGTTTGTTTTATTTCCTGGGGACTGTGCCAAGGTTCCGCAGAGAGCAGGAATGTGTTCTGTCCTCTTAATGAACTTGAAAGGTCTCTTCCCTTCTTGATGAGCAGCAGTCCTTTGCACTGGTACAGTCCTTTCTGCAAGGGCAGCTAGACGGCCTGGAAGGTCCCAGCCCTTCAATGGCTATTTTGCATTATGTGAGTGGCAGCTACAGCATAAGCAGGGCAGCCAAAGCAAAGCTGGGGCCTGTGTCTCCTGACAACAGGGCACTGTCCAAACTCTCAGACCACGGGGTGACAGTATGCAGTCTGGGGTTGGCAGGTGGGAATGCACTTGGGGAAGACAGGTTTCCACAGAACCCTCCTCTCAAGCAGGAGTTCTAAAGATGGCCTCAGGCTCTCTCTGTCCCCACACCACCATCCTTCCCAGCCTTTGATGCCACCTCACCTACCCTTTGTGAACAGGTGTGATTTAAGAACACAAGGTGTCCAGGAAAATGCCCATTCCATCCAGAATAAGGACAGAAAGGTACAAGATCTCTCAGACACATTAAACACAAATCCATTTTTACTATTGCAACACTGAGGTATGTATTATAAGATTTTCAGGCAATCATTGAGTCTCTTAGGGACTCCAGAATAAAAGAATAAAAGCCAACAATAATTCGGGTGAAGGATGTAGCATTTTCATCTCCCCCCAATGCTATTCAAACTTAATCTCTTCCAATATAAATGTGTCTGATTTCACTTATTCTATTAGAATATTATAAAAGATTTTATACAGTCGGGCACACAGAAGTCTTCATTCTGCAAGGTGTGTTGGCAGCCGTCCCCCTCTATGTCTACAGAGGCCTACTTGAATCACTTTATGTAAATTTTCCACACACTGATATTCAAAATGAAATCACCTTTCACGGATGGGGGGAGAAAGTACAACACAAGACAATTGTACTATTTAGAATTTATGAACGCCAAGTAGTAGTCCAGGTACAGAGGACACATGGCCGACCTTATTCCACACCTAGAAATTGGTCACACGTGTCACTGGTCTGCAACACTGTATACAGGTGAGAGATCAAGTATAGCCCTTCTCTGTTCCAAACAGGAATGACATTCACCTGTGGATGCAAAATCAACAGGCAACCCTGGGCCAGCTGCTTCAGCAATGCTACACTCTCACAGAGACAAACCTGCAATCAGAGGTGCAATTTGGAGTCTTGGCAATGAGCAACTTTAAAGCTGAATGAATAAAACCACCCATGGGACTGATTCTCCTTTGGATTCTTTTCATATGACTTCAGAGCACATTAGGTCCAACTCATGTCTTTCTCTGCTCCTCCTGGGGAATAAAATGAAAAACAGGCAAAAACTTCCCATAAACAGATGACCATCTAGTAAACGGATGGCCAGCTACACAGAGCATCCTCAGTGTGTTAGGACAGAGTCTGGAGAAAGGGGCCCAATTCAATGCACAGTCCCTGATTTGAGGGCAAAATTGGGTGGTTTATCTTCCTAAATAAAATTGCAATTGTCACCTCAGAAGAATTCTAACACAAAGCTTCTGCTTATCGATATTTTATGGGTATACCTTTTTCAGGACCCTGTATTAAATATTTTGTAACTTGTGGTCTGTGAAAATTTAACAAAAAAGTTTTAATCAATTGTATTTTAAAAAGAAAAGGGAAAAATTGTCCACTTGATTAATAATAATACATAAATAATACCAGCTTCCCTATTTTATGAGTTTGTTTAAAATAACAATACAGATTATTTTTCAGTTTCATGAGAATTTCACATCTTTATTTTTCCATTTCTTTTGATCTGAGTCAGTTTTTACTTTTCTCCCAAGAAATGGCATGACAAATTGGTAACAAATTTTTATTTGTATTTGCTTTTAGCTCATAATTTGTAATATTTTTCTTTTTCTTACAATTACTTAAACAGGACCTCTTAAAAAAAAAAAGAATTTTTCCGCACCTTTCTTCTTACCCTCTATAGTCAAACTACCAAACCGTTGTGACTTGAGTGTAAAGATTATTCTTGGGAAGTTAATTTAATGCCATGACACACTAATCCTGAGTTAACAATGAAGAAGAAATAAATAAACATTTATTATACTCTGGTTTTTTTGTTCATGAGGCCTGGAGATAAATACTGAACAAAGGTAGCTATCAGATGATGTCATGGTCCACAAAAGATCATGAACCAGGACAGGGACCCACAGACGGTAACACAGGCATGTCACTCACCAGACAGTGCCGGGACAGCTAGAGGAGAGGGAGGCCCTGACAGCCCATGGGACAAAGGACGGACGATAGAACCGACTCATTTTGTAGATTAGTGGTTCTCACATTTTAGATTAAATTTGTTAGAGCTAGAATACAGCACTGCTTTCCCAGAGAACCACAGCAGTATTATCACAGATATGATCCACTCTGGACTCAGATGTTCCCAGGACCACCCCTGGGGATCAGACACGGGCTGGGGGTGGAATGCCAGGGAGAGAGGACCACCTCAAACACTGTACACAGGGCAGCACGTACAGGTATAGAACACCCAGAGACGTGGGCAGGTGTCTGCTCGGGAAGGCTTGGCTGGCCATGTGAAGGAGTTGGAAAGTGATCCTAACCAATTTAAGTGTTTAAAACAATAAGGGATCAGATGTGCTTAATAAGCTTTAATGAGAGTAGCTTTTTGGAATAAAGCCATGAGGAAATAAAATAATCTGTTTGTTGTTGTTTTAAATATAGGCACTAATGTCAAGGATTTGAAATGCCCAGGTGTTTTTTTTTTTTTTTATTTTCTTTCTAAAACACTATTGCTTAGTATTTGGAGGTGTGAGATGACACCAGATGACCCATAAATACTGCAGACACCATCTATAGCCCCACGAAAGAGGGCTTCCTGGACAGTCCCCGCATTTCTCACTGTCACGATGTGTTCATCATCACAGTCCTGCCCCCCAGGTGAGACCACTGCTGGGAGAGGTCAGGGAGCATCGCAGCCAGAGCCCCACACAAAGTAAGTAGCAGCAAGAGGCTGCCATGATCCGGGCGTTCCTGAAACAGCAAGTGTTATCAGTCCCAGGGAAAAGTCAAAGGATCCCTCCCCTTCATCCCACACCACCAGCAAGAAAGCACAGCCAGCGACATGCAGACTGGGGCCAGGAGTGAGGGGCTGAGTTCACTGCCCCGCCAACCCCTCAGGTAGATTAGCGACCTCATGCAAAGAATTCCACAATGCAGTCAATGCAAAATTATGTAAGTAATCATTATGTGCTTATCTAAGTGTCCTGATTATGTGTCATCAGCAATATTTTTATTTGATATAAACTAAAAGAATTAATTACCTTTTCCCATAAACTAAATATGTAGGACTTCTATCAATGAATTATAGCAAAAACACATAATTAACATTGTACTTAACCTAATGGAACATATATCCTGTTTTTTTCAGCTTGTATGAAAGCATCTACCTTGGTTTCACTACATACTAATTAAATTGAAAATAAAAATTTGAACTCTAAAAAAAATAAACTTTAAATTTTTGTTTGTTTGTTTGTTTTGTTTTGTTTTGAGGCAGAGTTTCACTTTGTCACCCTTGGTAGAGTGCCGTGGCATCACACAGCTCACAGCAACCTCCAACTCCTGAGCTTAAGCGATTCTCTTGCCTCAGCCTCCCAAGTAGCTGGGACTATAGGTGCCTACCACAACGCCCGGCTATTTTTTGGTTGCAGTTCGGCGGGGCCAGGTTTGAACCCGCAACCCTCGGTATATGGGGCCGGCGCCCTACTCACTGAGCCACAGGCGCCACCCCTACTTTAAATTTAATTAGATGGATACTGTTTGAATGAAGGCTTACACCTAAAATATGATAGTGCATGCCAAGGAATTATTCAGTCCTTGGCACACCTTCTTTCAGTGAAGATTTAGTAACAATTTAGCAATGTAGCTGAGCCTAAAGAGATTCTGCTGAAGTAAAAATGTTAATAAAAACTGAATTAAGAACAAAGAGAATTCTTACTGTATTTCTCAAAGCTTTCAATGTAATAGATATCAATTGTAGCATCTCTGGGAACATAAATCTGGTAAAAAAGAAAATATTGCAGTTCTGAAGAATTTGTAAACTATATTTACAAAGTGATATCAGAAGTGATTTTTTTTGGAGACAGAGTCTGAAGCTGTCACCCTGGGTAGAGTGCTGTAGTGTCACAGCTCACAGCAACCTCAAACTCTTGGGCTTAAGCGATTCTCTTGCCTCAACCTACAGGCACCTGCCACAACGCCTGGCTATTTTTCTGTTGCAGTTGTCATTGTTGCTTTAGCTGGCCCAGGCCGGATTCGAACCCGCCAGCCTTAGTGTATGTGGCTGGCACCCTACCCACTGAGCTACGGACACCACCCTCAGCAAAAATATTTTAACACATTATATACTCAATAATCTAAAGCCTATGAGAAGCCTCTTTCCCTTCAAGATGATGGCCAACAAAGACACATGCTGAAAGGTGGTGTCCCAGTTTAACAAACTATGCAGTCTTTAAGCCTTATTAAAAGTGAGGCCCAAGATGAAGCAGGATTGCTTGAAGCCAAGAGCTCAAGACCAGCCTAGCCAAGATAGTGAGACCACATATCTACAAAAAAACTTTAAAATTAGCCAGGTGTGGTGGTGTGCCCCTGTAATCCCAGCTACTCAGGACACTGAGGCAGGAGGATTGCTTGAGCCCAGAAGTCCAAGTTTTAAGTAACCTATGATCACACCACTGCACTTTAGCCTGGGAACACAATGAGATCTGGTCTCTAAGAAAAAAGAAAAAAAGAGGGGGGCACCCACTGCTAAGGAGAATATTCTGTATTATCTCTGTGGTTAGACAGAGTGAATGTCTGATAAGGTAGTGACAATATCTGTGAATAGGAACAGATGGATCGATGGGAAGTAACAGGGAGGTTTTGACACTTACGAGCTCAAGTTCATTTCCCTTGGCCCCCTAGCATGCACCTGTGCTGTCAGAACCCTGGTTTCTCACTACCCAGCACACCCACACCTGCCCACCCCCTGCTGGCTTTCCCACCACCAGCACCCCTGGCTCAGCCTTGCTGCTGAGCTGGTGATACTCCTCATGGTCAGATTCCTCCTGTGTGACTCTGAAGCCTTTTCTAACTTGTCCATCTTTGTCAAGGTCTCCCCATTCCCTAAATCGCCTCTGTACTCAGAACTGCCTTGCTTGGCTCATGACTGCATAGTACACATTTCTGATGCTCTGAGTAGGTTTCTTGGGAACAGGGATTTACTCACAAGTATTTTCAGAATTCTCTTTGCATCACTACCATGAGAATCACAGGATATGATATTAATGCTTAGCACTGAAATCTTCTTTCAGTAGAATTTGATCTGCAAATGTACTCTTTGCCCCAGGAAAATTTGTGAAGAGGAACATGATTTTGATAACCAAATCCCCCAAGTGGCTGCCTTTCGATACAGTCAAAAAGGAAAAGAATGTTCTGTGTTAACCAAAGGACATTTTCCTAGCCTGCAAGAGTTTATTTGTAAATAAAAAATAAAATACAGTGTCTTTTGTCTGCCAGTGAATGACCTGGATCTACTTCCTGGCTAAGTGAGAAGAAAAGTGTAGCTTTTGAAAGAAAACACCACCAGATGCGTTCTTGGTTCTCTTTATAGCTCTGATCATGATTTATGTCAAGCATCTAGGAGAGTGCCATGGAGTCTGGAGACAGCTCACAAATGATGGTCTCCCTGAACGTGAAATATCTGTCTACAGATGTCCCTAAAAGTTGATCATGGTTAAACTTACCTAAAAAGAATGTGGATAGAATCATGACATTATAAGCTAAGTTACCCCTAATTTAACAGCATCAACCTGGAATCCAACATCTAGTTTTGAGAGGAATTAAACTAATACAATGTTCCAAAATAAGGGAAGGTCCTCTCACTTAGAAAACCAGGCTAAGTGTGACCAGTGTTCCACTGCTGCATATGCAGCTCTCGCCCCGAAGGAGAGGAGCGGAGAACTTTCTAAGAGAGGACCCCTTGCCCTCCAGGAGCTGAAACATTCTACCTAGTGAGTAATAGAAGTTCCGGGAAGCAATCTAAATGGAACTTAGAAGACCCAGAGAAGGTTCAATGAAGCCAACAAATATTTGCCAGACTTTTCCTTTAGGAAATCAGCACTAAACAATAAACATTTTTGAGCCTGTAGGGTGCCAGGCACTGTGCTGAATGCTGGAAATGAAATAGTAAAACAAAGGTTCAAAGAGTTCACAGACCACAAACACAGCTGGACAGATGAGCACAGGAGCACAGCTGCCCGATAACAGCATGTGAAATACGCTCTGTATGGATATATTAACTTTTTCAAATTGCCAAGTTGAGGAAGCAACTCAAGTGCCCATCAACCCATGACAGACTGTCACAGATGTGTACCATGAGTACTATTTAGCCATAAAGAGATGGAGACTTTACATCTTTTAGGTTTACTGGGATGGAGCTGAAACACATTCTTCTTAGTAATGTATCACAGGAATGGAAAAATACATGTCCAATGTACTCAATACTAATATGAAACCAATGTATAAACAATTACATGCTCATATGGACAATAAAACACAAATATATTCTAATGCAGGGCAGAGGGAGGAGGGAAGGGAAGGGTTGAGGGGGGACGACAATTGGCAGGTGGGAGGTCATGAGGTGGGATCTCACCCAACGTACACTTAGTAAGAGTGTATAACACACCCTCTGGGTGAGGGGCTCTTCTACAAATGAAACTTTACCCTGGAAGTGAGAATAATGTAATCTGAAAATGTGTACCCTCATATTAATTTGAAATAAAAAGTAAAACAAAATAAAACAACCAAAAAGAAAAAAGAAAATTGAGCTCAATCACCTGGCTATGAAGATTGTATTTTGTGTCAACAGGACAGCCCCCTAAGGGGCCCACATTAAACATCATTTCAGGGTGAGTCTGAGAGAGCACTTCTGAATGAGACTGGCCTGTGAATCAGTGGATTTAGTAAAAGAGATTGTCTTTCCCAGTGCTGGTAGGCCTCATCCAATCTGCGGAGGGTCTAAACCAGGTGTCCTCAAACTACGGCCTACGGGCCACATGCAACCCACCGAGGACATTTATCTGGCCCACTGGGTGTTTTTGCCGCCACTGCCTGTCCTGCTTAGTAGCTGACTTGTCCCAGGGCCCAGAGTCCGGCCCTCCAATGGTCTAAGGGACAGTGAACTGGCCTCTTGTTTAAAAAGTTTGAGGACCCCTGGAATAGAACGAAAAGGCAGAGGATAAAGAATTCACCCCTCCTGCCTGTTTGCACGAGCTGGAACATTGGTCTTCTTGTGTCCCCTGATTGGGGTTTATATCAACTCTGCTGGCTCTCGGACCTAGAACTTGGACAGGAATCACACCACCAGCTTCTACAGATGGGAGATGATGGGACTTCTTAGCTTCCATAATAACATGAGACAATTCCTCATAATAAACCCCTCATGTTACAATAAATATAATGAAGATACTTCCTTACTGTATATATTACTATAATGAAGGACCAATAAGGATATAAATAATGATTCTGTTTTTCTGAAGAAGTCTAATTTACTATGTTTAAAAATCAGCACACCTCCAATGGCCATGAACAAAGTAACAGCAAGCTGACACAAATTCCTTCCTGGAGTGAGCAACCGGCAATAATGATTCAGGAAACATCTTTGGAGTGCTGCAAGGACCCCAGGCAGAAGTTGACTCAGAAGAGCTTTTACTAAGTTCACAGAGGTGATCCCTGAGCCCTGCCCCAGAGGAGCCAGATCAGCACTAAGCCAGGAGGGGCTGCAGAGCTTCCCACCGCGGTCTTAGGGCCTCTGCCCAGCTACTGGGTGACCAGCAGTTTGAAACAGAAAAACAGAGACAGAAATAAAAAGAATAAGAGAAGCACAGATAATAAGTAAGCCAATAGCAACACTTTGTGTAGCAGCTGAGTCAGAAAACATTTAATGGGCAGATTGACACGATCCCCTGTGGCTGACCCAGCTGTGTTCCGCACACATGCTCCGGGCAGGGGCTCTGCTGAGAGCCAACAAGCACTGGCGTGAGTCCAAGCATATTTACCTAGCATTTCACAGCCCTTTTTTTTTTTTTCAATTTACATTTAAAATTAGCATTTTCCCACATTGTTGGAATCTCTGCAAACAAATTAATCTGATAAACTAGAAAATATACAAAAAATAGAAATGGACAACTCCCCTTGATACTTTGGTGCAATTTATAAACAGACAAGAGAATTGAATAGAAATTTTTCTGTTGAAGACAAATGGCTAACAAACACTTGAAAAAAAATGCTCATCATCCCTAATCATCAAAGAAATGTAAATCAAAGCCACCCACCTGGAGATATCATCAGCCCACATCACAAAGTCCCAAAGCTGCAGTTGCTGGCATGGATGTGGAGAGCAGGGAACACTCTGACACTGCTGGTGTGTCTGCAAGCTAATACAGTCTCTACAGAAAGAAGTACGGAGAATTCTCAAAGATCTTCCACCGATCATCCAATCCCATTACTGGGTGTGTACCCAGAAGGAAAAAAATCACTTTACCACAGGGACATTTGCCCTAGGATGTTTATTGCAGCTCAGTTCACAATTCCCAAGATGTGGAATCAAGCCAAGTGCCCATCAACCCATGAATGGGTTAACAAACAAATAAATATGGAATATTATTTAGCCATAAAAAAGCCAGGTGCAGTGGCTCACGCCTGTAATCCTTGCACTCTGAGAGGCTGAGGTGGGTGGATTGCTTGAGCTCACAAGTTCAAGACCAACCTGAGCAAAAAGCAAGACCCCATTTCTTACAAAAATAGAAAACCTGAGGCAAGAGGATCACTTGAGCCCATGAGTTGGAGCTTGCTGTGAGCTATGATGCCATGACACTCTACCTAGGGTGACAGCTTAAGACTGTGTCTCAAAAAAAAAAAAGGAAAGAAAAGATGGACTTTACATCTTTTATATTTACCTGGATGGAGCTAAACCACATTCTTCTTAGGAAAGTATCTAGTAAGAAACCACTATATAAACAACTACATAGGAGAAAACCACAATTATATTCAAGTGGGGGGAGGGAGGTGGAGGGAGAGAGGGGAGGAGGGGGAGGGACTGGTAAACTCTCGACTGACGCACACAGTGTGGATATGCAGCACACCCTCTGGGTGAAGGGCTCAACTACAACTTGAACCTTATCTTAGAAACACACATAATGTAACCTAATCATTGGTACCCTCATATTAATCTGAAATTTATTTTTTAAATGCTATAAACCAGGGAAAAAAATACTTTGGTACAAATTCTTCCAAATATACCAGTTTGAAGGTCTTATCTGAGAACAATTAGGGTACTAAAAAAGAAAGAGAAGAAAAAACATTGGAACTAGACCTGGATTATGAGAGGTCCTAATCTTTAATCTGCTAAATAAAGGTGTTTATATATACATAGTATTTAAATGAAAGCACCTACCACACCATACTTGCATCTGAATTTTATACTAGCATCTTGATATAGAAGCATCTATATTTATTTACATTAAAGTATTTATTTATAGTTCATACAGAGCATGTATGAACTATAATTCTTCTAAATTGGCCCTGTGATTTGTTTACTGCTGTCTCAAGATAAAGAATCTCTTCTGGTATTGTCAGAAGGTGGAACTCCAAGGCAGAACTCCCTGGGATGGAGACCATTTACTGTTACTCCAAAGGGATTTGTCTTGACTGGCACCTTGTGAAGAGGGCTTAGAGAAAAATGCTACAATGGCTTTGTATGGGCCACTCAAGTGCTTACCTTTCACAGAAGTCCTTAGATAAGAGGCTGCCCTTGTCACTCAAGAAAAATAGCCCTTCAGAAAGACACCCTCGGGGACAGCGAGTCAAAGTGGACTCAAGCAGCTGTGCCGTCATCACACTGTGATTTTTAAAATGACACAAATACAAAAAGGACTACAAGCATATCTCTTACCAATATTATTGATAGAACAACTCTTAAATTTATAGAATTTGAAATCATTTTTAAAGGCCAAAAAAGGGTGCATATGACATTTTTATTTTAGTATTAAAAAACTAACATTAACTGAAGGTTCACAGAATAATGAATTATGACACATACATAATTTGGTTGCTAAAATTGTATTTATTAGCATAAATAATTTAATGTATCATATACTTATATGACTATATGTGATGGATTTGTGGCAAATTATTAATGAATATAATGTGTTGATTTTCCCCCTTATTTTTCTCCCTACGTTTTTGTCTACCAAACTTGTATTAGTTCTGTGATTAAAAAAAAAAAAAATACTTGGGTGGCACCTGTGGCTCAGTGAGCATGGCACTGGCCCCATATACCGAGGGTAGAAGCCAGCCTCGGCCAGACTACAACAAAACAAACTACAACAAAAAATAGCCGGGTGTTGTGGCGGTTGCCTGTAATCCCAGCTACTCAGGAGGCTGAGGCAAGAGAATCACCTAAGCCCAAGAGCTGGAGGTTGCTGTGAGCTGTGACACCATAGCACTCTACTGAGAGTGACAAAGTGAGAATCTGTCTCAAAAAAAAAAAATTTGTAAAAAATGACTAATAACACAGGAAAATAAATATTAATTTATGAGGGTGATTGAAAAAAATCAGGCCATAAAAAACTATATGATTAAAATAGAATGTCTTAGTCCACAGTAAAAAGAACTAGAGGAAAATAGTTTAAAATATTTATTTAATAATTATTCAGTCCATATATACCAAGTGCCTCCTACATAGATACCATGCACCATTCTATTCCCTGAGTGTGAGAGTCGTGAGCAAGACAGGATTACTGCTCCCAGGAACTTCCATTCTACATGAACAAGACACAAGGATCCAATAATTAAAGAAGATCTTTTCAAATGCTAGTTAGGCACATGGTATGGGCTACTTTACATTATATGATTAGGGATTACTTCTTTGAGGAAAAGATATTTGGGATACAGCCTTAAAATTAAGAGAAGCCAGCATGTGGAGATTTCAGGACATGGAGGAATTTGATGGAGCAAAGAATAAACCTAGATCCAGTGAGCTTGTCGGGTTGGAATACAAAGAGCAAGGGAGTGGGGAACTGATAGAAGAAGTGCCCAGAAGAACTGGCCAGGGTCAGAGGAAGCAAGGCCAGGGTGTGCATTCTATTTTAGTTTAGAGAATTCATTGTGAGACATCAACAGGAATGTGACATCATCTGAGTCCCTGCTGATGGAATAGCAGTAATGCTCTGAGATATGGAGCATCACTGAACAGGGAGAGAGGGAGCTGTGGCTAGGAGGTGGTGCTAGTCTGACAACTGCTAAGAGGGGAACACATTTTAGGGAGAAAGAACAAAAGTTTGTTCAAGCCACAATTTGTGGAACGTTAAGTGCTGAGTAGGCAACTGGCCATACGAATGTGAAGCTTGGTGGAGAGGACACGATCAGTGAAAAACTTGAGAATACTGTTGTATAGATGACATTTTAGAGCACAGTTCTGCATGGAAGCACATAAAAAGTAAGTGTAAATACAGAATATTTAAGAAGAACCACCACGCCCAAATTAGCAAGTTAAGCAGAGGAAGGAAGATAAGAACAGTTGGTGGGTCATCGAGAACCCAGCCAGACACAGCGTCATGGCAGATGCTCAGAATGATAGTTCAGAAAGATAACTAACCAACAGTGTCAAAACCTGCACAGGAGTTCAGTATTATAAAGTGGGGTAGAGAATTACCCACTAGAGTTGGCAACACTGTGTCATGGGTAAGCTGAACAAGGGCAGTTTTCAGAGAGCAAGGGAGAAGGAAGAAGACCCTTTGGAGTAGGACAAGGGAAGAATCAGAGGAGAGTAATTACAGACAGTAAGCAGAGAAAACTCAATGGTGTGAAAGCCAGCAAAGCAGGACAGCTGGAAGGAAATGTAGAATTTCATGAAAGGTAGGAGATTTAAAAGAGAAGGGAGCAGATGAGGGCTGGAGGGGCTGCCCTTCCCCTGAGGGGCGGCAGGGAAGGGCCCACAGACAGCTGTAGGCAGTTGTCGCAGGGCACGGATGAAACAGCTTCTTCCATATTTTATTTCCCCAAGTTAAGCAGGAATTGCAGAATGGCCTGGATTATCAGTAGATTTTATTTTACAATTATAACCTTTTTTTTGTATTTTCCGAAGTTTCTTCTATAACAGACATACATTTATAATAAAAAACATTGCTTTCTGAATGAGACTTAAAACCACAGTGGAAACATATTTGAAAAAAAATTTTTTTGAGACAGAGTCTCATTCAGTCTGTTTCCTAGCATCATGGGAAGAGTGCCTCAGAGTCACAGTTCACAGCAACCTCACACTCTTGGGCTCAAGTAATTGTCTTGCCTCAGCCTCCCGAGTAGCTGGGACTATAGGTGCCAGCCACAACGCCCGGCTATTTTTAGAGATAGGGTCTTGCTCTTGCTCAGGCTGGTCTTGAACTCCTGAGCTCAAGCAATCCACCCACCTTGACCTGCCAGAGTGCTGGGATTATAGGTGTGAGCCACTGTGCCTGGCTTTAAAATATTTTTAATAATAATGTTACACAAGAGACTTACTTAAACACATAGTAAAAAGAAGAAAATATTTTGAGGCATAGTCTCTGCTCTGGCACAGGTCACCCCTGCTTATCTGTTTCTTTTAGGGGTGATGCTGGAACAGGACTTAAGAAACGCACCAATATTCTGACTGTGTAGCTCACCCAGAACATGAAACTTTTCTTTGTCCCTCTCTCAATTTAAACATAAAATGTGACATATACAAAAACAAATGGTCTTCTCCAGATTATTCCAAACTCCTGTCTTTCTTGTTACAATTGTTTTACAAAACCACAACCTCCTGCTTTCCATCTAGTTCTGCCTCTGGCAAAGGCATTCCATGACGCCAGGAAACAGTTTATTGGGATACATTCCATTTCCTTTAATTTTTAAAGATGAAAAACTAATGCAGCTCTCTTCTCTGGTTTCAGGATCCAAGCCAACCCAATATAGGAGTTGACAGAAGCAGCAAAACTCAGTGCCAAGAGGAAGAAGATGGAGCCGCACAGGTAAATGCTTAATGACTGAGCAGGGGGAGCGACTGAGCTCCCGGGCCAGCACTAGCTCGCAAGCAGCAAGCATTGGTCGCCCAGTTCCTGCCCTGGGAGTGGGACGAGTCTCACTGAGCTCACATTGCCTTTGACACACACATATAAGAGACTTTAGATGTCTCAGGTAGTGCAAACCTGGCATTCCATAGGAAGAAGGAGACTAACGATTAGACCAAAAGAAGTATCACTTATCCTTAGTTGAAGTTGTATTTCTCTATTTAAAAGATTCTCTTGCAGGAGGAAAATCACAGGATTGGCTCTTCCCTAATGCTCTCTATTTACACTCAGTTGTTTTTTTATTTTTTTTATGTGATTCCATTCCAGAACTATGCTTGAAATGTCATCTACATGACAATAATCCCCAAGAGTTTGCCAATCTATTCCTCTACACCAAGCTTCACATCCATGTGGCCAGCTGCCCACAGCACCCCACATCCATGAATCATGGCCACAAAGAACCTTTGGCCCCACATCTCTGTTACTTCTCCCTGAATGTGTCCCCTCCTTGCAGTCATCGGAGTGGGCACCACCCCCAGCCCCGGCTCCAGCTCTCAGCTCGGCAGTCATGCTTGATAGCTCCTTTGTGTGCTGCAGTTGTTAGGAAAATTTAATGAGAGAAAGCCCCGGCCAATCAGAATTTCCATCTCATTAATCAATATACAAGGTCAGACAAACAAGTTCAGGAATTCATCCTAGACAAAGTGCTACTGACCTCATTTCTGAATGTCACCTTCGAAGCACTCCCTTGGGAAGCTATGCTTTGATGCCAAGGCCCAGTCCACCCTTCAAAGCAATTTTGGAACTCTTCCTGAAATGGTCATCAGAGTTGTCATTGTACCAGGTCTGACAATAAGTTCCAGAACTCATCCTAGAAGAAGTACTTTGAAGGGTGGACCAAGGGCTGGTGTCCATGCACAGCTTCCCCAGGGGAGGACTTTGAAGAGTGGACCAAGGGCTGGTGTCCATGCACAGCTTCCCCAGGGGAGGACTTTGAAGAGTGGACCAAGGGCTGGTGTCCATGCATAGCTTCCCCAGGAGAGGACTTTGAAGGGTGGACTAAGGGCTGATGTCCGTGTACAGCTTCCCCACGGGACGACTTGGAAGGTGATCACAGTGATGTTCAATAGTGAGGCATGTACCACTTTTTCTAAGATGAGTTTGTGAACTTAATTGTCTGACCTTGCATGATCTTAATTTTGAACTGCTCTGGATTATCCTGAGGAAAAATCAGCACTGATGAAAAAGCTGACAGCCCCTATTTTTCCTCCTTCCCCTTATGTTCAGGGATGATTTATTCTCCTTTTTAATTCCTTTCCATGAATGTGGACTACCCCTAAAAGAACCAAACATCTAAGCAGGAGGCTAGGATCTAGCAGTTCTCAACCTTCCTACTTCTGCGGCCCTTTAATACGGTTCCCGTGGGTCACAGCCCACAGATTGAGAATCACTGCTGTAGTCAATTGTGAGGGTTTTAAATACTGACCCCACATAAACAGGGTCTCTGCTGCCCCTGGGCATGGACGCCATCCTTGTACTGCCCAGGGAAGTCACCCTCCCCTTTCCATGAACCTAGTCTGAACATCTCTGCAGCGTCGCCTCAAGGGGCCACCGCTTACACCTTTAAGTGAACGTGAAAATGAGGGGATGCGAGCCTGTGTGTGGTGGACGATTCCCTACAGGTTTGTATGTGTGAGTGGCTCCCATCCTCCTACCTTCAGAAGGACTCATGGACTTTTCCTCCTTTCCTTCTTCAGCCAGAGGGAACTTATTGTTATTTACAGTCGCAATTTTCATCTATAGACAATTCTCAATTATCCACTTGTAAACCTATGAATTTTCTATGGCCTCTTTTCAGTTCCTTAAAGGTTTCTCCTGATGCCCCACAGGCTCAAGGCTCACTCTGCCCTCATTAGTCAATGACCACTCAGGGAATATCAACTCCCTTTAGCATCAGCTCAAGCAAATTATGAAGGTAGACCAATAGGCAGGAGCCTCCACCTCATAGTTCAGATTATCAACACCACTACTTTCCATCTGCACAAGGATGACTTGGAGCCATTTTAATGCTTGCTGAAAATTGTGTTTGTACATTCAGATTCAGAGAAATGGGTTGAGCCACTTTTCAAGAATTCTACAATTAATTATTCAATTCATAAATGATTCAAGGGGAATCTTTTCTTCTCCCACTGACATCCATGTTTAGCACCCGGGTTGCTTCCTTCTGCAAAGAGAAGGAAGATAAAGACCAATCCCTCATGTTGCTCACTAGACTTTGGGAGAATTCTGGTGGCCGCCATACTGCCACAGGAGACAGATTAAAACAAGATTTCCCAGGGTTCTGCCTTGGAATTTCAATTATTTATGTTTCTTGGCTTCTACCATCATAAATAATCAAGAGCTAGGTAAATGACAGCAGCTATGAAAATACATACATTGGCTCAGCGCCACAGCACAGTGGTTATGGCACTGGCCACATGCACCAAGGTGGTGGGTTCAAACCCAGTCCAGGCCAGCTAAACAACAATGACAACTGCAACAAAAAAATAGCCAGGCATTGTGGGGGGCACCTGTAGTCCCAGCTACTTGGGAGGCTGAGGCAAGAGAATGGCTCAAGCCCAGGAGTTTGAGGTTGCTCTGAGGTGCAACATAGTAAGACTCAGTCTCAAAAAAAAAAAGAAAGAAAATACATATACTGTCAGAAAACAAAAGAAATCAGATAAATGAGCCTAATTTTTTTAAATCTAGAAACAGTTAAAGACATTTAGTTTGCTTTGACCTCCTATAGTGTTAATACTTGTTGGTAATAATAATAGTTATTAATAGATCAATAATTCATTGATCTTATTACTAAGTTCTAGGCTAAGGCAGCTTACAATGTTTCTAATCCTTACAACCCTCCAAGATAACTGTTATCACTCCCATTGTACTGATTAAAAAAACCAAGGCTCGAGGGCAAATAACCTGCTCTGGGCCACAAAGTCGGTTGGGTCAGTAAAGCTTGAACTCAAGACCAGCTGAACCCAAGCCCAATGCACACAGCTTTCTCGAGGTCACACATCACCATTTACAGGATGTCCTCGTTACTAATGAGACTGTCAGCGTCCACCCGAGAGTAGAGCAGGACGGAATTTTTGTAGGACAAGACCTAAGATTTCCCTCTTTTTCCATCACTCATGGTTTCCGGAGGAGCATTCGATTGCTATTATTAACTCTGCATTCTAGCAGGGGATTTCTGTGTCAGTGCCACTGTCTCCCACGGAAGGGCTGCCCCAAAGCAGTTGCTGTGTGGGCGTGAAAGCAGTGCTTTCAATACCTACAGTGTAGACTGGGTCAGCTAATACAGAATCTTTAAAAATGCATTACAATCCAAACCTGTGCTATCACTTATGAATTGGGGGGCTGGGGGGGGACCCACACCAGAAATCTTTGCGACCAACTCTGGCACCTGCAGGTCACTGGTAGGAACAGACACAGGAGAATAAACCATATCACCCCAAGCAGTTACTGAATTTTGCTGCCAACGCATGGCTGCGGTCAGGGTGTCTTGTTCCGCTCTAACGACAGATTTGCTGGGGAGAGAGGCATTCTAGTCTGTCTCCACAAAGGGAAGTGCAATCCAACCAGCTTGAAAAGCAGGGGTCACTTTGAGCCTTTTTATAGAAGAAAACGCTAACATTTCAGGTGTCTAATGTCAAAAGAAAGCAGTTTAGCTTCTGGCTGGATCGCTCTGCCTCAATAATTCACAAGTGGGTAGCTCCAAGGAAAAGATTGAAATTGTGCTTTTGCTTTTTAAAAGATTACTAAAAATTGTCGGAATATTCCTTGTAATTCGTTCAATGTTACTTAATCAGCACACAACGGAGACTTCAGTACAAATGCTGCCATCTTCTGAGACAGCCAGAGCTTGTACAAGGGTCAAAACTCAACTCAATGAAATGCAAATGTACCCTTTTTACCCAAAAGAAGATGGAAGTTAACTCACCAATGATGAAACGTGAGCTGTGTCTCATCAGCTACACAATAATCCAAAGAGCTTTTAGAAACTGATGCAGACAGAAAGGGCCACTCTGGAAAGCATTTCTTCCAAAAATTGTTAAAAATGACAAATGCACCATCAGTCAGTGTGGTAATATTATACACCCCTCCCACATTGTTCAAGAAAAAAAAGAGATGGAATAGAGATTCCTTAATTTTCAAAACTTTATGGTGCCTTTTGGGCTTGACTTTAGGTAGACAAAAGAGCCATCTCTCCATTATAGCAGACATAGGGTCATGCTTCCTCTTAGAGCTCTCTTTTCCTGCTCTAGCTGCCTCCAGGGTTTCCTAAGTGACCTTGGCTAACACTTAACCTTCCCACATTTTAGTGTATCCCTCTGAGAAATAAGAAAGATAATGTCAACAGTAATAATAAGGCTCAGCACCTATATACCTCAAGGAAGGGATTTATGAATTAATCATACTGGGCCTTGAAAGTGCTTTTATGCTTTAAAAGCATTTGATATCAGTTAGTAAATTCCCACATCAGTGAAATATATGTGGTCCATAGAATTATGTCAGAGACTGTGTGAGGTAGAGTGCACTGAGGTTATTTTGTGGGCAAGACTTTAGGTGATATTAACAGAAATAGGTTCTTTAATTGCTTTTGCTACATACCCCAGGAAGGAACAAGAAAAAAATTGATTTTTAAGAAATCACATCCGGTGGTACAGTCTGAATGTATATGTCTGTGTCCCCTCCAAATTCCTAAGCTGAGACCTAAACTACCGAGGCATGGTGTAAAGAGGTGGTGCTTCTGAGAGACGATTAAGTCATAAGAGCTCCACCTTTACAAACAGAGTTAGTGCCCTTGTAATAGAGGCTGAGGGAGCTTGTCTGTCTCTCCCACGCTGTAAGGATACAGCAAGAAGGAGCTACATATAAGGAAAAGACCTTTATCAGACACAAAATCTGCCAGCACCTTGATCTTGGACTCCCCAGCCTCCAGAACAGTGAGAAACAAAAGATGCTTCTAAGCTACCCAGTTTATGATATTTTTGTTACAGCATCCTCCAAAACTATGACATCAATTTAGTGGTAATTACAGAAGTGTCTAAGTCAAAGATCAGCTTCTGACTGTCTTAATGCAAACTGAGTAAAGGTGGTGTACCAGCAGCGAGGCGACGCTTCCTGTTATCCAGCAGTCTGTTCTTTCCCCAGTCCTGCCCTTCACGTGACCTCCCCCTCACTCTCCACCAAATCATGCTCTTCTTGCCCATCAAAGACACAATTTAGAAGCAGACATTTCAGATTAGACAAACACTCCCAGTCACATGAATAAAATCCTACCTACCAAACAAAGCTGTAATTATGTCTTGTTAATTCATGTACACATGGTTAATTATAATGTACTTGATGCCAATAGATGACCTCCCTGAGATTGTCAGCGCCTAGGGGAAGGCCCAGGGATCCCATTCCCTGAAGAGTGATGTGAAGCCAAGTGACCCTGCTCTTTGGTTCTGAGGCCATGCAGTGAGTGGTGCTAATTAGTTTTAAAACATCCGTAGCTATTTATCATAGCACAGGGTTTCAAAAATAAACTGTCATCACCGCTCACTGCTGGGACTCAACAGGTGTGACTCTGCACACACTGCTTTAGATTCCATGTCCTTCATCATGAATTTGGAGGGTGTAGACAAAAACATCCATAATAGAAAACCATTTGGTTTATGTGGCTCCTCTTCCCTTCTTTGTTAGCTTAGCTTTCAGTCTCTCCTGGATGATGTGAACAGCATACTTTAAGGTCTCCTATATCTCTCTTCTATTACACGAGCAGATCTGGCAGCAGACTGTGGAGTCCGGTTACATCCTTTGATCTGGAGAGTTTTGTGACGTCTCATCATGTAGTGGTGTTCGGGGCTCACATCAAGACTGGTGTGCAAAAGGCAGTGAACAGGCTTGCCGCCTATAGCTCAGTGGCTAGGGCGCCAGCCCCACACACCACAGCTGGTGGGTTTGAACCCAGCCCAGGGCCTGCCAAACAATGACAACTACAACCAAAAAAAAAAAAAAAAAATAGCTGGGTGTTGTGGTGAGCGCCTATAGTCCCAGCTACTTGGGAGGCTAAGGCAAGCACATCGCCTTCTACT
>NW_003852549.1:3108818-3112910 GCF_000181295.1 Otolemur garnettii
AGGGTGACACAGTGAGACTGTCTCAAGAAGAGTCAGAGTCTCACTGTGGTGTGACTCTTTTCTCCCTCTGGTGTGCAAAAGGCAGTGAACAGTGATATTAGAACTTAAATGCCAGCTGTTAGGGGTCAGGGGTCCCGGGTCCCAACCCAGTTGACCTGATTTAATTACTTACTTGGCTGAGTTAGAAAGGTCAACCAAGGCAGGGCAGACAGAAAGCACAATGAGTGGAGACTGAAAATAAAACTGGAGTAGTACAGGCAGTGTGGACAGAGAGCAAAGTAACTACACAAGTTTCAGGGCACCAAAGAGATTTTATAGGGTGGCGCCTGTAGCTCAAAGGAGTAGGTGCCAGCCCAATATGCTGGAGGTGGCAGGTTCAAACCCAGCCCTGGCCAAAAACTGCAAAAAAAACCCAAACAAACAAAGAGATTTTATTTAGGAAGAACAAAGAGAAAGTTTAGAGTGCTTCCAAAGAGAGTTGGAAGTGGGTTCCTCTCAAGAAGGAGAAAAGGTGAAAGATAGAGACAAAGGCCTGCAGGCTGGAAACACTCCATTTGAAATTGCCTGTAAGTCTTTCATTGGCCTCTCCGAGGCCCCAGGCAGTGTCACTCTTTCCTATTGGTCACTGATGGTCTCTTTCTATTGGTCATTGATGATCTCTGTCTTTTGGTCACTGGTAACCTAGGTTACTTGACACCCACATTCTTATGGGCCCTCCAGACTCCCTGATTCAGTGGGCCAGGTTTCCCCCACCCCCTGAAGCCCCTTTCTTAGTGTCCCTTCTCGCTGACCATATTGGAAGGTCTAGGAACCCTGAGGTACAACTCGTGCAGAACTGTTTTGCAAACCTAATAGGCTCTTCTATATCTAGAGCTAAAAAATCTCTCTGATGGATCAGTGACCTGGAAGTTGAGGACCTGGGTTCCAGTCACAGTGCTGCCCCTGAGTAGGGGTGGCCCTTATCAAAGCACATTAGTTCTGCAAGCCAACATTTCCTTACAAGGATTAATCTCCATAATCTCTCAGCTCCACATTAATCTTAAAATATAGGGTGGCCATAACGTTGGTGTGCAGTTTAAACTTGCACACTATTTTAAATTCCACGTGAACTTTATGGCCACCCTGTATATGTAAAACTATACGATTCCACAGATTTTCATGTCTGTTCATTTAAAAGATAAGCAAAGGAATGGAGAAATACACTACGGCTTTTTCAATTTGAATTGACTATACAACTTTTGAACACACTATATAATTTCTGAAGAGCTAAAGTTAAACTAACAGTCCTCATAAACACAAAAAGGTAACAGGTAAGAAATTAAAATCAAGCAACAGTTTAAATCAAATCCAAACTTCTATTCCTTTACCTGCAGTCAGAGATAAGAAGTAATAATTTTTTAAAAGAAAAGAAAATGGAATTAAGATAATCCCGTGCAAGACTCAGTCCCTCCTGTTTCTGTTCTTTCTCTTCACTGACCTTAAAAGATGCAGTAATTGCTTAGGCATCTCTTAGAACAGGGCCACAATGCAGGTGCAAACCAAGAGGGAGGCGAATGAAACAGAGTCACAGGAGGGGCAGAGCCAAGATGGCAGACTGAAGCCAGCTTTTTACAGAAACTACTGTCCAGAAGGAGGCTTAAAGGACAGAAGTTTAGCAAGTTAGCTGATGGTTTGGATCAGAGCCAAAAGAGAAGATTGAAGAGCGCACTTCAACCTTCCTGAGGTGAGCTGTGACCCCAAAAATACAACCAAAAGGTATAAAATCCACCACCAAGCTTATGGGAGTCCCCTCCCCCACAACACGGGCTCGCAGTTTACTCCATGTAAACAAGCGAGCAGAGTTCAAACTTCCTCCCACTCTATCCTGGGAGAGACACCCTAAAAACTGGACCTCCTACCCCTTCTGGCGTGCCACAGCACCCTCCGGCCAGGCATAAAACTGTAAAAAACTGTATATATTCCCCACTTGCAACACTAAACTCCTAGGAGTCCCAACCCACCCACTCCGAGATCTGGAGGTTTGTTACCTATGGAATCCAGATTCTTGGGCATCTCCATCAGAGAAGTGGAGGGGGAAAGGGCTGGTGCTGTTCTGTGCTGACTGTGGCGAGGAGAAGAAGATCGGTTCAGAGGACACCAGTGCAGCAACAGTAGCATCCTGAGCTGCAGACTGACGCAATTCCAGCCCCATCTTTCTGGGCAAACAGAGGTTCTGGACAGCAGCCACAGGCAAAATGCAGATAACTTTCATAAGTAAAGCACCAGCTCTCAGGGTCTAATACAGCTGAGACAAAGGCAGTGGGCGGGCAGAGGCTAGAATTGACACCTGAGTGTAAACTGCTATTTGTCTGCTGCCCAGAGCTGAATGCAACCTCGGACTTGCAGAAATCTAGCTGGACAGAAATTTAATTTAAACATTCAAGGCCTCCCCGCCGAACTCAGATTTCTGGCTGATTTTGCCAGTCGTAAACCCTGGGAGCAGTGGCCTACTGGAGTGAATGGGGTCACAGATCTGGGGGGATTACCAGTGACTGGGTGCAAGGTGGGGAAGGAGGTATTAACCTTCCCAGACTAACCCATTTGCCAGGTGGGTCCCTTTGCCCTCATGGAGCAGGGCAGGCCCCATACTGCTTCCTAGAGTCTCACGCCTCACCGGCAGTAGAGGAGATTCCTGCCTCAGGCTCCGGCTCTGGGCAGGCCCAAAACTGCTTGCTAGTGCCGTGGGCGTCCCACTGGCAGGGGCGGAGGAGTCCTCCATTCCAGGTAGACCCAAAACAGCTTGCTAGAGACACGCACACCCCACGGAGGCCAGGGGAAGAGTTCCCCACTCCAGGCACCCAAGCTGGGTGGGCCTAGAACTGCTTGCTAGAGCCACACACGCCCTGCAGGTGGCGGTGGAGGGGTCTACAAGTCTGGGCAGGCCCAGAACTGTTTGGTAGAGCCATGTACATCCCACAGACAGAGGTGGAGACGTTCCCCGCTCCAGGCTCCCGCACTGGGAGGGCACAGATCGGCTTGCTAGTGTCACACGTGTCCAATGGGTGACAGTGAAGGAGTCCTCTGGTTGCCTCTCCACCCCCCCCCCCCCAGCTACTCTGGCTTGGCTGAACTAGGACTGATCTGGTCTCTGCCATTCCCCCACCCCCTGGCTGCTCCAGGGTGCTGAACTAGGACTGATCTAGCCACTACAGTTTCCCTGTTCCACCAGTTGTCCCGGAGGGGCTGAACTAGGACTGATCCGGCTGCTGCCAGTCTCCTGCCTCCCGGTCGCCCCTACAGGCTGAACGAGGTCTAATCCGGCCACGCACACTCCCGTGCAGCTGCTACCATTCTACTGCACCCCAGTTGCCCCAGCACCCAAGAACTGGGAGAAGACAACAGACACATTCTGCCTGTCTCTCTGGGCAACCAGAAAAAGCCACCAACTGAATGGTTCTAATAAGGCCACCAAACAAGGTAAACTCAGCATGGGGCAGAATCAGTGGAAAAACTCTGGCAACTCGAATAACCAGAGTAGATCAACTCCTCCAAGGGAAAATGGGGCAGATGCAATTGAAGACTCCATCCACAAGCAAATGGCTGGGATGTCAGAAATCAAGTTCAGAATGTGGATAGCAAATAAGATTAACAAAATGGAAGAAAGGAAGGAATTAGGAATTCAAGAAATTATTGAAAAGATACCTCAAGAAATTATTCAAAAGATGTCTTAAGAACTAAACAATTTCAAAGATAAAATGATCAAAGATTTTGAAACACTGAGATAAGAGATTGCAGCCCTCAAGGATCTGAAAGACACAGTGGAATCCCTCCATAACAGAGTGGAACACAGAGAAGAAAGGATCTCTGATTTTGAAGAAAAAGCTTTTGAAGCAGCCCAGAAGCACAAAGATCAAAAGAAATGGAGAGCAAAAACAGATCTCACTCTCAGAGAGCTCTCAGATAATTCGAAGAAAACTAATATTCACCTTATAGGAATGCCTGAAGGTGATAAATTTGATTCACAAAACACAGAGGCTCTTCTTCATGAAATTATGAAAGAGAACTTTCCAGACATGCCAAGAGATTCTGAAATTCAGATAGCAGAGAGTTTCA
>NW_003852549.1:3117295-3117804 GCF_000181295.1 Otolemur garnettii
AAACAATAACTAAGAAAATGACATGAAGGCTATGTTAACCAGTTTGATGGAAGTGTTTCGGATTGTGTGTGAAAACCCCACACTGTACCCCAGAAGTATATAAATGTACATAGTTACCACTCAATAAAAAAATAAATAAATAAAAATTAAATAAATAAATAAATCACATGGCAGAAATAAGTAACAAAAAAAAAAAAAGAAAGAAGAAACAAAGTCACAGCAGACAAAAACATAGTCACCAGGTGGGTGCAGGGTGACTCACAGGATGCCTGAAGGAGAAGGGGCCCAGTTATGACAGCAGGAGACAATTTCTCAGGTCTGTCAGTCTCTGGGTTAACACCTTCTCTGCTCTGGACAAAACAATCCTGGATGCAGTGAATGCTGGTTTGCTGGAGTGTTTAGGAAAAAGATGGTTACAGCCAGTCAGTGGTCACTAATGCTGGAATTCCAGCTACATCCTACAGCCAGTCAGTGGTCACTAATGCTGGAATTCCAGCTACATCCTACAG
>NW_003852549.1:3117969-3140048 GCF_000181295.1 Otolemur garnettii
ATTCCAGCTACATCCTACAGCCAGTCAGTGGTCACTAATGCTGGAATTCCAGCTACATCCTACAGCCAGTCAGTGGTCACATCAGGCATGCGGGCAAAACACTAGCTCTCTAAAAGGACGATGAAGTCAAACTGTTGGAATGAGAACCACCCGGCTAGTGACTCAAACAGCGCGATTAAAATAAAGGCAGCTACTGCAGTGTGCTTCTAGACTAAATCAACAAAGACCTGTGAGCCCCACCGGGGCACATCCAAACCTCTCCAAGACACTGCAGGATGGAAGGGGAGACAGGTGCATGCACAGAATGCTCGGCGATGATGCTGAGTGGGAGTTACAGATTTGGGGCTGTGTATAAGCAGGAGGAAGGGGTGACTTGTGATTGACTGGAAATCAAAAGATTCAAGCAGGGGTGAAATCCTAAGTAATTCTTAGTCTAAGCTATAATAAGGGGAAATAACCATTTCTGGCAGTCAGGTTAGCATGACAGGTAGCAGAAGCAAGGAAGAACAGAAGCCGCTTGGGATGGAGGGAATGGCTGCACCTGGCTGAAGTTGTAGAGAGAAAAGCCTGGAAAGAGAGGTTGAAGATGGGTTTTAGAGGCTCTGAAGGGCCTTCCTGAAGAGTCCGCCAAGAGATAAACTACCTAGGAGTTCTTACCTGAGGAATCACAAACTCATCATGGTTCTTTAAGGATTAGCTGTGTGACGAGGATGTGCAGGTCAATTTCAAGGGCAATACCTAAAGGTCACTTGGGAGGTTACAAATCAAGTCTACAAAGGACTCAGCGCAGGCGCGGAGAGGGAATAAAGGCAAAAGAGAGAGCTGCCTCCTTCCACAGCAGGGCTGTCCACACAGATTTCTGCACTGTCCCGTGTGACAGCCACCAGCCACATGTGGCTATTAAGCACTTGAAGTATGGCAAATGCAACAAAGTCCATTTTTAATTTCATTTAATTTTAATTAATTTTAATAGCTGTATGTGGTTAGTGGCTACTCTATCAGACAGCATAGTTCTCAAGTAATAAATATGTACAGGTAAGAAGGAGATCAAATGAAACAACATTAAAGATATTTAAGTAATAGAAGACAAAAATTTACATTACATTGGGTAATTTCACAACAATTTTGGCATGAGTCGAGTGCTTCTCACAATACATTAAGCTGTGACCTTCTAGCAGGCACAAATAGTTTCCATTCATCCTTTCTATCTCCTTATCACTAGTATAGTGCCAAGAACCGTGAGTACTAATTGAACAACTCAGAATGAATAAATGAGTGAGTTAATACATGAACATACTGGGGAGGCTGCAGACCTGAACTCACCATTTACAGAATTACTGAACTTAGGCAAACATCTGAACGTGTGAAGGCAGCAATCCTGAGATGCCTCCTTCGTGTCATTCCCAAAGGAAAAATCTAGAGCACGTGAACTAAGCCTGAAAGATGAGCAGGCACCTTCTCAGTGAATTTGGTCCGGTTGTTGCTGTTCAAGGGCATTGAAACAGCCAAAACCATTCATATGAATGCTGGAACCTTAATACCATCGTACATTTTGTTAAATGCTTTTAGAAAGCAATTTCCAATTATAAAAGGATCACCCATTTCTTGTAGTAACTTTGGAATGCATTACAATAAAAAAGAAAAATTACCTACAGATTCTTAACCAAAGACACTCACTGTTCCTTTGTTTCCTTTATGTGTTTTTTCTACGTGTATCCAAAAATGTCCATATGTAAAGTTTTTTTCAAAAAAGTTAAAGCTTTATATTAATGAGCAATGTCAATATTCTTCTAAAGCAAGAGATTCTAGGTAGTTGAGCAGGTGGAGGCTCCTGGAGATGGTGCGCCCAGGTAGGACAGGGAAGCTCCAGGCACCGCCCCCACACCCTGCCCTAAGCATCTGTATCCTTTGTACTGTCTGCAACTGTCTGCCTGAAGGTTATTGATAAAATCACAATCAAAGCATGTTTTCTGGACAATACCACGATGATATGTGGGGGAAATCTTAATATTCAGAATAGAGATATTCCTTATAAGGAATTGCCTCTCATGACTGTGGAAGCTGAGACGCCCCATAATCTACCAGCTACAAGCTGGAGACCCGGGAAAACTGATGGTGTAATTCAGTCTGAGCCCAATGGCCTGAGAACCAGGAGCGGATGGAGTTAATCCCAGTCTGAGAGCAGCAGTGAGACAGTTAGGCAGAGAGACCAAGTTCTCCCTTCCTCTACCTTCGTGTTCTATTCAGGTCCTCAAAGGATTCGATGATGCCCTAGAACAGGGGTCCTCAAACTTTTTAAACAGGGGGCCAGTTCACTGTCCCTCAGACCATTGGAGGGCTGGACTGTGGGCCCCGGGACGAGTCGGCTGCTCAGCAGGACAGGCAGCAGCGGCAAAAACATCCGGCGGCCGGATAAATGTCCTAGGCGGCCGCATGTGGGCCACGGGCCGCATGTGGGCCACAGGCCACAGTTTGAGGATGCCTACCCTAGATCATTTGGGGAGGACAGTCTGCTTTACTCTCTCAGTCCCAATTCAAATGCTCATCTGATTTTGAAACACCCTCACAGACACTTCTGGAAATAATGTGCAGCCTAATGTCTGGGAACCCTGGGGTCCACTCAAGTTGACACATAAAAGTAACCGTCACAGCTTTTGTCCTTTACATTCTCTTCTCTATTTTCCAATTTTTCTATAAAAAGCATGTATTGATTTTATAACAATAAAAAGTTATCTTTTTAAATAAATAAAATGTATTTAAGATCTATTCTCTCTGGGGAAAAAGGCAGCTGAAGGACAATCAGTCCTGTTTTCTACAATTCATCCTATTCTCAATTGAGCTACAACTTGAAGGAAAGAAATACTGTTTCAGGGCTGTGTGAACTGAAGCCAGCCACACAGAATCACAGGATGAAGAACTAAGAGGACAGCGATCCAACGGGAAACAGGACTACAGAAGGGAAGAACTAAGAGTGGCCGTACAGTCCATCATAAAATAACTTGAATACTACAAGAAAACAAAATGCAAATAACTTTACTGTTTCCTTTAAAGACATACAGACATTACTAGTAAACTAGTAATAAGAGTTGGCTCAACCTAGCTCATCAACTCCGAAAATTGCTTTGAAATCCTGTCACTGTTATCTATCAATTGTAAATTATTACGTCTTGATCTTGCCATACCTAGTTAACCCTATCCCCAAAAGCCCCCACTCTCACTCCCTGCACCCTGTCTTAAAAGGACCACTTTAAACTATATCCTAAAAAACCTCATAAATATCCTGCCTTTAGCCTCCCATTCTGAATACCACTTAAAACTTCTCAGGGAAGTATCCTGCTTTATCATTGTAAGGATTGTTTTATCAGAAAAATTCTTCCATAATAACTTTAATAGCTGTATAATATTGCACTATATGAATATGCCATAATTTATGTAACTGTGCACCTATTGTTTGTCATTTCGGTTTATTCCAGGCTTCTAGAAGGCAACTTGCTGATTTCTATCAAGAGACTTAAAATACTTACAGCCTTGATTGGCCTAGTAATTCTACTTTTAGGAATATATTATGAGAAAACAATCCTCAGCGGTCATCAAAGCATTACTTACAATACAGTAGGGCGGCTAAAAGGCTTTGACATCAAGTAACAAAAGAACTGTAAGTTATACCACGTGAATTTTATAACACTAGCAAAAGCTGTTTATGAAAAATTTGAAAGGAAATAAAAAATACTTCTAAAACTAAAAAACACAAAGAACAGAGTTGTTTGGGTAGTGTAATAAACAGGCTTTGAGCCCAAACCAAAACCTGTGCTGAGAAAAGGGGGGAAAGCTCAGAAATGGCAAAATACTAGCAGGGATTGTCCTTGGCTAAGAAACTCTAATTTTATTTGCCTCTCCGCCCAGCTTTGCAACATGTTAAAGAGTCCCACAGACAGAGTTTTGTGTTAGTGAGTCAAGTAGAGCATCCTGGTTAAGAACACAGGGTGCTCTGACCCAGGCGTATCCTCAGGGAAGACACCCAGAGCACGGGTAAGAACTGAACTTCTCTCTGACCGTGTGAGACACCATGAGAAGTTTCTCCCTCTACAGAAAAGCAAGTGAGCATGATTTCTTTGCCACTAGAGACCTCACAGGAAGTCTGAACACATCCTCTGGGAGAAAGCAATGCCTTAGTGACCCAGCTTTAAGCCTTAGACAACGGGCATAGAATTTTAACCTTAGCGGCTTCCCATCAGGGAGGAAAACATCCTTCTGTTACCCTGTTAAAGTCTCAGGCCTTATGGAGGAGATTCTGCCAAGGGTCCCCGAGAACACTGTTCAAATAGCCTGGGTGGGTTATATTTATTTATAGTTATGATGACGGTGCTGAAGCACCTACCCTCTGGAAAAGGCAGGAAGTCCCCAGCAGCACCTGGCTTCCAATGCCATCGCTTTATTTGCGGGACTATTGCTAGTGTCAACATTCTAAGGAAAGCACATTTTCCACCACCCACTCCCTGTTGGGTAGATGAGGAAACATTCGCTCAGGACATGTTAATATTCTCATTTGATCCACGGGAAGGTTGAAGGAGAGAGAAGGTACGTGGTCCAAGGTCCCTCACTTAAGAAGCTCTGGGGATGGGACTTCACCCTGCAGCCTGGCTCCAGAGCCCCACAGCCATCCTCCCCCCTCACTCCCACACAGTCCCACCAGACTCCTAACTGCTGCTCTGAACATTACCCATAAAACCAGACTGGAATCAATATCCTTATTTTATCCAAACAATTTCTAGCTAATACAAAAGATCATCCCTGTAGTATCAAAGTAAAACAATTCACAGAAACCCCTTTCTATAACTATAGCTCACAAAACTTGAATTAGGTTCCATAGTCATTTAAGGTTTAATTTGAACCCAACCTGCCATTCTTAACTGTACTGTGACCATCACAGGAGAGCAGTACTATGTGTGCCAAAATAAATGTTTCCCGAGTGAGGTTACGGGCATTCCTTTTTAACTCATTATCCCAGAATTTTCCATTTTTATTAACAGATTGCTTGTACAGCTGATCATGTGAGATGGGAGCGGGAAAGTTGTTTAACTATGAGACTAGGTTGTCTCTACTGCCCACGACCCCCTGCGCCCTCCTCAGTCATCCAGTTGAAACGTAGCTGGCTGCACCCCATCCTCCTCACGCGTGGGGGAAACGTAGCTGGCTGCGCCCCGTCCTCCTCACGCGTGGGTGAAACGAAGCTGGCTGCGCCCCGTCCTCCTCACGCGTGGGTGAAACGTAGCTGGCTGCACCCCGTCCTCCTCACGCGTGGGTGAAACGTAGCTGGTTGCACCCCATCCTCCTCACACCCCACGCGTGTATCTGTTTTTCTACTTTCAAGTAGGGAAAAACAGACCTTCAGAAGCAGACAGTGTGGCTCAAGCAGGGAAAAGTACATTAGATGTTACCTCGAGACCTTGTAACACATTTGATTAACATGAAACGATATCTCAAATTAATTAATCCATTCAGGTTTCAAGACATGGATCTCCCAGATCCTCCCTGCTATGCTGTATCCCCAAATTGCAGCTTTTCTCACCCTGACCCATTGATTTCATTTAATAGGATCCCGTTAGTCTATCTTGTATGGAATTTCTCTTATAATTTGTTTTATGATGATACTTTTCATTTGCATTGTACTTTACAGTTCTCAAATCATTTGCTGAGTGATTACAATATTTCAGCTAAAGGCACAGAAATTAATAACATCGATTTTAGAGGCTAGGAGTGAAATGGTAAGCATGGTGCTCCATGGAACAAGTCCGTTAACCAATCTGGATGTATCTCTTTTCAATAACCACATTGGACTTTTGTGTTAAGTATATGGTCATTCAATGATTGAAACATTATAGATTTTTTAGTGCCTGTCCAAACTTCTGGGTATTAAATTAATATTTAGAACAAGCCTGCTAAGTGCCAGGCACCAAGCTTGAGGCTGGGGATATGAGAAACTTAGGCTGCTTATTTTTGATTTTATGTAAAATTATCAAGTTATGCTCCTATACAGCCAGGACTGGGACCAGCAGTGGTTGAAGAATTCAGGCTTCAGGAATCCAAGGACCTGGGACTATATCTGGCTCAATTACTAACCACCTAGGTGATGTTGGAAGTCATTTTACCTCTCTGAGGTTCCATTTCTTCATCTAGAGTCAAGAAAAACAATCTCTTGGGCCAAATATGTAGGTAAAATAGTAGATTTAAAGAGCCTGGCACATGGTAGGTGTTCAGTTAATGGAAATTCCATGAAAAAGAGAGGTTAGAGAAGAAAAAAGAGAAAAGAGAGCTCAGCTAACTTGATCCCTGTGTCTCAGTCTGTTTAGCTGCTATAAATAAATACCATGGGCCGTGCCAGATGGCTCTCCCTGCAAGCCCAGTACTCCAGGAGGCCTAGGCGGGAAGATCCCAGGAGGCCAGAAGTGACACGTGAGCAAGCCCAGAAAAATCAGCCCAGTGGCTCTCCCTGCAAGCCCAGTACTCCAGGAGGCCTAGGCGGGAAGATCCCAGGAGGCCAGAAGTGACACCTGAGCAAGCCCAGAAAAATCAGCCCAGTGTTGTGGTGCACACGTGTGGTCCCAGCTACTGCACAGTCTGAGTCAGGAGGATGGCTTGAGCCCAGGGGTTTGAGGTTGCTGTGAGCCAAGCTAAAAACAGAGTGAGAGTCCATCTCTAAAAACAAATAAATAAATACCATAAACTGAGTGGCTTATAAACAACAGAAATTTGTTTCTCACACTTCTAGAGATTGGGAAGTCCTAGATCAAGGTGGTCGTGGTGTCTGGCGAGGGCCTATCTTGTTGCTGTGTCTTCACTGGGTAGAAAGTGCAAGGCACCTCCCTGGACCTCTTTCAAAGGGACACCGACCCTACTCATGCGGGCTCTTCCCTGACAACACTCCCAGGGCCCCCCCCCCCAATACCATGACCCTGTGGGTAGGACTTCAGCATATACATTGAGGGAAAGGACACAAACATTCAGACCATAGTACCTTGAGACCATGAGATCAATTTTATGAACTGTGACAGAGGTCAGACAATTAAGTTCACAAACTCATTCTAGAAAAAGTGCTACATACCTCACTGCCAAATATCACATGGTCACCATGGAAGTCCTCCCTGTGGGAAGCTGTGCACAGACACCAGAGCCTAGTCCACCCTTCAAAGCAATTTTGGAACTCTTTCTCTGGAATGGCTATCAGACCTGTGGTCATACTGAGGTCTGACAATTAAGTCTGTGAACTCACCCTAGAAAAAGTGCTATGTGCCTCACTGCTGAATACCGCTATGTTCACTAGACGGTCGAGGGACAGACTTTAAAGTTCCTAAAAAAGATCCTTTCAAAACCCAGTACTTCAAAAATGCCTGACATTTATACTTCCAAAGATGCAGATAACCAGGAGTCTGAGGACAAAAGAAAGGCTTTTTTCCTGGACAAAACTTCATCAGTAGAGAAGTTTAGAAAAAAGCAGTCTGCCTCATGGGCGGCTGCACCAAAAATAGTCACCCCAGGAAGGCAGGCAATCTGCTATTAGTGAGAAGGGTAATTACATTTCATTTTAGAAGATGTTTGCTCTACTGGCTGCCACAGAGACCCAGGGGTTGCTCGTGCCAGAGGCATTCCCATGACCAGCTGCAAGTGGAGTTCTGTCTTTACTTTCCATGAAACGCTGGGTGCAGCTCCGTCACCAGGAGATGACCACAGTATTGGCGGCATCTCTGATGCGCAGGCTGCAGGTGGCTCTGTGGAACCTCTGTAGGAAAATCGTAACACTATGCAACCCCAAATGCAAAAGCCTGTCCCAGATCTAACTGCTGCTGTAAATCGTGAAGCCAGAAAAACAAGTTCATCTATTACCTTTGGTGGGGAATACGGATTCCGTGATGGATCACTTTGCTTATCATCCTGAGCAACTAAACTACTTTCAAAATCTGCTGATGGACTTGAAGCCAAACCCCCACTGACTGCAGCCTCCACAGAGGCAGAGTCGGGGCACGATGTCAGGTTTTATGGTAATGCTCAGCAAAAGTAAGCAGAAAATCAGGTTATCACAAACCACAAGGGTGCAGTTACTGGCATTGACTGTGACCCTCATGAGGGAAGGCCAAGGTGAGAGGGATAGAAGGGCTGGTTTGATTCTCAATACATCATCTCCATTTTCCTAACTTTGACCTGATGGGGAGAGAGAAAGGAAGAGACAAGGGCCCTATTGCAGGGACTCTACCAAATTCCCAGCAGGAGTTCCCAGGGCCACTCTCATGCCACAAAGGCACTAGAAACAAGGTCCTTAGAACAATTAAAGTGTGCATTTTAAAAACACTTGGCTAAAATTTACCAGCATCATGTACTTCTCCCCAGCGGGAAGATTTTCTCTTTTTATTCTGTCCAGACATGGGGAAAATTAATTTGAGACTAATGAACTTGTAATATTTATATAGGAGTGATAGGCCTTCCTGCTTTGATTTTATATTTAACCTTCTAGGACAGCAATCCCCAAATGGGGGAGGAGCACACAGTTGTTTAATTTAGGGTTTATTTTCTATCCTCTCTTCACAGTGTTGAGAGTGCCAGAGATGACAGTAATCGCTTATCTGATTTGATGTGAGTGGCAGTCTTTTCAATGTAATAACTGATGTCACCTTCTCTATCTCACTGCCAAGTTTAATTCCCACTCCTATCACAATTAATGCTCTAATGCAGACACTGATTTTACTGCTGTTCCACCCTCACAACGCTTAGTTCCTCTTACCTACAACTGAAACCTCTGTAATGAACTCTGATAAATCAACCCCACCTAGAGTACCTATCATTTATGACACTAAAAATCACTGAACATTTCTATTTTGCTCTAAAGCTTTATTACTATGTGGCATATTTAACATTTTAGTATTAATTTATTTTCCCAGCATTTTACTCTGCTTAGTGATTTTTCTCAAACCACTCCATAAAAGGTAATTAGCCCAGTTCCTTATTAAAGGAACAAGATAAGTAAGTGACTTTCCCAAGGTCAGAGTCATCTCATGCCTAATTCAGAATCAAATGAAAACTGTTTTTGTTTCCTGATCAGCTGCTCTACAAAGGTAAAGGGCATTGATCCAGCTCCTGCTTTGTGGAGCGCTGCACTAAGCCTGGTTAATCACGCCCCGTTTGTTAAAGTGATCTCAATGACTCGTACATTTTCGGTCTGCGTCTAGAAACTTAGGAGCTATCAGGATACTTTTAATCCTAGAAAGTCATACTGCGCACTTTCTCCCTGAGATTTATTTACTGCAAAGGATAAAATCAGGGAGGAAAAAAAAAGTGAATTCAAAATGAAAGTCTGAGTAGTCTACAGCTGTGGTGGAGAAGTCCCCAGCATAGCCTGGCTCCCAAAGGCTTACAGAGAAACTGGGAAGAGATCTACTTTAGATCTACAAACCCCAAGTATCTACTTTAACAACAGTAAGAAAAAGGCTCTGCCAGCTATCAGTACAAAAAATTCAAGGATAAAGGCTGAAGGGAGCAAATGTCCACAGTCCTACAGCTCAGGTCAATGAGAGGCAATGCCCTGTAGGTCTCCTAACAGTAACCACACAAAAGTCTCAAGATGATGTTGTGAGGTTTTGCCTTTTCCCCAAACTTTTTAACTTCATAATGACTGTCAAAAGCACCAACGAATCTTTCCCCTATATTCCAGGCCTGCCAATGAGCTGTTTTTTATTAAAAGTCACAGTAATTGGCTCAGTGCCCACAGCGCAGTGGTTAGGGCACTGGCCACATACACCAGGGCTGGCGGGTTGAAACCCTGCCCGGGCCTGCTAAACAACAATGACAACAACAACAACAAAAATAGCCAGTCGTTGTGGCAGGTGCCTTTAGTCCCAGATACTTGGGAGGCTGAGGCAAGAGAATCGCTTAAGCCCAAGAGTTTGAGGCTGCTGTTAGCTGTGACCACACGGCACTCTACCAAGGGTGATGTAGTTAGAATCTATCTCAAAAAAAAAAAATTGTTTTAAAAAGTGATTTGCAGTGATAGTCAAAGTTTGTCTTTTTGGGTTCTACAGGGACAACTCCATGCCTGACTCCACACTTGGCCTTTGTTAGTCAGGACCTGGGTCACGGCGGCAGCCTCCTTGCTGGCCATCCTTCCTTCTCCATCCCTGGGGAAGACAAGGCGGCAGTCCAGGTGTCACAGACACCTCCTTCCTGATATCCATAGTCCTATTCACAGAGGAACCTGCTCACACCCACTCTCTGTCATGAGCCTCAGGTATTGATGGCTCTACCCCCCATCCTTTTAAGAAGAACATGAAGCTGGTCTAGTCTGTCTGACCAGAGGTTCAACACTAGGATGTCTCCCAGGTTTCTAAGGATTTGACATAGGCCCAGAACTTCTGGCCACTGGCTTAGCAAACAAGAAGGGAACATCCCTGAGAAAGGAGCCCACACAGAGGTGCCAAGAAGGAGACCCATAAGTAATGACCGGGCTAGGGCCACTGGATCCAGCAGGCCCAAACCAGGCTGTACTTGGACTTCAGTACCATGAGCCAATAAATTGGGTTGTTTATTTGCTTGTTTGTCTTACTCTTGCTCAGGCTGGTCTTAAACTCCTGGCCTCAAGCAATCCACCCACCTCAGCCTCCCAGAATGCTGGGATTACAGGCGTGAGCCACCACACCTGGCCTGTCACTTATAGTGGAAACAGTCATGACCAATATGATTGCACACATCTCTGATATGACAAGCTTACTTGAGAACTCTCCTTAATATACTGTTTTTCTGTGGATTCTAGAAGTTTCCTGAACAATCCAAACCGTCCATTGTTCCTTTTCAAACTCCTCTCTCTTTCCAGTTTGGTCCTTTCACCTCCAGAAGAGCCCGGCCTCGGTGCCTTCACCCAGTCCTGCCTCAGAGTGTTTCTTCACAGCCCTCCCATCCCTCTCCCAGCAGAAGCCCTGTGCACCCTTCAGGGCTGGTCTGCAAACGCGTCTCAAGCCTTCCGCTACTTCCCATCAGCACGAGCTCATTCCACTGTGCTCCTTATTAGCACCCGATGACGGACTAGCACGGATGTCGGAGTTCCCCTCATTAAAGGACAAATTTCTTAAGAAAAGGCCCATGTATAGTATTAGAAATGTTCTCACACCTTTTAAAACACATGCAAACCCTTTCAATAACTGTAAACATTTTACATCTCTTTTAATATTAGCTAAAATTTCAAAATAAATTGAATATGCTGACCAAAGCAACCCCAATATTTGGCAAAGTGTTAAACATAAGTTAAACTTGGACAAGAAATGCCGATTGTGCCCCCCCAGACTTGTGGTTCTCAAACTCGAGGGTGTAACAGAATCACCAGGAGAAATTAGGAAGACTGACCGTGAGGTCCATCCCCAGAGTCTGTGTTTCAGTAGGTCTGGGGTGTGACATAAAAATGTGAATTCTAACACATTCCTAAGCGATGCTGACGGTTTTTTTGGTTTTTTTTTCCTGAGGATTGCTAGCCCACGGTCATATCCCTTCTTCCCTCAAGCTTACTTTCTGAGAAAAGTACTCTTTGAAGTTCAAATCCAGAACCCCATCTCTGTCTCTCTACAACTTTGAAAAGATACGCTCTGAGGTGGCAAAGCTCAAGCCTCTGAGTAGAAACTGCCGCCACTCAGAACAGTCTCCCATCCCAGAGCTGCGATGTTGCCGGGCGACCCTGACTGGGCAAATTCCTTTCTCTCTAAGACTCCACTTCCTAACATGGAGCATGAGGCGGTGAAAGCACTTACCTCATGGACAAGGGTTAAAAATGATGTGCTTCTCAAAATGCTCAGCACATCACAGGCGCCCCAACAATTCTGACTGTTACTCCTGGGGGTGTCATTGGTGTTACCAACAGGAAGGCGATACTCAAAGCCACCCCCGTCACCCAGCCTTCTGATTCCCAGAAGGTCTTTCAACTCTGTTACAATATCTCTTATGTGAATACACCTTTCATTATGGCATGGGCCTGGAATGGGGTCCTTTCTCCTATCTTGTTCTATGACTTTGCTACACAATGTTTGACAAGCCCAAAAGTCTTTCCTCACATCACAGGATATTGTGTTCTCCTTCAGCCTCCCCGATTCAATGAAAATTAAATGTTTACAGCGGTGATTTTCAACCAGTATGCCATGAGAGGATCTTAGGTGTGCCACAAAAATTTTTAATGATCATTATTTAAATTATTTTTAAAAGAAGTTCAAAGCACAGCAAGTAAATTCTTTTTTTTTATTATTCTTTTTTTGATCAACATAATTTAAGCATGCTATGGAAGTTTAACTATAGGTTCAAGTGTGCCATGAGATTTAAAACGTTACAAAACACTAGTTTTTAAAAGAAATTAGACATTGGGGGCAGCACCTGTGGCTCAAGGAGTAGGTTGCTGGCCCCATATACCGGGGGTGGCGGGTTTAAGCCCAGCCCCAGCCAAAACTGCAAAAATAAAAAAGAAATTAGACATTGGGCCTAAAATAGCTCCATTTTTTCCCTCCCCATAACAATTATTAACTGTTCTCCTATAATTCAAATACATTGTCATTCAAATTGACAATACATTGACAAAAAATGTCAAATACATTGACATTCAAATATAAGTCAAATACATTGAGACTCTCATGGGCTCCATCTATAAGGTTCTCAACTTTATTGCCACTGTGAAGGATAATGCTTTTTGTGGCATTTTACTTAAAAAAGAAAAAAAAAAGGAAGAAGAGAAAAACCAGAGTCATGGGGTAAACAGAAATATTCCCTTTTCATTTAGCCCACGGAGAGTGCGGCTGGAACCCTTCCTCTTGGTACAGTCATGAAGTTCCAGAAGAGCCACCTACCATGTGTTCAAAAGCTGGACAAGCGGCTGGCCCCAGAATGAGCACAGGCAGAGAAGGTTGATGCCAAGGAAAACAAGAGCCAAGAGTCAAGCAATTAATGTTTTTTCCGTGCTTCACTATAATTACCCAGATCAAAGGAAACCTGGGCTTGCAGATTTCACCAGGCCCACAGGACTCTGAGAATAGTCAGCAAATGCCCCAATAGGCCTTCCGGATAACTGGCTGTTCACAGGCAGAACTGCTTTCTTAGAAACCATTCCCTGTGAATCTTTTATCAGTTATTTTTCTTATAAAGCGCTACACTTGAGGAGATCCCCAGGATGGACGCACTCCGTTTATCCACTGCTGCCCGGGCCTGCTGCAGTCGGCTCAGGAGCACCTCACAACAGTGTCACCAGGGAGGCCATGTGGCTCCAGCTGAGGAATTTCACCAATGCCTCATTGCTAGGAAATGGCACAAACTGAACTCAGATCTTCCAAAAGTCAATAATGTTCCAATGCTTCTCTTGACCATTAAAAAAAAAAAAAATCACCTGAGCAGCTTATGAAAAATTCACATCTTGATCTAGTACAGTGGTTCTCAACCTGTGGGAACTATATTAAAGGGTCGCAGCATTAGGAAAGTTGAGAACCACTGATATAATAGGTCTGGGGTGAAGCTGGGACACGGGAGCTGTAAAATGGTCTGGCAAGCCAGTTCCAAAAGTTATGAAACCATTTATACAACTTTCTGTTTACTCCCAATATATAAAAAAAAGATCTTGTAAAACTCCCATAAAATAAGAGTTTCTGTTTTTTTTGAGACAGAGTCTCACTTTGTCACCCTGGGTAGAATAAAGTGGTGTCACAGCTCACAGCAACCTCAAACTCTTAGGCTCAAACTATCCTCCTGCCTCAGCCTCCTGAATAGCTGGGACTACTGGCACTCACCACAATGTCTGGCTATTTTTTCTATTTTTAACAGAGATGGACCAGCTCTGGCTGGTCTCAAACTTCTGAGCTCAGGTGATACTCCCACCTTGGCCTCCCAGAGTGCTGGGATTACAGGTGTGAGCCCCTGCGTCCAGCCTTTACAAGATTTCCTAATGTCACGGTCTCTTCTAGTCTTTTTTCCTTCAGGCACCTGGAACAATAAATAGCTTTTCTATTGCAATCCATTCATACAAGGTCAGAGAATTCGGTTTGTGAACTCATCCTGGAAAACGTTTCATTTTATGGGACTGCAAATTGTCCATCTGAGTCTGGCTTCATATTTTAGTATTTACGCCATCAGCACATCCTTGCTGCATTAGTTTTCTAGAATTGCCATAAAAGAGCACCACACACTGTGTGGCTTATAGAAATCAATGTCCTCGCAATTCTGGTGGCTGGAGGTCCAGCGAAGGGGTGGGCAGGATGGTTTCTGGGAGCCTCTGTCCTGGACTTGCAGACGGCCACTTTCCTGCCATGTCTGGGCTGTGCTTCGGGCCCTGTCTGTGTCCTAACTGCCTCTGCTTTCACAGACAACAGACCTACTGGGTTACAGCCCTCTCTAAGAACTTCATTTTAACGTGATTACCTCTAGGAAGACTCTCCAAATATATTTTGAGAAACTGAAGTTTATAGTTGCAACATATAACTTTTGGGGGGGATACAATTCAGCCTAACAGTACTTAAAACACACTCAGGAATAAGTATGCTTTTATATCTTCACCTGCTATAATATACATGACCAAAAGCTACAAGAAAAATGTACAATTTCATATTCAACATACCTGGCCTTCCTTCCTGAAGTAAACAGAAATGGATTGCCTGACAGTATTAATGAATTAATTACAATTAATTTAACTACAAATGAAATTTCTAGTTTTTCTCATCAGCTAGGAAGGACAAAATGTGTTGTAGTTTTCTCCAAGCCCAGGCTTCCTTCCTAGATCTCTAATTTTAGATCATCTTTTTTTTTGTTGTTGTTGTTTTTCTTCTCTCCTATACATTTTTCTCTGGGCCTTAGTGCAAATTAAAAGAGAAAGGAAAGGGAGGATCAGTCAGCCAATCTAGGAGGAAACAAGATCAAATGAATGATTTAAAATCAACCATGTCTGGGTACAGATATTAACAGAATCAAAACATCAGAGGAATCACTGCAGTTTCCACATTCTAAATAGTTGAATACAGTTGTCAGTAGGATCTCAGTGGCATTCAGAATATAGCTTGTGTCAGGAATCTGTCATTCAAACATTCACTGAGGGTCCACCACGGGTAAGAAATTGTACAAGACCCTGGAGGAGATTTAGTGAGAAACTATTGAAAGAACTGAGGATTATCTTCCTTGGTGGAGGAAATGAGAACTTCAGAGGAGATATGAGACCTGCCTGAAAAACTCAAAGGGTTTCCAGGCAAAAGAGGATTTGATTTATTCTCAGAGGCTTCAAAACATAGTTTTTTCAATTGGGTCAAACCCTGAGAGGCTGATTTTGTCTATAAGAAGAATGAACTTTCTAACAAAACTTTCCAGTAACAGTGGGGTGATTGAGTTCTTTCTCTCTGAACTTGGGGTCCTGTGGAGGGATTCCTGTGTTAGGTAGAGAATCTAGGACTGCCTTGCTTTCTTCTAAAGCTAAAAATCTCCCATTAAGTCTGTACTCTCCACCAGCTTCCAGTGAGAGAAAGGCACTACCTATAATCTTTTATAATCTTTTGGCTATAGGGCAAATGAAAACATTACCAACTATACAGGCATGGATTAGCTCCCTGTCACAAGAGAATTATCAGTAATTTCTCCTTCCTCGTCAGTTATTGGAAAGGCTCTGTGAAACATCTCTCCCTCTGTCCTCTACATAACTCAGGTAAAGCTATTTCAAAGTGACCACTGTCATGCAGGTGACCAAGCAATAACCATCTCTTTTCCAAACAAAATAATCCCAAGCATATCACTTCAGGAAAAAAGACTTAAAATACCGTAGCTTTACTCTACCCCATGATCTTCCCCCATTATGTTCCTCACACTAACAGTTTCTGGAGAGCAGTGCAATGTTATCCAGTGTGCAGCCCTGGGTCAGGGGCTTCATATTCTGGGATCTCCATTAGGAAAACAGTCACAAATGGCCATAAAATACACATGAAAGAAGGTCTAGGGTTTCTGCTGCTAATACCTTGCCAAGTTCTTAACAAGAGGTGAGGATCTTAACAGCTGCGAGAAAAGGCCTCAGACAAGAGAGTAAACATTCACCAAAGTCACGTCCATCTGATGCCATGCTTTCCTGAGCAGTGGAAACCAAAATCACCTAATTTTCTACCCAGCCAGGCTGGAATGATGATCCATGGTGAGAGGCATTTCACACTAAAGTCATTTATTTTATTTCATTGCATTTTTTGCTTGTCACCCTAAATTAATAAGGGCCACTGCCGCTCAGCAGCTTAATGAGCACAGCTCAGTCATTCTGTCAGCTCCTTGAGAAGGAAGTGTAAGGAAGGAAGCTGGGTGGGGAAGGGCTGGATGGCAGAGAAGGAAGGAGTTAGGACAGGGAGAGAGGGAGGGTGTGGAACAGTAACGTGAGACCTCACATACAATCTGAAGCCCAGGCAGCCATGTAATTATAAAGCTAGCTTTTCTTTCACTTGACAGCACAAGAAAAGGAGGTGAAGAGAAGCTTTTAAATGAAACATGACATTCCCTTATTAAAGTCTGATTTAGATTGTAAATGGCTCAGGGTTTGAGTCTACTTCCACACTCTGGGCCAGCCAATGGAAAAAGAAACTGCATTTTTTTTAAAACAGTACATGCATGTTTCTAAACAATTTCTCTATAAACATGCTTATGCTTATAAAAGCTTTCTGTGTTATCCGAGCGATAGTTGGCCACCTATGGGTAAACATTAATGTATTCTAGTTCACTGGGGATATGCATGGTGTGCCTTTTGTTTAAAAATAACATGATGCATAATGTGTGCAATGCATTAAGAATTTATTGCCCACTTCTGCTTCAATTCCTCTCTGTCGGAGGTAGCCCACCGAATCTGCGAGTCTGTACAAGCAGCTCCGTGGCCCGGTGCAACTGGACCACTGCATGCTGGCACCTGCAGACCTCAGACAGGAGGGTGGGTGCAGTGCATTTCCTGCGCCATCAGAGGTCTAGCAAGCTTTGTGTTTAATTTACATCTCACAGCAAAAGACAAACATCATCGCTTCTTTTCTCTCCCTCATTTCCACTTTAAGACCCCTCCTACTTTTCTAAAGGACTCTGAACACCTCCTCTCCAAAGCACATGGAAAATGACTCAATCACTGAGATTTGTATCTGCTTGTGAAATATAATAATAGTCATAATAATGTCAAATATTTCTTGAGCATTTTGTGTAGTGAGAAAAAGTTTTAAATACATTATCTGTGTATATAGTAGATACTAGTAACTTCATTTTATAGAAAAGAAAACTGGGCCAGGGGTGGTGGCTCACACCTGTAATCCCAGCACTCTGGGAGGCCGAGGCATGTGGATTGCTTGAACCCAGTTGCTGAGATATAATGATGTCATGTCATTCTGCCCAGGGTGACAGAGTTGAGACTCTGCCTCCAAAAAAAACTAAATAAATAAAACAAATCTGGGAGGCGCCTGTGGCTCACTGAGTAGGGCACCAGCCCATATACTGAGGGTGGCAGGTTTGAATCCAGGCCCGGCCAAACTGCAACAAAAACTAGCTGGGTGTTGTGGCAGGCGCCTCTAGTCCCAGCTACTCAGGAGGATGAGGCAAGAGAATCACCTAAGCCCAAGAGCTGGAGGTTGCTGTGAGCTGTGATGTCATAGCACTCTACCAAGGGCAACAAAGTAAGACTCTGTCTCTAAAAAAATAAATAAATAAAATATATAAATCTGTCAAATTACACATTCTGAGCATGCAAGCAGGGTTCATTTACAGTAATATTCCTCACGTTTCCTTTCTCTTTTCCCTAGACACTGTTTTCCAGAAGTGCTACCTCTGCCCTGGGGTAAACTCGGTAACCACTCAGATAGCTGCTTTGATTCCCCCAGGGGTAGGTCACCGGAAGCTCAAAGTCCATAACCAAGTGTGTCTCCCGCTACTACAGGTTTTTGACTTCTAGCATTACTCATTGGATCTATAATCTAAACACTTCACCAAACTCAGTGTCAATCAAGAGATCAGAGCACATCTTTCCAAAAAGGGTACACATACACACAATGGGGAAAAGGTGAAAAGTTAGGAGGCTTAGAAATTAGTTGAAAGTAAGTGGACTTATTTGCTTCCTGGGTAGAAATGTTAAAAGAGACAAGACAAAACAAAATTATTGAAGAGGAAAAACTACAATTTGAAATACGCTACTTAAACCTGAATTAAATTACTTCCGGTCTTGTTATTTCTCTCTCTCTCTCTATATATATATATATGTATGTACAAAAAGTCATGGTTAGGATACTTACTACTTCTGTATCCATTTGCCAATTTATCAAACATTAACATTTTGCCAAATCTGTTTATTTCCTAAAGTAATGCAATATTACATTTGCAATAATTTTTGCTTAAAACTTTGCAAGGGAGGATGAGCTGCAAGATATGAAAAATGTGCCTAACACACTTTTTCCCATTTAAGCAGACATTAGTAATCAATCATAGCACTCTTTGTTCCTACCAATTGATTAAAACTGCTTCCAAAAAAAAAAAAAGATAGAAAAGAAAGACATTGACTACCACTGATGAACACATAAGGCCATTAAACAAAGGATTCAGCTACAGTCAAAGGAAAAAGTCGAGCTTTCCAGGCTAATTATCTTGACTTTGTGAACAAAGAATATCCTAGAGCATGTTACTCAACAATTACACAAATTCTGCCCTATGAAAAACAAATAAACTCAAGCCAAATAATTTTCATTCTATGAAAAACCTAGGTACTTTAAAAGGGTAAAGTTCAGGAAGAAATAAAAATCAATCTTTTCCCTGAATTCTGGTAAAATTTTGGAATCAATCGCCAATCTAAAGTCTAGTTTTCTCTGGATCCAGAGTTGTCCTGAACACAGATGTGCCATGTACTTTTCTGTACCCGGTACTCCATAGCAAGATTTTATCTACTGTTTGGTATCTGCTTTGTGGAGCAAAGACAGGTGCAGAGCTGTCCTTGAGAAACGCTTCCTGATAATAATTAATTATGTGAGTTTCATCCTGTACCCTCCCTTGTAGCTTCTTATCATTCATTCAAAACTTTCTGGAACCTTCTGAAAGTGAGATTTCTCATCCCACTCAATGCTTCTGAACCAATGGTTCACAAGTCTCCCCAAGACCACCTATTAACACCTATTTTTTTCTAGTTCTAAAATAGGATAGATGGTTAAAATGATGTTTTATTTGAAGACTTTGTAGGTATAGCAATTATTTCAAATCTTAAATGTCTGTCTATAATTTCAAACAGCTTCCCAATCCTTACTTTCCCCTTCATGCTTAAGAATCTGTCTTCACGTTTCTCTCATCTCACCCTGACTCTACAGCTCTATGTGAAATCTGCTTTCTTACTAAAAACCAATGCCTTTCATTCTTTCCTTTCAGAGCACAGAAAATACATAAGAAATAGAGTCAGAATCCCCTGTCATCAGTCACAAAATGATGAAGTCAGTTCTGTCCTCCTCTTTAAAATTTTCCTCTGAGCAGTTCTTTTGGAAAAATATTCGGGTCTTTGGGAAATGCTTCAATTCTAAAAGCAGGTGGGGCAGCTTGGCTGGGTCTGGGATGCTGGGCTCTGGGAGCAGTAAGTGTCCAGATTCTCTGCCACTTGTGTTCTAAGGCCCATCCCTGGCCCTCAGAGGGGTGAGATGGCAAGCAAGGATTGGAGGGGCCTGCTCCTATCATGCTCTGTGTTGTTTTAACATTTTTCTCTGCTATCGGCCATCAGAAAAACATGTATCAATCCTATGACCAAGATGTGATGGGTGTCATCAGGGGAGAGTATCATCCCCACTGTTTTCTACCTGTACATGTCTCCCCTCCCCTGGCCTCCATTTCCCATTCTTTAGAAGCGTCAAAGGCACATTCTGAATAATAGCAAATAACCACAAATATTACTAAGAAAACAGTGCTTCTAAGAGGTTTTAGATGGGCTGGAACCAAATAATTCCCAGTTAAGAGAACTGTTTTAACTATATAAGAAAGGCATGACCCTTCTTACAGAATTCCATGAAATTCTCACTTAATTATTTTGTTCTAATCATCAGGATACACTTCTCTCGCCTTCATTTTTTTTTTTTTTTTTTTTGAGAGAGAAAGTCTCACTTTGTCATCCCTGGTACAGCGCCATGGCATCATAACCTAAGGGATTCTCTTGCCTCAGCCTCCCTAGTAGCTTGGACAGCAGGTGCCCACCAAAATGCCTGGCTATTTTTTTTTTAAGAGACAAGATCTGGCTCTTGCTCACGCTGGTCTCAAACTCATGAGCTCAGGAGATCCACCTGCCTGGGCCTCCCAGAGTGCTGGCATTACAGGTGAGCCACTCCGGGCTCTTTATCTCTTAAACTGCCAAGTTTGTGTCATTCTATACACTCAGTCTTGCTTCTCACTTTACACCTTCCAGTGGCTTTCTTTATTTTAATCTCTTTCTCAAAATATCTGCAAAAACCCTGAAGACCAAAACCACACAGAGATAGTTCTGAGAGTGAAGAAATCAGTATTTATGTTCAGTGGAGAGGCAGGCCATGGAAAATGTCACAATACAGAAAGCAAACTGCACGCTGAGCACCCACTGTGCTCCAGACACTGTCGTAGATGACTTCCATGTTACCATATTTATTCCTCACAATAATAAAGTAGGTATTATTTCCATTTCACAAGTGGGAAGCTAAACTTCACAGAGAATTAGTTCCACTTCTAAACTAAGATCAAAACCCAGACCTGCATGACCCTGCAACCCGTATCATATATCACCCTCATGAGTCCACTTAATTCCTATCTATTAATTAGTATGTGTTGTATGATTTCTAGTGTCGTGGATATTTTATGGCATAAATAATGTAGACATCTCAATCCCCACCCTTAATAGCTTATATATGACTATCTGGGTATGCCATTTCGTCCACGTTAGAGCCAAGTGATCATGAAAACGGGGATGGGGAGGCAGAAGAGAAAGATAATCAATCTGCTAGAAAAGAAAGATCTCGATGGACTTGACAGTGACGCGGGAAACCTCATGGAGAAGGTTAAATTAAGTCTTAATGGAGATAAGGTTTTATGTGCAATCACCTTGCAGTTATTTCTTCTTTCATAGACTACTATTCAGTGTTAGGATGGGACAGTCTTAGAAAAGCAACTCCAGCTTAATCCTATCATCACAAAACCGGGAGTCCTCAAGTCCAAAGATAAAGGCACATAATTAAGGAAACCCAACCAAAGAGAGTCAAACGTGGACTTTGGAATTGCTCCTTGTCAAATTTTGTGCTACTTCTACTATACTGCAGTGCTGAAACATCTGCAGCATCAATTCACTCATTTATCCATTCTTCAACAAACTTTAAGTCCCAACTGTGTTCTGAAAACTGTGATAGATGCTGGGGAAATACCAAAGAACATGCCGGGCATGGCCCCTGCCTTACAGAGCTTAGAACTGATAGAGACTCCCACTCCTACAGAGCTGGTAATAAAACCAGAGCCTAGAGCCACTCCCTACCAGCAGTCTTCGCTAACTCTCATATAAATGTTTCCCTTCAATCTACCCAGTTACGGTGATATAGTCTGCGCTAGAGGGTGGACAGAAAAAAATGTTTAGATCAGTGGTTCTTAGCCTTCAGCACGCATTAGAATCACTTGGAAGAATTCTTAGAACACAGATTTCTGGACCCATCCCAGAGTTTGTAACAGGATAGGGTAGAAAAGGGGCCCCAAAATGTGCATTTCTAATAACTTTGCAGGTCAGGCTGTTGCTGCTGGTCTGGGAACCATACTTTGAGAATCACTGATGTAGATCAGCCCTGAAGGCCCAGCCTCCTCCACAAGAAACTCAGGATGGAGCAGATGTGCCCACATCACCTCACACCTGCAGTGGTGTTACCACTCTGGTCAGGATAGAGCAGATGTGCCCACGTCACCTCACACCTGCAGGGGTAAGTGTTACCACTCTGGTCAGGGTGGAACAGATGTGCCCACATCACCTCACATCTGCAGGGGTAAGTGTTACCACTCTGGTCAGGGTGGAGCAGATGTGCCCACATCACCTCACACCTGCAGGGGTAAGTGTTACCACTCTGGTCAGG
>NW_003852549.1:3140525-3149624 GCF_000181295.1 Otolemur garnettii
TCACCTCACACCTGCAGGGGTAAGTGTTACCACTCTGGTCAGGATGGAGCAGATGTGCCCACGTCACCTCACACCCGCAGTGGTAATTGTTATGACTCTGGTCAGGATGGAGCAGATGTGCCCCTGCCACCTCACACCTGCAGTGGTCTTATCATTCCAGTTTTACATATGAAGAAAACAGAGGAAAATGAAAACGTACATGACTTGCTCAGGAACACCTATGTGTCTTCAGAGGATAATGAATGCCAGAGGTCAGATGTCTCCAAGTACAGATGAAAAGGTGTTGCAGCGACTAATGCCGAGGTCACCTTACCCGGGCTTGGCTCTCTGTGGCTTCAATTGCCCACAGTCAACCACCTTCCAAAAACAGATGAGCATAGTACAGTGAGACATTTTGAGAGAGACAGACACCACATTCACATAACTTCTGTCACAGTATATTACCAAATTTGTTCTATTTTATTATTAGCCATGGTTGTTAGTCTCCTACTACACCTAATTTATAAATTAAACTTTACCACAGGTGTACACATATAGGAAAAATGTAGTTTATCAGTACAGTCTGAGGTTCCAAAATCCACTGGGAGTCTTGAAAAGTATCCTGCAAAAATAAGGGGGGGTTCCTGTACTTAGATTCCTGTGCGGTATGCAAGGCATGCTGGCTCCCCCCTTACCAACTCTGAGAACCAGTTTAAAAAACTGACAAGTCCCAAGCTGACTCTTTCCAACTTGATTCTGAAAACCCAACAATTGATCTTCATGATCATAGAAGACCTATTCTTGGTCACTGCCACTAATTTCGTAAGGCCTGACTGATGGAGACTAAGGTTGTAGATAAGGGTCAGGAGACCCATGTCCTTGTCCAGTCTGAGGTAGTGATTATTTAAGCTGGCCAAATAAAAGTGGCCAGGTGACTCCCTTCATATGTGAATTAAATAACTGCAGAGATGACTTCTAACATCTCCTCAAGCATCAGCATTTTACAATCCCCCTGTATCTCCCTGGTTATGACTGGGCTAAAACGGGGGGAAGGCTGAAGACACCGTGACGAAGATGTGAGGGTCTCTTCTGAAAGTACAGAAGGAAAGCCCACACCCCTTTCTGCGTCAAGGGCTGGGTGGAGCAGTGCCCGGAGGTCTGTTCTGTTCATTCACACTGATAAAGGAACAGCAGTTTGGCCTCAGCACAGGTCCCTGAGGCCGTCCAGTCTCCCAGAGCACCACAGTAATGCAAACAAGAAAGAAGTATGGGCCACGAGCCCTACCTGGGTGACTTGTTAATCGCCAAGGTTAACTGAGTGGCAAGGGACTAGAGGCAAAGAGGGCACCCCCCCCCACTTCCTCATCCTCAGCAGAGCCCCAGAAACAAGGGCCGGGAAGGGGCAGCAAAGCACCTAACTGTCAATGCCTCTCTGCCCTCACATAGAAAAGAACCAGGGAGTATTCCCAGAGCTGAAGAAGACAGCCAAAGGCACAAGTGATGGATGTAAAAATTGTAATTGCAGCCAAAAAACAAAAGAAAAACGGTGAAGTGCTTGCTGAGTAAGAGACTCGGACTCCTACAACCTGTCTAACTTCTCATGTTAGAAAACGAGCTCTAAGAACGTGTGAGATGGACATGTGAGTTTCCTAGGCATTTGCAAGGGCAGATCAACCCAGTAAGTGACTCCCTCATCAGTCCTACACTTGCCTTTGAGGGCCAGGTGAACCCCGCTGTTGGCCTGCACCCACTCGATCCTGAAGAGATCTGAATCCCCTGTAAATGGAGGGCTTGTACCTCTGACAGCCCGGTCTGCTTCACTGGCAAAGAACCTGTCTCGTGGTGTTTCCCACAACACTCTCCCTGCCTGTTAGTCCCACTCACAGAGTAATCCAAGCCAGGGAGGAGAGCGCTCTGTTGCCTTCAGGAAAAGCTGTCCCTTCACACCTGGCCAGCACTTCAGGCTTGCCACCTTCTCATCACAGTTGAGGATTCTTTTTTCCACATGAAGGAAAATAAAGCTCAAAGCACACTGAGCTATAAATCAGCATCAGGAAATAAGGTAGTGCGTTTTATAGCATATAATGCAAACACGCTGTGCCAAATTGGCCTTTAGTCACTTGAATTGACATAAAATGTGCCTGGGCTGACACTTGGTTCTCACCATTTGCCCTTACTGCAAGATAAAGGCTGTCCCCTTTCTCCTTGCAGGGAATTTCTCTTTGGCTTAACAGCTTGCTAAATGCTTGCCTTTGTTTGATAATCATTTTGAGGCATTGTTTTAAATCTTGGGTCTCCCTTTCTAATTTATCTCTGTCCAAGCAGTCTGTGCTGAGGTGCGTGATTAACTGGCCACTGAGCGCCTCTGTGTTAACACTGACATTGTCTCCCCAGCCTCTCGGAGGTGTGAATGGTGATGAAGGAAGGAGAGGGAGAGATACAGATTAAAGGAATTACTTTAAAGAAGAAGCATTATTAACGAAGAGGGGAAGCCAATAATAAAAACTATTTGCTTTCACAAAAAAATAAATTACTATGGGAATATATTTTCAGCAGAAAGTGGGTGGGTGAGGGCATAGCTGGAGTACAGGTTTTGATGAATTCATACTTTCAAAGTTATGTACAAGATAATTACAGTATAACCTATTTATTCATAGTACTCATCTTAATATGTTTATTTTAAATTTCAACAAGGAATTCTTTCCAAGTGTTTTGCATTCTAGCATATCCTAGAAGGCTCTAGCCTGTGGAGACTAATTACGGGTTCCCATTGTCTCATCCTTCTGGAATAATTTCCTAGTTGCACTCCTGCGAGCTTCACATTTTATATCTGGGCAGACAAAGCTCTTCAGAGGCAGCACCAAAAACCTACCAGCTACGCTGTACTTTCAGCAGCCTCTAGGAAATGAATGTGAAACATTTCTACCCTGGCAAAGGCTTTCTGCCCCTGAAATGAAGTTAACTTATTTGTAAGCCATCCTGCCTACCACCAGGCCACCTTCAAATGCCAAGCAGTGTATATCATTCCACACCACTCAGCCTCGCGGTAGGCCTGAACAGTCTCTGGCTTGAGTTTGCTGGTGTGGGGTGACAAACTCCTAGAGAGCCACATTGCTGTGCAGAAGATTATCATAATTGATCTCTACATGTTTCTCGTTTTCAGATAAAAGGTAATGTATGAGCATGCAGACTTTCCATAAATCCCACCAGTGCTGAGGGCTCTTAAACACAGCCAGTTCATAAGGAGAGCACCAGGGATGACTGGATGGTAATTAACAGGCTGATGAATACATCATGCAGGAATCAACAGGGACTAAAAGCAAACTCATCTGAGCTAAGACATTAACACACTAGATGACCTTGGCCAAGGTGCTTGACCTCTGTAAGTCTCAATTAGCCAAACAGTAAAATTGAGTAAAATAAAATACTTGATGAAAATCAGGTGTTGAACTTAATTTACTCTCTGATGAGCTTTCCTGAGTAATTTATAGTCCCACAGACACCAGTCAAAACACAAAGCAAACATCCAAAGTACCAGCCAGGGAGGCCATCGTATCTATGCAGCTGTCCAGCACCGACACAGCCTCTTAAGTCAGTCCGTGTGGCACTCTATTAATTTAACACACACTGCACAATGAAAACTTAAACCTTTCTTATTGGAAGTAGACCGTGCTATGTAATTTTAGGAGAAGAGGTTAAAAAAAAACAAAACTTTCTGATCTCCCTACATGCTCCAAACATAATACCTTTTCTAGAAATTGCTTTAAAGAAAGCTCTCCATGGTACAAAAGGGAAGGGTTTACCAAATGCCCTAGAGCAATGGTTCTCAACCTTCCTAATGCTGCGGCCCTTTAATATGGTTCTTGTGAGTCGTTAGCCCCAGGTTGAGAACCACTGCCCTAAAGATTTCAAAGAAAAATACTCTAGACTGCAGGGGGGTAATGAGAACTTCCACACTTCTAAATTACATAATTAGTTCCTGACAACCAAGACTATTTAAAACGTAATCTGCTGATTGGAAAGGAAACCAATGATGAAGCATAAAGAGGGTAAATGAAGATGCTCCTTGTTAAGCCAGTGAATCTTCATGGTATGGGAGGGAAAAAAGGATGGGGAAAAAAACTTCCGATATCTTCATTCTCTAAGCATTCATGGTTTTAAAGAGGATCACATGAAAAAATACATTTTTGCTCTGGTTTTACAAATAAGTATAGGATTTTGTGGTTTTCTACTTTTTATTCAAAATACGAAATACCCATAAGGAATGGAGGCACCACCCTTCACCATTATCATCACTATAGAAGACCTCAAATACACGTCTCCAGCCCAAACGTTTTCCTCTAAACTCCAGATCCAAATTGCTGTCCAGCTTTCCTCAATATCTTAAAAATCTCTATAGGTGGCCTCTGTTCTCCCCACACTCACACCTGGTGCTGGCATAAAACTGGGGAGAAATAAAGTGCAGGAGGTCAAGCCAGCACCAAGCTACCCTGAGATCGCTCTGACCCGTCCTCACATCAGGGACATGCAGCCCGAGGGAGAGTATATCCCGGGAGAGAGAATTCTGAGAGGGAGCATTTGGGAAGGGGGCCATACAGAACACTTGGTTAGCACCAGGCTATTCTAGTGGTAATTTATCAAGTAAAGGCTCTGATTCTCCAAAGGTAAAAAGTAAAAATAGAGTCCCCATCTTCCAGATTGTGATGAACTGGGCAGACTGACAGGTTGTATATTCGGAAGGACTCATGTCATCAGAACTGTGGTCAAAGGTGGCATCTGGGTCTTCTAAGTCAGAGAGCGGTCACTCAATCTTCTGAAATCCTTCCTGCTGAGGGGTAAGTGGTCTCTAGAGCAGAGACTCTGGAGCCAAACTGCACATGTGCACCACAGAAGCCAGGGCTCCCTATCAATCTAATTACATCAGGATCTCAGGGTATACAGCCTGGAAACTAGTATGTTTTTAGGGCCCAGTGTGATTCCTGCTGCAACCAGATTGGAAATGGCTACTGAACTGAGAAGGCTCTACTGGTCTATTGGGTCATATGCAAACTTAGCTTTGGGAGACGCTGGAATCCTGGCAGGATCTGAAAACACAGGTCCATAATCAAATTCTCCATAATCCTTACATTTTGTCTTCAGAGCCACTGATTCTTTTCCTTTCTTTTAACAACTGTCTTACTTTCATAGGTCTCATATAGCATAAGGCACCTGAGGCCTTTCAGACAGATCATTTAGACAAATCAGGCACAGAGACCAAAGTCCTTCCTCAAACCTTCAATCAATATTTCTTCCAAGTTCAAAGTAAAGACTACCTATTTTTAAACTGCCTTGCTACCCAGGGTTGCATGTTACAGTATCTATGTGACCTTTTTATCTTGAATTGAATCTTAGAAGCAGAACTACAGAGTGTTCTGAAATAGCAAATATTATCTATAGCCAAGTCCCACTGTTAACCGCTCATTTGCTGTACATATGTTTATTTCATGTGCCGTTCAGTGCTAAAAAGAAGATTAGAGGTTAAAAATGAGAATTAGATTTCTGCTACTGTATTTGAAGGGCTCTGGCTTGCGTTTGCAGGTTCCTATCATTTGGTCAATAGCAGCTACAAAATTCCACACAGCAATGGGGCTGCTGATAAGGTGAGTGGTGCACAGAGCCTGTTGTGGAAGTGTTTGCTGTTGGCTTGCTAACCATATCTACAGAGAGTGCAGTGAACTGGATGCCTTCCTCAGATTACAGAACTAAATACAATGTAGTCAGGATAAATATTGTGCCTCTTGCAAAGCCCCAAAGGACTGCTGACTGCTGACTTACCTTGTTCATAATTTCTTTTTCTTTTCTTTCTTTCTTTTCTTTTTTTTTTTTTTGAGATAGAATGTCACTCTTTTGCCTGGAGTCACAGCTCACAGCAACCTCAAACTCTTGGGCTCAAACGATCCTCTTGCTTCAGCCTCCCAATTAGCTGGGACTACAGGTACCCACTACAACACTCAGCTCGCTTTTTCTATTTTTAGTAGAGATGGGGCCTCCCTCGTGCTCAGGCTGGTCTTGAACTCCTAAGCTCAGGTGATCCACCAGCCTCAGCCTTCCAGCAGGTTAGGATTATAGGCATGAGCCAGCATGCCGGGCCTATAATTTCTTTTCTAAGAAGAGAAAAGAGAAGAAAACGACCCAACAACAAGCATAAAGCAAACAGTACAGTGGAAATCACTGGAGCCCTGAATGAAAGAGGCCCTCTCGCTGCCTGCTTCTTGCACATTGCATCAGCTTCCCGATAGCTTTCACTACAGCCCCCGCCTCACCTGAACCTCCAGTACACACACCACCTCTCAGTGACACGTCCTTCAAACCACCATCAGAGTTACCTTCCAACTTTGGTCATTTCACTTTTCTCCTCCAAAGACAAAAATCTCTCTTCTCCTTGACAAGCACTTACAAGTATTATGTACATGCTTAACAAATATGAACTCAGTAAACCCTCACAAAAACCTTAAAAAGCAACTTCATTTTGCAGACAGACAAAGTGAGGCACAAGTTTTAGTAAATTACCTCCAGTTACAGAGGTGGTGAGTGGCACAGCACAATTCAGACTTAGGCAGTCTGGCTACAAAGCCCATGTTCTAACCAGTACACTGCTGTCAGCAGGGCTATGGTCAAGTCTAAGCTCCTTTTCATAGCAAAGGTTTGCGGGTTTTTTTGCTTTTTGTTTTTTGGTTGGGTTTTTTTTTTTTGAGACCATGTCTCACTCTGTCCCATGAGCTAAAGTGCAGTGGCATCATCATAGCTCATTACAACCTCAAACTGCCAGGCTGAAATAATTTTCCTGCCTTAGCCTCTTGAGTAGCTGGGACTACAGGTGCACCCACCACACCTGGCTACTTTGTCTATTTTTAGGAGAGACATCGTCTTGCTCATGCTTTGCCTGGTCTCATACTCCTGGCCTCAAGTGATCCTCCCCTCTCAGCCTCCCAGAGTGCTAGGATTACAGGCCTGAGCCACTGTACCTGGCAAAATGGTAACATTTTTAACCAAAGCTCCAAGATTATTTTATACTGCATTCCCCCAACCCCCCACACTGTGGTTACACCTGATGATTTACTATTCACACATGGCCTGCGTCAGTCCAGCTCCACACCTACCAGTCATGTCCTCACCAGTCCTTCGCACCTCTTCAAGGTTCACCGTGCACACTGCCATCAAGATACAGCTGTCCTCCTTCCCCTAAATGAGATCTGTTTCTTCCTATTCTTCTCAGGCTCTATATATATCCAAGAGAAAATTAGTCATGCCTTATGTGTGACTGCTTGTACGCTTGTCTGCACCCCCCGGCCCCACAACCACAGAAAGGCAGTGTCTTGTTCTTTTTGTCATTTGCACAAGATCTAAGATAATGCCTCACTCTTGCTGATATCTGTTGCATTAAATTATTATGGGCAATGTAGACATACTGGCTGAATGAAAGTATGAGGAGATGAATTCATAGCTTGTTCATTAACTCGACCTAAGAATAACTTGTTTATCAACTCTATCAAAAATGTGGTTCATAACAGACAGTCAACCCAGTATGAAGCTTCTGGTTCTGGACTATGCTCCTACATTCTTGGTCCTGTCTTGACAAAGAGTAACTTTCAGCCAGACATATAAAGAATATTTATCAAATATTGAATGATACAGAAATATGACAGGAATAGCAAATCAGCCTCAGACAACATTCAGCCTCAAAGAATGGATTGAAACCAGCATAACTGGAATATTGGATGAATACACGTAGGTAACTGAAATTAGCAATGTTAGAACACAGGATGGGGAGAATACAACTTCAAGAGTCTTTATAGGTAAAAAAAAAAAAAAAAAAAAAACCACCTGCCTCAAATCATACTGACTGCATGACCACACTGGACCTTTATTTCATCCTCTAGATAATCTTATGCTTTAGAGCCGATAGATGTTAATCAGAAAGCATACACTCTCTGGTAACTATAATTATTATTATTGTTACTATTCCTATTATTGAGGGTTTAGGTTTCTGAAAACTGAATACAAGCCAACCATGTGACATAACTACTAAAAAGTGCTTGGATCAGAACCTGGGTTAAGATACAGATCAGAAGATGAGCCAAGTGGACTTGTTATTGGCCAGAGAACTTTAGAAGGGGCCTGGATTCTGGAGAACATTCCAGTAATTTCAAAAAGAAAATGTAAAAGGTCCAAGAGAGAAATCCCAGCTATAGAAATTATTTCTACCACAGCTGCTCTGCTCTCTAAGCAGATATATCGATACAATGCCCACTTATTTTATAAAAGATTAAAAAGTTAGTAAAAGTTTCAGTATCTAGGCCGGCATTAGAATAAATGAAAGAAGAGACAAAAATTAGCTTAATGGCAAGAACCTCCAATGGCAAAGCCTTCGTAAGTAAGCTGTGTGGGCTTCAAAGGAGAGTAGCATTAAAAAGAGAGTTAACACTAAAAAGGAAAAAAGTTGTTTGAAAAGTTGTAGTATGAAGCAACAGGAAAGATGGCAGAGGACACACAGAAGGAGACAAAGGGAAAGGACTCGTGATAGGATGATGAAATTGAAAGAGGTCATATGGTAAAAATGTAAAGAAAGTGCTGGTGATGCAATCATGATGTGAAGAAAGTGCCAGAGATGTGGATTATGACATAAAGAAAGAGCTGGTGATACAGACTGTGACGTAAAGAGAGGGCTGGGGATGCAGACTGTGATGTAAAGAGAGGGCTGGGGATGCAGACTGTGATGTAAAGAGAGGGCTGGTGATGCAGACTGTGACGTAAAGAGAGGGCTGGTGATACAGACTGTGATGTAAAGAGAGGGCTGGTGGTACAGACTGTGACGTAAAGAGAGGGCTGGTGATGCAGACTGTGACGTAAAGAGCTGGTGATACAGAGTGTGATGTAAAGAGAGGGCTGGTGGTACAGACTGTGACGTAAAGAGGGGCTGGTGATGCAGACTGTGAAATAAAGAGAGGGCTGGTGATACAGACTGTGACGTAAAGAGAGGGCTGGTGATACAGACTGTGACGTAAAGAGAGGGCTGGTGATACAGACTGTGACATAAAGAGAGGGCTGGTGATGCAGACTGTGATGTAAAGAGAGGGCTGG
>NW_003852549.1:3153858-3177780 GCF_000181295.1 Otolemur garnettii
GAGGGCTGGTGATGCAGACTGTGACGTAAAGAGAGGGCTGGTGATGCAGACTGTGACGTAAAGAGAGGGCTGGTGATGCGATTATGGAGAGCAGCTGAGATAAAGAGAAGGAAGGGAAGGGGCCACTGTACTTGTGCACACTCAACAAACACCAATTTAGGATATATAACAAGGAAAATCCAGTCTATATTTATTTTCTACAGACTAAATTTTCCTGTGATCTAATCAATAGGATTTTGTTTTGTTTTGTTTCAGAACAATGCAATTCACAGGAAGAACATGGGGATAAACGAAACCAAGGAGAGGAAGGGAGATGTCTGTAAGTGGGCCACAAAACCCACATTTGTTAATATCCCTTTCAAGGTTTGTTACAGTTTTATATCACATAATTTGCAGAAACTGAACACACTGCGTAGCTCAAAGGCTTCCTGGAAGAAACGGGAGCAGAGTTTCAGCCCTTTGAAACGTTTTTCAGGCATCTATTCTGATTTGTAGGATGGTGCACTGTGCAAAAAGAGAGCAGTACTTAGGCTTTTATAAAACCCCTGCCTTTTTTTAGCTAAAAGCACTTTAAAGGAAGGGCATTAATGGCAGCCATACCTGAATTTTTTTTCTTTTGAGACAAAGTCTTACTTTGTCACCCTGGGTAGAGTGGCACGGTGTCGGACCTCACAGCACCCTCAAACTCTTGGGCTTGAGCAATCCTCCGGCCTCAGTTGCCCACCACAACCCTCAGCTAGTTTTCTCTATTTTCTTAGTAAAGATGGGGTCTCACTCTTGCTCAGGCTGGTCTTGAACTCCTGCACTCAGGCGATCCATCCCCCTCGGCCTCCCAGAGTGCTGGGGTTACAGGCGTGAGCCACCAGGCCCGGCCCAGACTTGACTCCTTATTCAACATCTACTGTGCAACATGGACTGAGTGAGGAATTAGACAAAAAGTCTCCTGTTTAGAGGAAAGGGACCTAACAAAACTAAATACAGAAACCAGGGGTCCTACCCATGTTTAGGGCACAGGTAATCATCAAAGTATCAATTTGGCAAAGGAAATAAAACTCAAATAATTCCATTTTCTGCCAGGAGTGGCAACTTTGCCCTGCTGCTGATAAAATACTGGCTAGAAAATAAGCTCAACTGCCACAAACAAAGTAAACACGACTGGCAGTTAAATAAAAATGTATCTGAAGACGGATGGCAGTAAGTGCCCGGGCACCTGGGTACTGGATGAAGGAGGCCGAGGAAGTCGCCGTCCACGGGCGGAAGGCGGAGGCCGGGGGAGTCGCTGTCCACAGGCGGATGGCGGCAAAAGGAGCTGCTGATGGCTTTCTTTCCCATTTCCGATGCAGCCCTTGGTGGGGCCAGGCTTATCTTTCTGTTTTTTAATTTTTTAGATCTGAATCTTATTTCTAACTCTTAGATTCATTTCAGAGTCATTTTTATTACAGACCCTAATCACAGGTTTATTTCTGAGATCAGTGCCTGAGAAAGAATATCACCATTTTTAACACTCAGTTTTCAAAAATGAAAAGCACTGTAACAAAATTCTCCTTTTAACTTAAAATGTATACCAAAGAGATAAAGACATAACTAATTTCCATAAGGATATCTCTTGTTATAGCCTTGCAATTCACCAGTGAATTTCCCTACATTTACTATCATCTTGCCATCAGGTCAGTGGTAATATTTACTATTACTAATTCAAGATGAACCAGTCAAGGGTTGACATAAACAGTATTAAGCCAGAGGAAACTTGCATCTTCTTCTGCGCTTTGATACTAAAGAACAGTGACAGCAAAGGCTCCTAAGGACAGCTGGACCAAAGACGTCTGGCCAGAGGCCACATCATGGCACCAAGGAGAGCTTCCTCTTCTCAAGCTGATCTATGAGGGAATGCTCATAACTGTAGGATGGAACCCAGTGCACACAAAAGACATCTACTATCATCAACACAGTAAAGTATAGTCCTCATGAAAAGTCTTGAGGTTGCAAATACATAATAATAAATTTCCTCTTTCTACATAAAACTCAGTGAATATGGGAAGGCTAAGAGAAGGCACATTATGTCATGGATGCTACCCCTCAGCAAGGCAGCGTGCCAGACGGAACCAAGCACTGCCAGCTAACATGAAGGCTCCCGTCTTCCTTTTCTGCTATCATTTTTCCATAATTTTATCTCCGTATTGTCTAGGAATAAATACACGCATTATCATATTACCAAATAGACAGAAACGCCCAGATAATCTTGTTAGACAGATAGTTCCCCTATATTGACTGATGGAAGCCCCAGGAGCCCAGTCACTGTCAAGTTTGCAGTACGAGAATTAGCATGTAGAGTCCTCAATAAATTCTGGTTGATCTGAAATAAAATGAACTGCCCTTTAAATAGTAGGAATTTGTAAAAGACAGATATGCAGATGACACAGATACACATAGTATACACGCCACAGTAGAAGGAAAAAACTAATGTTTGTACCCCAAAGGAAAAACCAAAAACTAAGCTACACGGAAAATGCCAATGTTTTGTTAAATACATAATAATTATTTTAAAATATCACAACTGCAACCAATAACAAAAGTTAACTGGCAAAGTGAAGATGGAGAGAAACCACCGGATTTGCACGCAGGTTCTTTCTGCCTGCACAGCGCTCAGCGTCAGTGACCTGCCAGGCAGGTCGCATTGCGTTTAGCCTGAGACGTGCTGATTCCCCATGAAAAGTCAGAGATGACAACAGCATCTCATGAAGCCAGAGACTCCTTCCTTCCGCCCCAGCTCACCCTGCCTTCAGACTCATCAAACTAGCACAAAAGTACAAACTGTTGTCACTGACATTACAGGTCACCTCATTTTTAATCTGTAATTTGTAAGACTTTAAGTGAAACTCCATTGGCAGAAATGAAAACGTGGAAATATACACAAACCTTAGGTTCTATTTTTTTTTAAACTGTCTCACTCCACTGCCCTGGGTTGAGTGCCCTGGCATCGACATATCTCACAGCACCCTCAAACTCTCGGGCTCAAGATATCCTCTTGCCTCAGCCTCCCAAGAAGCTGGGACTACAGGCACCCACCACAATTCCTGACTAGTTTTTCTTTTGCTTTCTTTTTATTTTTTTTTTTTTTTGCTCTGGGTAGAGTGCTGTAGTGTCACAGCTCACAGCGACCTCAAACACTTGGGCTCAAGCAATTCTCTTGCTCAGCCTCCTTAGGAGCTGGGACTACAACTGCCTGCTACAACCCCCAGCCTATTTTTTTTTATAGTAGAGATGGGGGTCTCACTCTTGCTCAGGCTGGTCTTGAACTCCCAAGCTCAAGCAATCCACCTGCCTCCACCTCCCAGAGTGCTGGGATTACAAGCATGAACGACCAAGCCTAGCCTATAAATTTTGGATTCTGAATCCCTTCAAGGGTCAAATAGTAGATTCTGAGAAAACTTTGCCTTGACTTACTTTTACTCAGATCAACCTAGTAGATTACATTTTTATTCAAATTTCAAAAGGACATATGAGTTAGTTCAAAAATCTGTTAAGCGGCACAGCAAGTTCAGCAAATCCTCTGGTTAGACAGCAGCCTTTCTGACTCCCCCTCAGGAAACGCTAGTACTTGGATGGCCTAGTAACTTCTGATACACTAAAAAGCAAAACTATCTGGATATTAGCATTCTAAGTAGAAAGTCTTTCATGTTTTCCTCTGTCCAGTGATACAGATTTCATACTGAATGATGACTGTATGGTACTTGCATTCTCCCTGGTCCCTTTCTTCCCTCAACTGAGTCCCAACTCACCAAGATTTCACCTACGAGTATGTCTTCAGCAAAGAGGTCTTTGACCTTCACACTTGCCTGATGAGATCTGCTTCAACCCAAACCACAGTATCATGCACTAAGCAGGAGGAGATCGATGGGTACTCAGGGGCAGACAGCTACTGCAGTTAAGGCTGACTTCATGTTGACAGACTTCTATCTCCTGCTCTCTTTGAACTATTAATAACATGGTTCTGTCTATAGTCAAAAAAAAAAAAAAGAGTATATATTCCACAATACAACCTAAATTTACCTCTGTGAGCAGCTGGTAGCACATCTGGGGTTGTTTCTTCTTTCTCTTCTGTGACAGATTTGTGCTGCTGGCCTTGGACCCACATCGTGACGTCAGTTTCAAGAGCCCACACTCTGCCCCAACTAAGGCTGCACAGTCAGAAGAGAGACGTCAGGCTTCAAGTCCTGCACTGAACTTAGGAAGTCCCTAATGTTGGCATCAAACTAAGGGCTCCTTCTGGTTACACCCTCATCATTTTTCTGTTTCCTTTTACTTAGATTTTACAATTGCTTTTAACTTTCCCACATAGACTATAAAATCAGTTAAATAGGGGGAAACTCCCATACCTCTTTTTATTTCCATCACAGAGATACTTCTCTGTGTGTGCAGGGGTTTGGCCAGATTGCCAGAATTAGAGTTAATTACTTCCAGTTTAAGTTACTTCCACTTTAGCCAGACGCGGTGGCTCACACCTGTATTCCTAGCACTCTGGGAGCCCAAGGTGGGTGGATTGCTTGAGGTCAGGAGTTCAAGACCAGCCTGAGCAAGAGCAAGACCTGTCTCTACTAAAAAATAGAAATATTATCTGGGTATGGTGGCAGGCACCTATAGACCCAGCTACTTGGGAGGCTAAGGAAGAAGATTGTTTGAGCCCAGGAACTTGAGGTTGCTGTGAGCTAGGCTGAGGGCATGACATTAGCCTGGGTGACAGAGAAAAGACTCTGTTTAAAAAAAAAAAAGAAAGAAAGAAAGAACTTCCAGTTACTCCTGTTTCTAATCTAATCTTTAATTAGTAAGTTAATCTTACTTCTGTAAGAGTCACGATCATAAAACTTTAAGTTATGAAGCATGCTATTGCATCTTACTGTCTCCTGGTTTGTACAGATTTCTTAGCTCCTGGTCTACAATCTAAGTCATGTAGAAGGCCCTAAAAGAAGGGGATTCCTCGTTTTGACTTTTGTGAAGGATAAGAGAGAAAGAACTACTGGTTCACATTATGAATCAAACCAGAACTCATACTTATTTCACAAACTGACTTAGAAAGAAAAATTAAAGCACTCTAATCAGATCCCGCGGTCATCTCCCAGAGTCTTTAAAAGCAGCTGGGAGACTCCAAAAAGGGACAGCAATACCAGGGCCTGGAAGAGCTCACGTGCTCAAGTGCCAGGCGGCCGGGCATCCCTCCCTCCCAGAGGCGCCAGGCGGCCGGGCATCCCTCCCTCCCAGAGGCGCCAGGCGGCCGGGCATCCCTCCCTCCCAGAGGCCAGTTCCCCCCAGGCCAGGGTCCCCGGGAATGTCAGTTCACCCCAGCACCACTTTTACAAAAGAAAGAATTTTCCCATCTCTATGATATTAAAAATTATTTTCATTTTAGGAAAAGTGGCAGGCAAGATCAAACATCGTGGGAAACAGAAGGGCTACAACTCGTCATCCCTGTTGACAAGCTCCAAATAACAACATGATTTTTATTTTTAGGTCCCCAGATATTCTTCCAGGAATTTTCTGTACATTCTTATTTTCCCCTTTGGCAGAAAGAATTAACACAACCCAGAACAAATAATAAATATATTTATTATGTGGCTGAGACACTTTAAAAGGAAAAAAACGTATATAACTAAAAGAATTGGGAGAAAGCTGGAGAAGGCAGTGCAAGTTAGCGTCTGCTGACGTTGCTGGCAGGCAGGATTACTGCTTCCCAATACTTGATTAGCAGAGATGCCACTGCCAAGAAAATATAGATGAAATTCACACCAATTCCCTCACATTTATCTAAAATATTTAACAACAGAGACCTCATGTGCCTTGTACAGTTAATAGACACCATGAGTCCCTACTACCTTCCAAGTCCTAGGCAGAGGGAAAAGAAGGCGGCTGATGATGGACAGACACCTCCGCATGTCCACGCTCAGCGTGTCAGGCACTGCACTGTCAAGAGAGCAATAGATTCTCATCCAACGTCTAGAGACGCAGAATAAAGACCATACTCTGCTGAACTGATTTAATTATGTATTCTTATCTCCAACACCCAACTGGGGAATCCAGGATCCAGAAAAGAGAACTATCGTGCCCATCTGGGAACAGAAGAGACCTCACACAGTTTCTTCTATTCCCCCTTCTACACCTTCCAATTTACTGAGCTGTTTGTTGGGAAACAAATAGAAAATGAGTACTTGACTCATAAGTACTTTGAGTATAAGTACTCATATAATACTTTGAGTGTAAGTACTTATGATCCAAAAGGAAAAAACAGGCGTGACGCCCGTAGCTTAGTGAGTAGGGTGCCAACCACATACACCCGAGCTCGTGGGTTCGAGCCCGGCCCAAGCCTGCTGAACAACAATGGTAACTACAACCAAAAAACAGCTGGGCGTGTGGTGGGCGCCTGTAGTCCCAGCTACTCAGGAGGCTGAGGCAAGAGAATCCCTTAAGTCCAAGAGTTTGAGGTTGCTATGAGCTGTCACGCCACAGCACTCTACTCTACTAGAGGTGACATAATGACACTCCGTCTCAAAAAACAAACAAACAAACAAACAAAAGGAGAAAACACACAGATAAAATACCCACAACACAATGTAAAAAGAAATAACTAATAGGTATCACATCCAGGCTTTGCAATTCGAGATTGCAAAATCCTGAAACCGCGCACTGAAGAGCGTGTTTGTTTTGTTACTGCAGGGACCACCAGCTTTGATGACCGACCTGATGGCGTGTGTGTCTCCACAGGACTATCTGCAAATAATCGAGACCCTCGGTGACAGCTGACTTATCCTCTGAATTAGGAAAGGAACAGTGGCACCTGAATCGTTCCAAACTGAGTCATTTACTCAGGAGGTTTATAGGTACAAGGATTCCGTAAAAGAAGACTTTTGGAAGGCAGATATTGTCATTAGTCACACAGGGGCAGGAACCTGTTTGGAGTCTCGGGAAAAAGGGTAGTGGTTATAAACAGAAAGTTAATGAACAATCATCATCTGGAATTGCCACAGCCGTCCACAAAGAGGGGCGTCTCTTCCACTGTCCCTGCAGCAGCTTCCTGGGCTGCCACAGTCAACGGACTTATCGATGCTGAAATGTTATCCTCCTGGCCAGACAGAAAAATTTTCTGCATTTTTGGATAAAGTCATTGGATTACAAAAATAAACACTGAGCTCTCAACACTTTAAAAACACTCCCCAAATCCAACCTGTGGAATGTGATTAAATCAAATTAAACATTTATTTGCAGAATAATATAAGTTAATAAACTTCCTATATCTATAGAATGTATAAGAAATGTGTACCCATTTGCATTTGGATCCAAACCCTAATCAGAATTTAGTAAGTTTATTAGCTTTTTCATGATCTTCAATATGTAATGAGCATTCACAGGTTTTGCCCTAGAATCCCAAGTGGATTTAGAATCATGGAAAAATGAACAAAACTTGAAGACTTTGACAAGGAGCATAAATGTAATTAGTCTGGTATTCCTTAGAATAGAAAAAGGAAACAGAAACAAGTTTCCATGAGAGTCAGCATGTTTAGCTTTGCAATCCAAGGAACCAAATTTTGGGGCGGGGGGCGGGGGGGGGGCAGGGACAGAGTCTCTTTTTGTTGCCTGGGGTAGAGTACCATAGCATCATAGCTCACAGCAACCGCAAACTCTCCAGCTTGAGCAATCCTCTTACTTCAGCCTCCAGAGTAGCTAGGACGACCGATGTGCTAGTTTTTTTCTATATTTATTAGAGATGGGGTCTCGCTCTTGCTCAGCCTGGTCTCAAATTCCTGAGCTCAAGTAAGCTGCTTCAGGGTCCCAAAGTATTAGGATTACAAGTGTGAGCCACTATGACTGGCTCCAAGGAACCAAATTTAAATAACAAAAAACAAATGATGGGTTGTGTTCTGCCAAATAGTTTAGTCCTTGCTTAGAAAAGATTACCAAGTAAGTTGATCAGAGAAACTGATCATGGAGAAACTACTTTTATTCTGAAGAATAGGGTGGAGTGGTTATGTTTACTTTTTTTAAATCTAAAAGTGACAAAATAATTTTGCTCAATGTCAAAACGTTCCTGGTGTGAGAAGAACAAATCAAAGGACTTAACACCAACAGGACTTACTGCTATTTTAATAAGGATCCCTTCCCATAGTGGTAATGAAACATCTACTGTAACACAAATTTACAATGTGTTTGGTTATAAAATTAGTTTCACAAATGAATAAACGATACATATATGATGGCTTAAAAAAATAACTGATAAGGAAAAAGAAGTTTTGTGCAAAGTATCAAGGAGGTAAATGTTTTACAAAAGAGGAAATTTTATGCAGAGATTAAAGATTAATTTATCCAATCCAAGACTAAAATTGAGCAATTTTTGTGTGCTAAGTACAGTGTATTGTTCATAGTAGCTGCTCAATAAACAATTGTTGAATAATTGTTGAATGAGTGATAGGACTGCTTCAGGACTGAAACAACAGGATTGAACATAAGGTGGGAAAAGCCTTCCTGAAGAGGAAAGTAGCATGTGAAAGGCATAGGAGAACCAGGAACAATTACAGCTAATGTACAAACTACAGCTTTCCCAATCATCTGTACGAGAATATTTTATGCCGAGTTTGTTCTCTTAACTTAAGAGCAAGTATTAAAGACCATCTAGATGTAAATCATACCACAGTGACATACTATTAGGAAATATCTTTTTATGTCAATATATTGCACGTCATTTGTAATAGAGAAAGGGTCTGGACTAGGGGCAGTGAATTTTATGCAGATGAGAATTAATGGCTCTCCTTGTCTCTATGTAGACAGCTGTGCTTACATTTTGTTTCCCTTTGGTTATACAAAAATTTAAAAATAACAAAAAATTTAGGGTACACCTAGAAGTGATTTTAAATCAACAAAATGTACCTTGAAGCTCTGGTAGATTCCAGATTACTCAAGCCAAAGCATATACATTTGAAATAAAAGTGTATAGAAGTACCAAAGCTAAATTAGTGGTTTCAAAAGCTGAACATCAGGTGACAAAAGCTGAGCCTTCAAGTGCACTCATTCTGAGAACTGCAGCTCCAGATCAGCCCGTGAACACCAAATGAGTGTGGCCATGACAGGAGTTAGAAGGCTTGTAGGCAGGGACAGAGAAAGAGGGCCTGGAAGAGAAGGAGGGTCAGGAGAGGGGGCTGAGCACGGCCAATAGCCCTGGAAAATGCCCAGATGAAGTTTCGTAGCCAGGGCCGATGTCACCTGTGCGGCCATCACTCAATAGGTGCCGCTGGGTGGGACGTACCAGGAGGAAAGTCTCCCAAGAGGACTGGGCTAAGGAAGCCACTGGGCAAACTGGAAGCCAATAACCACTGGGCATTTTCATTTGAAAGCCAGGCAGATTGCACCACCCACAACCAGGGGAACACGTAAATGGCTCACAATCCCTCAGACACAGACCCGGCAGGGGCAACCCGCCTTCCACCGAGCGGGGGGCTTTGCTTTCCTCTCTCCTTTCTTCTCAATCAATGCTCTTGCTTTTGCTTACTTGCTGTCTATGGATTCACTCTCTGATTCTCGAGACCACAAACACGGCAGAAAAACTCCCTCATCAGCAAGATGCTTTCAAAATCCTCTGACAGAAGTGAGATTGCCGTGTGAAGAACATGGGAAATTCAACTGGAGAGTAAATATCCAAAAAAAATCTGCATCCGAATGTTTACTGCAGAACAATTCACAACTGGAAAGATGTGGAATCAACCTGAGTGCCCATCAATTCGGAGTGGACTAATAACACAGTACGTGTATGACCCAGAGCACCACTCAGCCACAGGAAAGATGAATTAATACCTTTTACAACAATCTGGAGGGAACTGGAGACCATTCTCCTAAGTATCTCAAGAGTGGAAAAACAAACATGTACTCCCTGTTAAACTGAAGCCAACCCCTGAGCAACAGGCTGTACAGAGGGAAGTAAAATCGACCAGGGGAGAGGAAGGAAACCTACCTAATGGATACTTGGAAAACCATCTGAAGGTCGGGCACACCTTTAGCTGAGACTCAAGCATCACAAAATAAGTGATCCACATAATCTAAAATAGGTGAACCCTGAGAAAGGACTAAGAAAGGGACTAAGAAAGGGACTCCAAAGGGCAAGAAGGAGGAAAACCCGGCCTGCTGCCCTGGAAGTCTGGAGGGCCCACAAGAACATGAACATGAAGATGAAGATGAAGTAACCTTGGCAACCAATGACCAAGAGAGAGACGGTGGGTGGCCAGTAGAAAGGGCACCACTGCCCGGAGGTGCAGGGAAGCCAGCCAAGGGCTTGCAGTCAACTTCAGATAGAGTATTTATACTCCTGGAAACCTTTGGGTCTGGTTTCTCTCGCCTCTTCTCAGGAGAGGAATAAACTTTCTAAACTTTCTCTTTGTTCTTCCTAAATAAAATCTGTTACCCTGAAACTTGTGTGAGTCACCTTGTTTTCTACACATGCTACCTCTGTAGAAAAACAGCCACTCCAGTTTTATTTCCAGTTTCCATTCATTTTTACTTTCAATTACTGGCATGCCTATGTTGAACTTTCTAGCTCAGCTGAGTAATTGAACCTGGACAACTGTTTCAGGGAAACAGGACCCCCAGCCCCCAATAACCCCCCTTAACATTTTGAAGTTTTAAAAAACACCAGAAAAGGCAGCACCCACACTCAGTGGGTAGGGCGCCAGCCACATACACCAAGGCTGCGGGGTTTGAACCCAGCCCAGGCCAGTTAAATAATGACGACAACTGCAACAACAACAACAAAAAAAAATAGCAGGGTGTTGTGGCAGGCACCTGTAGTCCCAGCTACTTGGGAGGCTGAGGCAAGAAAATTGCTTAACCCCAAGAGTTTGAGTTGCTGTGAGCTATGATGCTACTGCACTCCACCCAGGTGACAGCTTGAGACTCTGTCTCAAAAAAAAAAAAAGGAATGTAAAGTAAATAAATTTGAGATTGCTTATTAATAATAACAGTTATTAATAATAATAAACAATAACAATTGTTTATTAAGATTTGTGGTAATGTGGAAAAATCACTAAATAAACAATTGAACTAAAAAATGAGTAAATAACTTGTGTTGGACAAACAACATATTACAGAGCATAATCTCATAAATCAGCCCTTGTGCTACAAGCACAGCGCACTCAAGAAAGGAAAGTCGTGGGACAAAAGCTGACATGGCCCGAGTTGGACCGTGAAGAGCCGGTGGACGCACTTCACCAATCGCAGTGAAAAGGCAGCCACCAGGTTCAGCTTTCTTGTTTTCAATTGTAGTTCATGAGCTTCTACTTCGTAATTCTCTGCTATCTAAAGAAGATGCAGTTTATGTTTTAAAAGCCATATTGATACAGGGTTCCCCATTCAAGGCTGGACAGGGGACCCCAGTTTTCCTAGGCTTGGGCAAGGTCATGAAGGGAAGACCCTGACCTGTGCCCTGAGCTGGAGGGACTGCATTCATTCCTTTGTCGGTAACACTCATTAACGATGAAAACATGTTTCTATTTACAAGTCCCAGCCAAGTGTAATCTCATGACCTAATACCCGAGATAAAGAGCCCACGTGGAGACTTCCCACTTGGTCTTCACCCCAAAGCTCTGGTGCTTTTTACTTCTTCTGTACTCATTTCTAATAAAATCCAATCTTACCACTGATGGGTGTAGTCTGTGGGTTCATTCCTCAAATCCCCAACACCAAGGACCTACTGAAAAGAGAAATTCCGGTAACAATATTTCAGCTCTACACAAAATATTATGCCAACAATAGGAATGTGAAACCGAAATTTTAGAAATTATCCCTAAACCATATCTCTTGGTCGTCCTCCCCTGGGTAGGCCTCTTCCTTAATAATCCTGCTTCCCTCCCCAAACTATTTTGGTCTTATCAGAATATTTTTTTTTTTTTTTTGAGACGGAGCCTCAAGCTATCCTCCTGGGTAGAGTGCCATGGCATCACAGCTCACAGCAACCTCCAACTCCTGGGCTCAAGCGAGTCTCCTGCCTCCGCCTCCCAAGTAGCTGGGACTGCAGGCGCCCGCCACAACGCCTGGCCATTTTTTGGTTGCAGCCGTCATTGTTGTTTGGCGGGCCCAGGCTGGGGATCCGAACCCACCACCTTAGGTCTATGTGGCTGGTGCCTTAGCCGCTTGAGCCACAGGTGCCCAGCCTTATCAGAATATTCTGAAAGAATAATACTAATCCCGCCTGTAATCCTGGCACTCTGGGAGGCCCAGGCAGGTGGATTGCCTAAGCTCACAAGTTTGACACCAGCCTGAGCAAAAGTGAGACCCCGTTTCTACTAAAATAGAAAAACTGAGGCAAGAGGAGCAGTTGAGCTCAAGAGTTGGAGGTAGCTGTGAGCTATGACATCACAGCACCTACCCAGGATGACAACTTGAGACCCTGTCTCAAAAAAAAAACCAGTAATAATAATCCTACTCCCTTCCATCCCTCCCTGCTCAAAAACCTTCAGTGGCTCCCAAGCACCTACCAAATTGGGTATAAATTCACAGCCTTCCACAAAACTGCTCACCCTGTTTTCCAATCTAACAATGGCCACTTCTCTACAAACAGCAACAAGAGCTTTTCAACTAATTTTTCTTTCAGCATCAGCATTTTTTTCCCAGTAAAAACACTCTCAATTTCTATAATCCAAATACAAAGCAGATAAAATGGGTTATTTCATAATCCAAATTTGTATCATTTTCTTTTTTAAAAACACGTATTAGTACTTTTTACTTGTACCATGTATATCCCGCATGGGACCAAAGGTGAGGTATTTTCTCCAGCCTTAAGAATAAAATAAATGTGGTGTCTTCTATGAGTTAAAGTTTGAATCAAAATGGATGTAATGCATAGTCGGTCATCTTTAATAGAGACAGAATTGTTTATGGGCCAGTAAAATATAAGATAGTTGTCATCCTATAAGGCTGTCATCTCTAGCTATGTTTCAAAAGAACACTAGTTCTACAAAACATTAATAAGTGTTCCAAAGAAACAGTTCCATGGACAAATAATATTGGAACACATGCCAGATCCTCTGCCTGAAGACTGAGGGTGTTAGTTTTTCACTGTAGGCTCTACAGAAACTGGTTAAGGTTATTTGATCTCTTCCTTTTCAAACTTACTGTCTTAAAATCATCTCCCACACCATCTTTAGAAGAACACCATTAAGACAGGTTTCCTGAAAACCATTTTGAAAAGTACTATTATAAGCAACTTGATAATAATCAGTCTCAATTCACACCATAGACATTTATAAAGCACAAAATTAAATAAAGGAAACAGGAGAATACCTTGTGACTTTGAATTCTAGGCTATTCTAAAACTAGTCATTTGTACATTCAATATTTGATTCCAGGAGATAGTGAAAAAGATCTTGGTGGCGTCGGTACTTAGCATCTGCGGTCTCCAAGCCTCAGGGACAGGCACAAGTTCATGGCCTTTTAGGAATTGGGCTAGATAGCAGGCCAGAGGGTAAAGTTTCATCTGTCACCTTTGTGTCACCTCCCGGTGGGACTCTCTAGTTATAAGGAAAACAAGGTCAGGGCTCCCACTGATTCTGCATTACAGTGAGTTGAATGATTATTTCATTATAGATTACCATGCAATCAGGACAGAGAAAGCACACAATAAGGCACTTGACTCATCCCATGCCCACCCCTGGGTCCATGGAAAAACTCTCTTCCCTGAAACCCTTCCCTGGTACCAAAAAGGTTGGGGAGCTACTGCTTATCAACATCTGGGTCTGTGGGGGCAGGAATTAGGGCACAATCTAAGTTGTGGGAACAAAGGTTAAGTGAGACAGTGGTTCATTTCTCCCTCAAGATGCAGGGGCTTAAATAAGGGGTATACACAATAAAGGGTTTAAATGAGGCAGTGGTTCATTTCTCCCTCAAGGAATGTTCCAGGGCGGCTTGGCATCTTCAGCATGTGGTTCCCCTCTTGAGTCAGGGGTTTAAGGTCCTATTTCCACCATCACGTGTGCATCTAAGCAGAAGCAAAGGCAACAGCAAAGGCACTGCCGTTCCTCCTCAGGGCGCATGCACGCCACACCACTCCTGACATCACGCTGACAGAGCCTGGGTACCGGCCACACTTGGCTGCAAAGGAGGCTGATACCAGCTCCCTAGCTGGGGTACAGACAAAAAACATCCACCTCTGTCCCCGCCTATCTGGAAAACGTATAACCACATGAAATAGAAGGGCACCTCCCCACTGCTGGAGCCCATGTTAAGAATAAAGAGGCGTGGGGCAGCGCCTGTGGCTCAAAGGAGTAGGGCGCCGGCCCCATATGCCAAAGGTGGCCAGTTCAAACCCAGCCCTGGCCAAAAAAAAAAAAAAAAAAAGAATAGAGAGGCATTTTGGTGGGCCTTGGGAAGTACTGGTCTATTCACTCTGCCTCTCCAGAAGACCAGAAGACACCCCCACTCCTGTGCTGCTGCAGACAACGTTCCGTGTAACGAATCATGTCTATACCCCAGGGGACCAAATGGCACCCACAGACAACATTCCAACATCTCCCAATACCCATCTGTCAAGTCCTCAATGAAGAACCCATATTTGAACAGTGGGTGATGGTAACAGTCATTTGAAGGCAGCATACTGGACTGTACATGTAATTGGCTCACATCCTCAATATAAAATTCATACAAACGTATCCTTTTTTTTTGATCCTCATTTGGGAACACTGAGAAATATCAAAACCAGGCTGAGTATAAGTTCCATACAGAGAAAAATTAGATTCTTAACAGAGATTATCCTAAGAGATAATGTGTTTCAGAACTAACAAGTAAAAGACAAGAGTATTTTAACACGAAACTAACCTTGAGGCATTTGGCAGTAATTGGGAATACCTATAAAACTTTACTGTTTTTATTCTTTTTTTTTTTTTTTTTTTTGAGTCAGAGCCTCAAGCTGTACCCTGGGTAGAGTGCTGTGACATCACAGCTCACAGCAACCTCTAACTCCTGGGCTCAAGCGAATCTCCTGCCTCTGCCTCCCAGGTAGTTGGGATTACAGTCACCTGCCACAACTCCTAGCTGTTTTTTTGGTTGCAGCTGTCAGTGCTGTTTGGCAGACCCAGGCTGGATTCGAACCTGCCAACTCAGGTGTATGTGGCTGGCGCCTTAGCTGCTGGAACCACAGGTGCAGAGCCTCCTTTTATTCTTTTTAAGGTCCTACAGCACAAATGAAATTTGATCCACAGCAACAGTAAACACTTTTTTCTTTTATGTTCTTCAGGCTAAAGAAATTGAAGCTTGTCTGTTAATCCTCCTGCTCCCACCTAAAACCGGTTAAAAAATTGTAACCACTTTGCACAGTGCCCAGCCCATGGCAGTTTCCAACATATGGTGGTAATGAGCATTCCATATTCCACTGTGTGTTATACTAACATGGTGATAGCAACAGAAAGTAGAGGAAGCCTATTACTAGGTTAAATTTAATTTTTCCCTATAACATAGTAGCTCTTTAAGTGTTAATATTTAAAGATCTCAAAACACAAGTAAAAAGTCAAGGTTCTAAATGTGTAGCCATTTGTTAAGAAGGGACAGGAGAGGAGAGTAGATATTATCACACGCTTAGAAATGCCTTGCATAAATTTTCTTTTTTAGAGATAGGGTCTCACACTGTCACCCAGGATGGAATACAGCCACCTGGTCATAGCTCACTGCAATCTCTAACTGGGCTCAAGGGGTCTTCCTGCCTCTGCCCCTGAGTACCTGGGAATCCAGGCACACACCACTGTGCCCAGCTCCACACTGCATACTTTAAAGTGATACCAAAAAATGTCATAACAGTGGATATCCTCTGGAGGAGACCTGGGTCGATGGGAGAAAACGTAATGAGAGAAGCTTTTACCACACATTCTTTTTTATACCTTGACGGTCATGGACTATATCCACACATTACCAACTCAAATAAATTCAAATGAACAATTATCTATATATTGTTTTTTTCTCACTGTTACTTATGCAACCTTTCACTCTCTCACTACCTATATTATTTTCCTAGGGCTGCCAGAACAAAGTTTAAGGGTACCTTAAAACAACAAAAATTTATTGCTTCACAGTTCTGGAGACTAGAAATCTGAAATGAAGGTGCTGGCTGGGCCACACTCTCTGTCAGGGATCTAGGAGAAGATCCCTTCTCATCCCTACCAGCTTCCTATAGCCCCAGGCAGTTCTGGATCTGTAGCAGCAAAACTGCAGTCTCTGTCTTCATGGTCACAGCCCATTTTCTCTGTGTATTTCTGTCACAATGTCCCTCTTCTTAGGGGGACACCAATCATATTGGATTAGCACCTGCCCTAATGACTTCACCTTAATTTGAGTGCATCTATAAAGACTCCATTTCCAAGCAAGGTCTCCTTCACAGGTACCTGGGGGTAAGACTTCAATATATGTTTTTGTGGGACACAACTCAATCCACAGCACTAACATAATCCACATCATTACACACTCCATTCTACAAATGTTTCTCTCTCTCTTTTGAGAGAGAGTAGCTAAGTGACCTCAATGATCACTTGTCTTCATTTAAAGATTTGGCTGGCATTGTTAAAAAATAAAAATACATTGCTTGGTGGAAGAAATTTAGATGAAAATTCAAAAAAAAGAGGAAGTGGATTTTTCTAAGCTATTTTTGCAGGAAATCAAGGTTATTATAGATCACTAGATAGGAATTTCAGTCATTTGATCCCTATCAACTCAGGGACAGTGAACACACTGCATTTTATTAGCTATCAATTTTTATCTGGTTGAAGTTGGCTTACATAGATGTTAAATTTTATAGCTAAATTAAAGCAAGTAAGAAATTAACTTGAAGATTTTTAGAGACAAAAACAACACTCTTCTGCTGTTATTTTTACCTTTTCTTTTTTTTTGAGACAAAGTCTCACTATGTCATGCTCAGTAGAGTGCCGTGGCATCAGAGCTCACAGCAACCTCAAACTCCTGGGCTTAAGCAATTCTCTTGCCTCAGCTTCCCAAGAAGCTGGGACTACAGGAGCCCACGACAACGCCCAGCTATTTTTTGTAGCAGTTGTCATTGTCCTTTAGCAGGCCCAGGTTGGGTCAGATTCCATCCCACCTGACCTGGGTGTATGTGGCCAGCATCCTAACCACTGAGCTATGGGCGTTGAACCTTTCTCTCTTCTTTTGAGAGTCATGATCACTTTTTCCTAGTTATTACAGGGAACAGACAATCAAGCTTAGGACAGAAGGATGAAGGAACATGGGTCTGCCATACACCGTTAGCATTCCAAAAACAACTATAGTAAGAGTTGATCAGATAAACTTCACTTAGGAAGTCTACTTGATTACCTACTGCAGCCCTCTACTTGACATGGGGTTAGGGAAGGAAAAATGAGACAGTAGTCTCACCCCATTCACTTTATAAATTAAGTATTGTTTCATGGTCTAGTTGGCAAAAGATCTGCGTGTTTATCAGGTCACAGCTCTAAATTCACAACTAGCAAATAGAAAACTTGCAATACCAAAATATTCTCCCATAGAGCAAATTCCAAAAATTTAAAGAAATAGACATTGTGTGGTGTCCCTCTTGATGCTCTTGAGCACTCTTGCTCAGTTTAATCACACAACCATATGACTGTGAGGCAGGCACAGAAACCACAGATGTGGAGAGGGAGGAGTGGCATCAGTTACTTCTGTGGACGTGGAGTTGCACCGCTCAGATCTCCCTCAAGAAGGGAGCAGAGTCCACAGCATGGACACCAGTCGCTGCATCTTCAGGCCTCCACACTCACACCACAGCCATGCCTCCTCCAGGATGCTCCCAGCCAATGACCGAATATGGTGGGCACATGAGATTTAGTCTGTCCTGCCCAACTCAAGACTCTTCCATCAGGCAGCCTCTGCTCAGGGCCTCTCAGGGCCTGGCGGAAACCTTTTCAGAGCCACTGAAGTCTGGAGCTCTTCCCACCCCAGCTTTCTTCCTTCCTCTTCTCATTTCACAGGTCTCTCCCCACCTCTTCCCGATCCCTCCCCTCTTACCTCTTGCCAGCATTTGCCCTCCCCACCCAAATCTCTTGCACACCTGACCAGCAGAGTGCAGTTACAATTCTACTTAAACTAGTATAACAGGCATCAGTTAGTAATAAATGCAGTTCTGATTTACCTCTTGCCTACCTGAGACCTCATAGATAAGTAATATGCAGAATTTCCTTTTCTGTAGTCACTGTTTCTAAAACAATGAAGCATAAATCTCTATCTTTTCAACTCCTGAGCCTTAGCTCCTGTTCTAATACATCCATACCCAGGAGAAGCTCAGACACATCCCTGAGGTCATGAGGAGCTGCTGAGCGCGTTCCCTCAAGGGGCCTGTACCTCTGCACCTGTCATTTTGATTAACTGTCTTCCTACTGATGGGAGCCCTTTAAGCCTGGTGGGAATTTTAAAGTTCATTTATGTTCTCTGTTCCCAGTGTCTTCCTGCCCTTCACTCTAGCCTTCCTTTTGCAAAGGCCCAGGTTAAACACATTCCTGTCTGAAAATAGCCAGACAGCTTTGGTCACTGGTGGCTCTGAGCTTCCAGTCCCAAACACATCCACCAACCACATCTGTGTGACTTCAGAGAAGATGCATGAAAGCCTAGATCTGGGCTGTAAAACACATTAGTGAGCCGAGGAAATAATAGGCATAAAGCAAACTGGAGAACGTAGATGAACACAACCAAGGTCCATTTTCAAAGGCTGCAAGTCCTGGCGTGTGTTTCCCTCAGACAGATTTATCCTCACAGCCCCAATATATTTCATGCCACGGAAGCAGAGTCTACAACCTTCCACACCAGGAAATGTCAGTGCTTTAAAACTGCATTCGAAGCTGTCAATGGTTATAATCCCCTAAACCCAATTAATAACTTACAGCTTGAGTTTCTGTATTTGTCTCAATAATCACGACTCCTTTCAATTTTTTTTCACATCCCATGATCAGGCTTTATAATCTTTAATCATTTTGTTGCTTTTCTCTGGTATTCTGCTACTTAAAAAAAAGAAATACAACAAAAACAAAACCCTCAATAATACAGAACTCAAACAAAACACAAATGACCAGGAAAACAGGCCACTCCTCCTCCAGGATGGTGGAGGCCTGGTCCCATTCTGCAAAGCCATTACTACAGGGTTCCACTGCACCAGAATATAATTCAGACATAAATCCCCTGAAAGGGCAATGGAGAGTCAAGGTCCTGTCACCATCCAGAGAGGGCATCCTGGAACAATAAAGGGAACAGGACGCTCTTTCCTCCTCGTACCCTGGAGATCATGTTACTTATCTTCAAAATAACTTGCTGATGAAGCGAATGGCCAGTCTGAGTGTCACTCATGGAGACTGGATGCAGATTTGAGGGTCACTCTGCACGATTTCCTGCCAACTACACTTAGCTGAATTCACTTGAGAATTCAGTCTGAGAAAATCCAGGGCAGAGAGGCACATACTAGATAATACCAATCAAATATATCCCAGATACAGTCTATGGGACAAATGGCATGGCCTTGTCAGGCAGTCAATGTCACGGGCAAAAGAGATGATGTATCTTGGTTAAAGGAGATGAGAGACGCAGACAACAGATACAAGGTGTGGTCCTGAATTGAACCCTAATGGGGAGAAAACACTTGTAAATAATATATTGGAAATGATTCAGAAATGTTGTATTCACTGGTATCAAATTACCCTAAAGAATAATAATTAATTTTGTTAGGTATAATAATTTTATATAATTGGTTATATAGAAATATTATTTTTAAGATACTCAATAAGGAAATCAGGTAGGAATGCAAAAATATCTATAATTGTACTTAAATACTTCTGCATAAAATGTGATTATGTGACTTATTCATTTACTATTGGTTTATTTATCTACCCCACATGGTGAACATTTTCTGTAGAAAATATTTTAGGCTTTACAAGCCATATGGACTTTGCTGCAATCACTCAGGTCTACCACTGAAGCACAAAAGCCATCACAGATGATACTACAGGAACGCGCATGGCTGTCTCCCAGTCAGACTTTGCTGCAAACACAAGGACGTATGAGGCAAGAGTTTGCTGACCTCTAAGCAACAAATAGAGTTGGGCTCATAACAAATATAGTCCTGGGCCCCAGGATACAGCACGGCATGACCTTGGCTGTCAGCTCTTCTTTCTTTGGCATTTGGAACGGCAGCGGCATGTAAGTCCTATTCGGGATAAGATCCATATTATCTGCTGAGAGTTTTTCTACGCAGTCTTTTATCTCCATGTGACTCAGAGACTTGATTTAAAAAAAAAAAAAGCAATGTGCCCATAAATTAAATAACCATATCAGAAGGAAATTCAACTCTGAGAAGGTCTTCTACCCCATGAACCAAACACATGGGGGATGTCCAGGCTCACAGCTGATTACTATGCGACCAGCTTTTGAAGACAAGTACAAAAGTCATTGGCCCTTCACCTCACTTCACCACTGGAACCCGACTCACTTACTCGGGTCCTCCGGATACACTGGCTGTTCAGCAAATAAGCATTTTCCTACACAGGATGCTGGGCATGCACCTGGCCTGCCTGGCCTGGGAGAGTCAACACAGGGTCCCGATGGTTCCTATCAACACAGGATAAACCACTGAGGACACTGGATTCAATTAACATGCATGTACCTCTTACCAACCAGGTACAGTTATGAGTAAAATACTTGTCTATCTGTCTATCTGAATGCTCCTTAGTGAGCAATCCTTCAAGAATGATTCCCCACAAACCCCAACTGCTCTTTAAGATGACATTAGAAATATAGAAGTCGGCATTAAACATTTAGAGGATTAATTAAGCTGCCCCATTGGTTCAGATTGCCTATTAAAAGTTTACTTATTATAGAAAGCTTTAGTCTATTCAGTTTTGTGCTCTGCTATTAAAACTGCATGTAATAAACTTTTATAGAATATGGCAGCTCATGAAATTTAAATAGACTTAGTTCCTAAAAGAGTTTCCTACAGATGATGAGTAAAAACTGTGAGAAAATTCATGTTATATAGATTCTCTATTAATAAAAAGAAAGCTAAATCATGATTCAAACTAAAAAAAAAAAAAAAAAAACCATGTTGTTAAAGTAGCCCATAAATTCTCTGGAAATGAAGAGTGGGGTGGAGGAGTTAAACTCTTGCCAAGTTTCAAGGTCATAAAAGCAGTTGAAATAGAACACAGAGTTATATATAGAACTACATTTTTCATAGTAGTATATACTTCATGGTTCAAACTAGGCAGTAAAATAGGAGGCTTGTGAAAAAATACCACATCAGAGTCCTCTAATTATTTATGTATTATTTGGGATTCTTAATCTCAATTGACCAGAAATGATATAAGGAAAAAATTACTCTTTAAGTCTTGTTAGAAAGTTGTTTATAGAAATATATTATTCATTTTTCTATGCCTTAAAGAATTCTACCCACTCAGGACATAACACATAGATTATTATAAACAGCAATATATGTCTACAATAATTTGTGTCACAAGATTTACATTAATTTTCCAAGAAGAAGAGAGATTTATTTGTACCTCTAACCCAGCAGAAAGGATTTTGGGTAGTGAAATATTAAGGATATATTTAATCTAGTTAATATATATCTATTGCAGGAATTTAGGGTCCTACAGTTAATATTATAATTAGAAAATAGTTTTCTCCTCCTGTAAAATAGGCTTCCATTTGACAATACTTGGCTAAGAACTGAAACAGCTGTTTCAGTGAGGAAATAACTAAATCCCCTTCGAAGCATTTTAAGTTGCCAAACCTCTGTTTAGCTAACTAGAGAACACGTCTTTCTTCATTAACTTAGATAAAGTTGCCAGAGAGTAGAAACAAATGCACTTAGAGATTTATTTTTTCTCCCAAATATTTATTTATTTATTTATTTTTGAGACAGAGTCTCACCATGTCACCCTGGGTAGAGTGCCATGGTGTCATAGCTCACAGCAACCTCAAACTCCTGGGCTCTGGCAATTCTCTTGCCTCAGCCTCCCAAGTAACTGGAACTACAGGTGCCCCCCACAACGCCCCGCTATTTTCTGGTTGCAGTCGTCATTGTTGTTTGGCAGGCCCAGGCTGAATTCGAAACCACCAGCTCCAGTGTATTGGTTAGTGCCCTAGCCGCTGAGCTACAGGTGCGAGCCTTCTCCCAAATATTTAGAACATATATTAACAGGGAGAAAAACTAAAACATACATTTCAGTGTTGAGTACAAGCTTAAAGTGAAACAAGAATGGCTAATACTTAGCAAGTACTCTGTCTCACAGAAACAATTCCAACAGACAAGCACTTTCTATACAAGGTAAGTAAGCCTTACAGGACTAGTAAGGGTTTATTTCTCTGTGAATTTAGCTGGCGGTGTAAATTACAACCCTGAGGGTGCACAGCTTGTGCACACACAAGCCACCTTTGAGCAGCCCTGGGTTGCTCCTAAAAGCATCCTCCATCTCCGCACTCTAGCTGGGCCCTTGCTGAGTAAATGGATCACATGGACAACCCAACTGGGAAGAATGTTTGGGTCACTCTGCAGTCACTGCTTGAACATAAATCAAGTCCTGCCATTCTTCTGTATCTACTCTTTTTTTTTTTGAGGCAGAGTCTCACTATGTCACCCTTGGTAGAGGACCATGGTGTCGCATCTCACAGAAACCTCAAACTCCTAGGCCCAAGTGATTCTCCTGCCTCAGCCTCCCAAGTAGCTGGGACTACAAGCACCTGCCACAACTCCCAGCCATTTTTTGGTTGTAGCTGCCATCGTTGTTTGGCAGGCCCAGGCTGGGTTCGAACCCGCCAGCTCCGGTGTATGTGGCTGACACCCTAGCTGCTGAGCTATAAGTGCCGAGCCTCTATATTTGCTCTTTATGAAAAACTTCATAGCCAGGCATGGTGGTGGGCACCTGTAGTCCCAGCTACTCAGGAGGTTAAGACAAAAGGATCAACTGAGTCCAAGAGTTTGAGGTTGCTGTGAGCCGTGATGCCCATAGCACTCTACTGAGTGCCACAGAATGAGACTAGCTCAAAAAAGAAAAACAAACAAAAACTTTAAGCAAGAGAAAATAAATAAATAACACTAAATTCTGCAGACATATTTCCCCATTCTGGTGTTCAAAGCTATCCAGAGGCCTCCCCTACCTGTGTGACACCACTTCCTCAGGGACAAAGTGGTAGGCCCCCCATATCCTGCGGCCATGGTGATGCTGCCTCTAGACTTAGCTCCCTACCTGCATGCCCACGCTCTAACTCTGCCTCTCTGCGTCCTATGTACTATTCCTCAGAACCACTCCCTCTCGGCTCTCGCACAGCCTTTTCTCCCTGCTCCAGTTCACACGGCCATCCCCTCCATCCTCTCGGATCTCACACGCACATCTGCTGGAGTACGCACCACACTGTGTCTGCTTGAGCTTTCCATCTCTGAGCCGTGACCTGCTACAGAGAGGGGATCACCTTCCTCATCTGTGAGCTGCCCAGCATGCAGCAGGTCCCCTCAGTGGATATGGGCAGACCAGCTGACCGTGGCCACGGGAAGGAGGCTGACGAGATGGAAGAACGAGGGAGTCTCCCGGGTGCTGAAGACACCTTATACATCTTCACCTAAATAACAGTGGTGTGTGTTTGCACAGCAGAAATTTATTGAGCTGTTTAAAAAAATGTGGAAGAAATGAGTGCAGCAAAATGTATCCAAAGGAACAGCAGAACGCCTTCCTGGGACAGGACGGCCACCAGGCTCTCTGTGGTTTGAAGTCACATCATGTCCACTTCACTGCTTAGTAAGAATGACACATTCAATTGACAATGACAATATGGACACAGCACACGCACAGTCATCACTCACACCACACCACACACACCACACATACCCACACACCCCACAGCACACGCAGTCATCACTCACACCACACC